>NW_023270702.1:15939644-16160786 GCF_011800145.1 Mirounga leonina
GAAAGGAAAGGAAAGGAAAGGAAAGGAAAGGAAAGGAAAGGAAAGGACCTATCCAAATAAAAGAAACTAACCTGAGACTTGGAGACAATGAAGGACAGAAAGAAAAATAATGACATATGAACATAAATACATATAACCACAGAATATGTGTGTCTCTATATACTGTCATATTTTAACGGGTTGATAATCTACTGGGAACACAAAATATGAAACCTGGAACAAAAAAGTACATACTATGAGGAATCCTCATCACTACTCTTTATCTCCTAAAACCTAAGAGTTGGCACAGGGGATAGTGGAGGTTCAGTGCTAAATCCTCCCTCAGATAGTGAAGAAGGAAGAAGGAGAAAAAAGGAATGATTGTATTTTGAAGGTCTCAACTGTGGGGTGGATTCTGGCACTGTGGAGAGGAAACAGTGCTTCTCTGTGGGGGAAAAATGTTGGCATCTTGTTTCTCAATAATAGTCATACATGACCAAAAAGAACTAGGAAAGGGGAAGTAAGTAGGAATATAAGGGAGAGGCACAGAACAGCCTCCACATGCTGGGGCATGGTGGGACTGGGGTAAGGAATTGCTAGCATCTCCATTAAATAAGAAAAAAGAAGGAGAAGGAGGAGGAAACATCCTTGTTTTGTACATGAAGGCCTCCTGGAGGGCATTGAAAACCAAGAGACAGCCTTAGCTGGGGTGGACTGAAAAGAAACGGGGGCTAGCTGACAGGGCAATATGCTTCTTTACAGAATTGCAGCAGACAAATACACAGCTATGGAGGTAAAGGGGGCTTCGAAGACTCAGAAAAGCATGACAAGTAGGGGCCAAATAATTACTTCTGAATACATGGGAAAGTTTTCTCCTTCAAAGTTAAAGCTTCTCCACTTTTCCAGCTTGGAACAAAGAAGGCTGCCATGCCACTCTTTCATCTTGGTTTCAAACACTCATATGAGACCTTGAGACCTCTGAAGCCTCCAGGGTTGGGGGTGAGTGAGAAGTGGTAAGAGGGCAGGACAAAGTCTTTTGGGATTACTATCTGACATTGATTTCCCTAGATTTGAAAATATGTCATGCTTGGGGCACCTGGATGGCTCAGTTGTTAAGCGTCTGCCTTCGGCTTAGGTCATGATCCCAGGGTCCTGGGATCGAGGCCTGCATCGGGCTCCATGCTTCACGGGAAGCCTGCTTCTCCCTCTCCCACTCCCCCTGCTTGTGTTCCCTCTTTCACTGTGTCTCTCTCTGTCAAATAAATAAATAAAATCTTAAAAAAAAAAAAGAAAGAAAATATGTCATACTAAAATCTTTTCCAGTTTAAACATTTCTGACCATTACCCCTTATCTTTCTGGTTCACTTCACCTAATTCTTGGACTCTGAAAATTCCCCATCCTGACTGGGACTCACAACCATGATCCCACCATCTTTTTAATGCATAATTAGTATCTCCAGCTTTCATCCTGTAGTATTTACAGGCATACTCTGAAAAGTATCTTTCAGTTTAATGTTTTCTCAGTAGAAAACATCTTGTTTTCAATATACAAACTTAATAGGTATATCTCTCAGTAATCCAATTTCAGCTCGTATTTTTAATAGGCACTTAGTAAATATACATATATATTCACTTCTGTTCCCCGAAACCCAATATAACATTTTAAACAACAAAAAAGTGGAGATGACTCTTAAGATACATTCTCAATATAACTGACAGAACATCAGAATAATAGTAGATATATTGAAGATCAGTTTGCATATGAATGGTTTGTAAACTAAATGCATTTTTACATGCAAAGCAATTATTAGTTGTTGGCGAGTAATAATTTTAAGATTTTTCATCTAAACAAGATGATTTTTTATTTATATACAGACATTTTACCAAGTTTAGTTACATTTAAGGAAATTGGTTGGGGTTTTAGGAATTTTGTACAAAGTAAGATATAGGTTCTTGATTAGCTTTTTTGCAAAAAACATCTGATTTTCAGGGGTGCTTGGGTGGCTCAGTTGGTTAAGCGACTGCCTTTGGCTCAGGTCACGATCCTAGAGTCCCAGGATTGAGTCCTGCATCAGGCTCCCTCTTTAGCAGGGAGACTGCTTCTCCCTCGGACCCTCCCCCCTCTCATGCTCTCTCTCTCTCTTTCATTCTCTCTCTCCAATAAATAAAATCTTTTAATTAAAAAAATCTGATTTTCAGTAATGGATTACTAACTAATTGGGAATCCTCACATTTTCTCACCATCTGGCACATGATGCCTAAGTTAATACCACATATATTAGTTTTATATTATGGTAGCCCCTTTAAGTTTCAAATGCCTGTGTTAGAGAAGTCCTAGTTGCTATAACAAACATGCATCAAGATTTCAGTGACAAAATATAAATGTTACTGAACTTGCTGTTACAACTGCAGCCCCCAGCTTCTGGTGGTTAAGAGCCATGCCTGGCTTCCATTGCTTTATGTCCTCATCAGTCCCTTTGCCATGCTCTGTGACCACCTTTCCTCATATAAGCCCTAGCTTGCCGATGAGAGCTACCGCTGAATGTCTCAGTGTTGCTAACGCACCTCCCTCAGGCAGCACATTCCTGATGAACATGACTGATAGGCCCTCTGGCCCCTCTCATAAATATACAACTCTTCTGGTGGGGCTTGTAGCTTCACATAATATGCACATTCCAACACGCCTATCTTACTGGGCTCTTTAATCCCTTCCCCACAATCTGCCATGATAATTGAGGCATTTCAACCTCACTCCGCGTGGGCCACTGCTTTCCCTACACTTCTCAGAGCCACCATAGCCATGAGTTTGCCTACTCCTACTGACTCCTTGCCAGAGAGCTAATGTCCCAAAAGAGCTCATGCAAGTAAATTAGCCTTTGTTCATCCAATCCTATGCCAATGCCATGAGTCCTCCAGTGAAATCTCCAAGAAACTTCAGAAGTCACTAAGTGCCCTTTAGTGGCTACCCCCAAAATTCCAGCAAGAAGCTGTGGAATGCTATATTTGACAGCCTGAAGGAATCACCAAAGCCAGGGGACCAAAGAGATGTTATCGTCAGATATCAGGGGATCTGTAAGTCATAAAGAGCCTGAGTGGTGCCTGTTCAACAAAGAGCAATGGCTCACCTTTCCGGGAGCAATTGTCTTGAGACAATTGTCTCTGTCTCAGAGCAGACTAAGCGGTGCCCCAGCTGCAAAGTCTCCAGGTCTGAGGCAGTGAGAACGGTCTAACTTGGAGCCTAGTAGTAATGAGCCATGACCAAGCTGCAGAAATGGCTTTGTGTGAACGGGGGTCCCCTGCCAACAACTTAAGAAAATGTCAGTTCCCCCGTACTCAGATTTTATTCAGAAGGGAGGAAGAGGAACCAGGACCCCAGGAGGCTAGAAAGGCAGATGTGATAGGGAGTTAAACTTTAAATTCATTGACTAAATTGCCCCAAAGGCACTCATTTAGACTGAGAAAAAACATTCTAAATTAGAATTTAATGACATATTTAATCCTTATTATTGTTTATCCCCCATTAGGGAAATGGGGGTTTGTGTGCAAGATGATATCCTTGTTGAAAATAAAGAAACTTGAGATCTCTGTTACTTTCATGTCTGTTCATATTCTTATTGCCCTAAATAGCTTTTTTCATAAAGTATTCTATGTTAATCTATAAGAGGAGGCTGTTAAATAGGAAAAATGAACCTATTATACTTAAGTCTCCAATATACATTCCAGCCTTCTTTCATGGATAAAAACATATAGCTTGGGGAATTGACACCAGATCCAGTAATGATCTCTAATTAGCAAAGCCAGTCATGTTACCCATTTCCCTTGCCAGTAACTGGTTAAGGAACCTAGATTGATCTTTGTAAGGTTTTTCCCTAGCAATAGGCAAACGACTTATGCTAAATCAGAACATAGGGAAAAAACTATTCTGTGGATACAGAAGAGGAGACTTGTACATAAGGAAATAAGCAGCTCTTTGAATTATGGTAGCCATATTCTAGGCACAGGGTAAGAAATCCATATTGTACAATGTAGACTGGAGAGATGGAAGAATCTGAGTCCTTAATGTTGCAATTGAGCTGCAGAATCTAACAAACTTGAGGCCCACACAACTTCTAAACTTTTGCAATTTCCTTATTGTTTTACGCCAGTTTGTGGCAGGAACTTTGTTATTTGGAACCAGAAGCAACCCAGTTGTTACACACCAACATGGAAAGTCAGTTTATTATGTTCACACAACTGGCAGTCCCTTTTGAGTTCAGTATTCTCTCAAATACTTGTATTGCTATTCGGTCAGTACCAAAGCTTTCATAGGCGTTAACAGGGGCTACTCCTAAAATAGCTACAGCAATAACCACAGTAGTAGTCAGCTAGCCTCTTGGGTCAGAGATGCCACGTTGTGTAGTCCTGTTATAAAGATCAGTGAATTGTTCTCCATGTTGAACTCATTTTTATGAAAGAAAAATGTATTTCTTAAATTGAGAGATGGAGTATTTTCCAGGAAAGAAGAGTATTCTCTACTGACTAACAATAATCTCCAAATGCTAAGAGAACAAATTTTTTAAAAGCAAAGGATTATCATATAATGACATTACCCTTGTAATTTTCATTCACACTACTGTTAAAGCTGCAACAAAAGTACGACCTCTGTAAACACAAGTGTGTGGAGCTCATTTCTAATATATAAAACTGGGTGGAAATTACTCGGCAAGGCATTCCACAAATAATTTTAGAAAAAAAAAAAATCTATGGAAATCCAATCGACCAAAATATTTTGAAGAGAGAGAGGAAGGAAGGACCCAGAAGGGTTTTGCTTGTTTGTTTTACTGTATTAGTAGAGGAATTAACTATATACATGTTTGCTGAAATCCTCTTTTATCTTAAAGCAGTCTCTCTTTTGATCATTAGAATAGGGTATTTTAAATATAAATCTGAGATAAATGTAGGAAACTGCTGCTAATGTTTTGTTCACTACATCTTGTAGCTAATTTATTACAACATGTGTAAAATGACATATCGGGTGGGAAATTCAAAATGCCAGAGATTCTAAAGGAGTCCACTACTGAACTCTAGATGTGGATCTCCAAACTCTAGATGCAGAACCACTATTAACGCCAAAGAAGGCTTATATTCAGATAAGTCCACTGATGCTAGACTTTAAAAAAAAAAAAAAAAGCTTTTATTTACAATATTTGCCTTTAAAATATATCTGCATAGGCAAAGCTAATCTTAATTTGGAATTCTAAAATTGTGACCTGAACCTCTAAGAGCTCCTTTTGCCACTTAAATGTTTCATTCAGGATTTACTCCAGAAGATCTTTAGAGGTCGTCGATATTTTCTTAAAGTTATTTAGGTATTGAAAATAGTATTAAAATGATTAGTGTCTAATAAGATGAAAACTATATAAAAAAGAAAAGATATGCTCCATGTTCAGTTGAAAAAAGTATAGCATGGACACATGAGATAAACAAGATCCTTCATATTCCCTAATATGACATCACTCTTAGCATAAGTTTTTCATTTATTTTAACTTATAAAATAAATTAGTTGTTCTAAATGGATCTCTGAATAGTTCCTTAGAGCTATAAGATTATATTATTCTAAGAACATATCAATAAAATGCAGAAAGCATATTAACAGGGAGTAAAAAATGATCAAATCTAAGTGGGTTCACTGAGAGAAGTTGAAGCCCTTTAGGGTGAAGTATTGGTTCTTCTGTCATGTCCCCATCAATAGAATAGAATCTATACCCTAAGTCTTAATCTGTATTTTGAATGAATATTATTAGATATTTGCCATTATCTTCTTTTTAAAAGGAAACTATAATACCATAGCTTATTGTCCTATATTATATCTCAAAGTGTGTTTTCTTGGCCATCAAATGCTCTGACATTTTTCCCTTGACTTACTATTTCTAACAACTCAAAAATAAATTCTACTTTAAATTAACTATTTTAATTAGCAAAGAACCTTAGAACCTTTTTTAATTTGGGCAAGCCACTTCCTGAATCTGAACCTCAATTCTTCATCAATTGAGGGAGTGGGGATGTTGGATAAGGTTGCTTCCACAGTCTCTGCCAAGACTGAAACTTGATTCTAAAGGCCAATTAAGAAATACCTACGACATAGTGTTTTCTGGTGGAGTCTGGAGCCTCAGGGAAAATGGAAAATTTCCCTGCAAATTACTACATGCAACTGTCAGAGAAAACCTCAGAAATTAATTTTTTTACAAATAAAAATTTTAATATTTTAAAAAGTAGCTATTTTCCAACACAACAGAGTTTTGCTTGTATTGCCTGAATAATTTGAAATTATATAACCTACTAAAAATAACTATCGTCATTCATTTGAAAATAAAATTCCAAAAAATTACTCAGTAAAAGTGATATTCCCCAAATACCCAGGATTCCCTTTTTGAGAATCCATACTTTAGTAAAAACTAATTATGAATTCCTGTTTATGAGAAACATGGTTTTTTGCCACATAACAGTATAAAAATGTGAAATTCACATACACCAGGCATATTCCATAGGGGTACTTGATATATGTTCTCTTACTGAAACATTGTATAAAAGTAGAAAGCTCCACAAAGCATTTAATGATGTTCTAAATACCTTCTTAAAGTTCTGCTTATAATTATCCCATTTGAGTGGTAATGGAAGGAGAGCAGATAGCCCAGTGGGAATATCTTCCAGAATATGATTTATGATGTCCTCCAGAATATGATTTATGATATCCTCCCCTTGAAAAACAAGTCATGGCCATACTTTGTGCATTGTTAGCTATAGAATGTGGTGTTTTAAAGTAAATGAATCAGAGATAATTTGTACTGATAAATGAGACTTGACTACAGAATATTTTAATTCATTTTCTTGTCCAGAGATAAGATAAAGCAGCTCAGTCTATGGTAATTAAACCTATATTTCCCTGGATAGATCTTAAGAGTAAGTTGGATCATAGAGGTAAAGGACTAATAAAAGTTAAGCACCTTTTGAGTAACCTTTGGGAGAAAAGTAGCAATCAGCAACAGGTCCTGCTCTGATGGTGGGGGACGGAGTGCTGTGGTGCATGCCCCTATTTGTTGAGATGATACATACTTTCAGAACCAACATAATGGTTATGCCTGCCCCATAAAGCAAGCAAAGTATTGGAAAGTCACGTTTCAGGAAGAGGCATCAGCATCATATCCACTTAGAAAAATATTTGTACCAAGAGAAAACAAAATCCACCCTATCTTGAGAAAACTGATAGAATGGGGTTTTGGTATAAACATCCTTTATTTCCTATCTATCTTGTTTGGTGTTCTCTGAGCTTCTTAGATCTGTGGGCTTATATCTTTCATTAATTTTGGAAAGTTCTCAGCCATTATTGCTTCAAATATTTCTTCTGGTTTGTTCTCTTTTTTCTCCTGGTATTCCAATTATGTGTATACTGCACCTTGTGACATTGTTCCATAGTTTTTGTGTATGGTGTTCAGCTTGTTTTTATTTTTTTTTTCTCTTTGTGTTTCAGTTTGGTTAAGTTTCTATTGAGCTATTTTCAAGTTTACTGTTTCCCCAGCTGTGTGGAGTCTACTGATAAACGTGTCAAAGGCATTCATTTATGTTACCATGTTTTTTATTTCTAGCATTTCTTTTTGGTTCTTATAGTTTTCATCTTTCTGCTGACATTACCCATCTGGTCTTGCATGTTACCTGATTTTTCCATTAGAGTTCTTTACATATTAATCATAGCTTTCTAAAATTCCTTGTCTGGGGGTGCCTGGGTGGCTCAGTCATTAAGCATCTGCCTTAGGCTCAGGTCATGATCCCAGGGTCCTGGGATCGAGCCCCACATTGGGCTCCCTCCTCACTGGGAAGCCTGCTTCTCCCTCTCCCACTTTCCCTGCTTGTGTTCCCTCTCTCGCTGTGTCTCTCTCTGTCAAAAAAATAAATAAAGTCTTTAAAATAAATAAATAAAATAAAATTCCTTGTCTGATAATCCCAACACCTTGTCATACCTGAGTGTATTTCTGAAGCTTGGTTTGTGTCCTCAAAATGTATTTTTCCTTGTTTTTTACCATACCTTGGAATTTTTTGTTGAAAACTCTACTTGTATCAGGTAATAGGTAATCAGGTAAATGGGATTTTAGTGTAAGTATGGCTAGAAGCTGAGCTATAGCTAAGGTTTGTTTTAATTACAGGTACCAGAAACCCCAAATTCTTTTAGTGTTCTTGTTTTTGTCTTCTGGTTTGGATTTGTAAGTTTCTCCTTACATAGCTCCTCAGAGACAGCCTGTAATCCATTTAGTATACTAGAGGCTTTGGGGTGTGATGATGTGGCATGGGGAAGAAGGAACATTCTATAATGTTCTGTTTAAGGCTCAGTCTTTTAGGGAGCTAGTATCTTGAGAGTGTGGTCTTCACAAGTATTTCTGTTCCTCCTGCAACTGCATAACTTGTTTTTCCCTTGCCTCTTATGCTTTTCCTTGGCTGCAGTGTTCCCGATCCACTTCCTGGAAGCCCTCTTCCCTGTTAACTTTAATTTTTTGTTTTGTTTTGTTTTGATTCTTTTTTGTTGTTTTTGTTTTCTTCTTTTTTTCTCCTTTCATAAGACAGGAAGGTTGAATCTGAGGTAAAATTACCTTCCCCAAGTTGTGATAAAGTATCAGAATTGCCCTCTGGCAAGTTCATGCCCTTTGGTTAGGTTTTGTAGGGAGAAAAGTCTGAGCAAGTTTCAAGATGGCTATTGTTCTCCTCCCCCAGCCAAGGCCAAGAGCAAATTTTTCTCAGATTCTCACTGGGAGAAACTAGTGGGGTGCCTGGAGTGAAAGCCCAAGTAAGTGTGGACCCACCTATGACTGTAGCTCCCAGGAATTATGCTAGCCCACCCTCAGCCTCAGCAATTCACTGAAATAACCATTCAATTTTTCCTAAAAACTATTATAGGCTTCTGCTCCAGGGAAACAAATCTCAGGAGCTATATTCTGCTTTGTGTGACTGCCTCTCTAGAGTTTGAGGTGGTCATTTGTTCAAAGATCAGTTCTCTGTAAGTCCAAGAAAAGTTGTTGGTTTTCAGTATGCCTTGTTTTTTCTTGCTGTAAGGACAGGAGTAATAATTTCTGAGTCCTTCAAATGTTAGAGCAGAACTAGAAGTCTCACATCCTTCATTTTTGTTTGTGCCCCTACATCTATCTTCTGCTTGTCTAAGAGTCTTTGTAAGTGTTCAATTTGATCAAACTATGAGGATGAGTTAGGGATTATTTGGAAAGTTCTATCTTCAACTCCCCTAGTTAATTCAGTGAGGCACACTGGTGAGATGGGTAAGTGCAAAGTACTGATTCATGACGTCCTAGAGTTCTACAGAGGAACCTACAGAGTTTTAGTGTGATTGTCATAAATTGACCCTAACGAGCATTCTGTTGATCATGACCTTAGTGTTATCAGGACTTTGAAAGTAGTTCTGTGGTCTTTGGATCTAAGTTCTTCAATCAGGGATAGTGATATCAGTCAGGAAAAAATAGACAAATGCTCTGATTCGTAGCAGGTGAGAGGGATGAGATTCGGAGACAGGTTATTTGTGATAGCTGATCTCACCAGAATTAGATTCAGAAGAGAGCTGGTGCTCAGACACAGGCTATGGTTGCCAATCGTATCCCAGTGAAAAAGAAAGACTCTCTCTAATTTGATTTTTTTTTTCTTTTCCTCAAAAGATTATTGCCATAGATTTTTGATAGTTTATTTTTTGTCACATAATATGTTACATAAGTTTTGCTGTTAGAGTATTTTAAAATGAAAATTGTTTCTAACAATATAACTTAGATGAGCCTTTTATACGTATTTACTATATATAGGACATGTCTAAATTGCATTTAAAATTATTCATTACTCTGGAAAATCAAAATCTTTTCACTACTTACCAGGAATTTGCAAGACCCATGAAACTGATCATTGTAACTCAAAATTGCTATAAGATCTAAAAGCAACTGCAAATATTTTTGTTTAAAAATGTGTTGCTTCTATTTTAATTTTCATTATATAAATTTTGCATTCAAATTTTTGAAATTGGATCATCAGTTTATACTGTACAAGCTAAATCTATTAAGCAAGTATTTATAATTAGATAGAAAACCCCACTCTTGGGGCGCCTGGGTGGCTCAGTCGGTTAAGCGACTGCCTTCGGCTCAGGTCATGATCCTGGAGTCCCAGGATCGAGTCCCGCATCAGGCTCCCTGCTCAGCAGGGAGCCTGCTTCTCCCTCTGACCCTCCCCCTCTCATGTGCTCTCTGTCTCTCTCATTCTCTCTGTCTCAAATAAATAAATAAAATCTTTAAAAGAAAAAGAAAACCCCACTCTTTCCCCAAACTACAAAACAGAGGATTGCTTATAAACAATTCTTGGCTTAGTAACAATTAGTGATGCCTGCAGCATCCAATGCCTGAATCCACAGAAAACACTTTATATCTTTTAAATCATTTACAATATTTTAGTCTAATAAATAAGCTGCTTGAGTAAAACTCTTTACATTTATAATAACATTGAAAAGAATTGAGATTCTAACCACCAGTGTGTTTTAACCTTGCCCTGAAAAAAAATTAACATGGATCCTATTCTTGTTCAATTCTTGGCTTTTAGCATCAGTTGTGGTCCTTTCACAAATAATCTTTTAACTCCCTACCACCTGTCCACTAGAAAGTGAATTCATACCATTAACAGATTAATCACCAGCTACTAAACAGATGGAAACAATTTTTAGTTACTCTCAATTTGATCAGATTTATAATATCAACTTAACTGTGGAAAAACCTCTGTCTTATTTATTCTTCACGTGGATCATTTTAGTCCTTTTTTTGGTAAAAGATACATAGTTCTGGCAAATTTCCTTTTGTTTTAACAAGCTCTTCATGTTCTATTAAGTTTTTCATTGATCCAAACGTATACTCATTCCCATAAAACTAAAATCTTTGAGTAGTAATCTAAAGGATGGTTAAGTAATCTAAAGTTGAATTAAAAGAATTTTCTGCAAGAAAGTAGCTTTTCTCTAACTGCTTAGTGGACAATTTGCCTAGTTTAATCATTTAGAGTCATTAAATACAATGTAGTAAAATAAGTATCTCTGTTATCTCTGCTTTTCAATTCTGTGATAAAAACGCTGCATCAGAGACTTTTGTTTATAACACTCAGATTACAACTATTTAAGATAGCATTCTATGCAGGACCTAAATATATAATGGGGAAAAAAACTATTAGAATTTATCCAATTACAGTTAATCCTCACCATTTGCAAATTCTGCATTTGTGAATTGTGAATTGTGAATTCACCTCCTTGCTAAAATTTATTCATAATCCCCAAATCAGTACTCAAAGTGCTTTTAGGTTATTCATGGCCATGCACAAAGCAATGAAATTTTGAGTCACCAGCTGTAGGCATTCCTGAGGTCAAACAAAGTAATGCTCTACCTAAGTTGCTTTAGTGCTCATACTATAAACAAATTTGTTTTTTTGATGGCCTTTGGAGCCAGGTTTTTTTCATGTTTTTGAGGGTTTTGTTGGTGATTTCGCTATTTAAAATGGTCCCCAAGTGTAGTGCTGAGGCTCTGTCTAGTGTTTCCAAGCTCAAGAAGGCTGTGATGTGCCTTAGGGACAAAATGCATTCAATAAGCTTCATTCAAGGCATGTGTTACAGTATTATTGCCTGCAAGTTCACTGTTAAAGAATTAATAATATATATTAAGTGTCTTTAAACAGAAATACACACAAAACAAGGTTGTGTATTGATCAGTTGTGAGCAGAGGCTCGCAGGAACCTAACTCTGTATTTCTGCTAGGAGCAATGATTCAATATTCATTAATTCAGTGTTCACAGTGTTTTGTGAAGCTTAACTACTGCAAATAATGAGAACCTACCATATCTATTTTCAGATAACTGGCATCATCCCCAAGTATACTGTAACCTTTTCAACGTCGGGGACTATAGTGATGTCAATGCAAGCTAAGTGGAACAAATGTTAATTCAAATAGGCAAACTACTCACGACATAGGTTATATGTATCATGGGCAACTCTGCATTTTTCTTGGGTTATTTATTTGACAGGGACTATTTATTTACAGAAATTATTACAGAGCCAGATTTATCTTCTTCAAAGTTTTCTATAATAAATATTTTACAAAGTTCATTGTGAATCTATTTGCAAAGAATTCAGCTCTTTAACCAGCATTATTTCCTCACCTATATACTTTTGCATAATAACTTTTCTAGGAACCATGATATAAACTCTGAAAGCTGCACCAGGACAGAAAAAGCCTTGAAGCACAGGTAGGAAAGATGCTGAGAGAATTACTTTCTCCAACATTTTCAGAAGTCATGTTCCTAACAACCACTCAGGTCAGAGAAGACAGTAAAATCTGTTATGACCTTACCATATGAAGGAGCAAGCACCACTTCCTCCCACTCTCAGTGAAACTTCAAGTTTTCTTTGATTCAGGTCATACAGTCCTTTCAGAATCATGTGAAAATGTTTTGTCTTGATTTTTTAACTGCTGAAGCAAAAGCTACATTTCAGATTCTCAGGTTTTTGCAAACATGAGATCATTTTAGCACAATAAACTTTTTCAGACATTTTTTAGTATATAAGTAAATTAACAGTTTTTGTTTTCAGTCCAAGAAAAAAAATAGTATCAATTTTAGGTACATCTGAAACAATAGCAAAACTTACAAGATTTTAGACAATTTCTTAAAGCAATACAAATCCCCCCTGCTGCCCAAAGCTGAAGACAGACAGTTTCCTAACAACCTTGAAATATTCTACCATAAATATTTATTGATACTTTAAGAGTAGTCATATTATACTAGTCGTAGATTTTAAACAAGTCTGCAAATGTACTTTTACTTGAACTCAGCTGATAGTCTTAAGAGATATAATCAATGGAACTGTACTATAATTGAATTGCAAAGAATGAAAGAAATAAACTGAATAACAAAATTTGATCAGAAAGAGCTCTTTCTAAGGGAAAACTTTTTAGAGGATATTGGAAAATTAAGCTTCTGGAAAGCCTTGATTATTTTTTAATCACATTAGCAATCTGGAAACCCTATGTCTAAATGCGGAAAATGCCTTGGGCTTCCCCAGGAAAAGATTATATTGATTTCTGCATCGGGTCCTGAACAGATGGATGAGGGTCATAGTACATTATGCAAGAAATCAATGCCATTTGACTCTATCACTCTCCAAGCAATAAATACTCTGTTGTAACCGATGCTGTTATTTTAGTGTCTTTTATAAATTCTAAACACAATGCCAACCTATTAAATACTCTATGTTCTACTCCCAAAATAAAGTAATTGAAGGAGGTAATTACAATTTAAAAGGGGGGGGCAGGCTGCCAGCATCAATATAGAAATTATAAAAATTCTTTGTTCATACCAGAAATTCCAGTTCAAAATTGCTATCGTAAAAGCTCATAAGAAAATCTCTGGACAATGACATCAGGAAATGTTCCAGACAAAATCTTATGTAATGTGCAATCCATCTGGTGCTTGCCTGAAAGCAAACTTCAGAGAGAACCAGAATAGAGTCCAGCTGCTCTCTCAAGTGGCACCCAAAGGATCTTCTACATCCTCTACTGTTACATCTATGCTGGAGTAAATCTTTTTTTCAGGCATGATTTCTGTTAGCAAAAGTCATAGGTCTTTTATTTATGGTACTAAATTTATTTCTCCATATGAGACTGGTAGGTTTTAGCCTCTATTCTTGCAGAACTTAATAATCACCATCCTTGTTAATAACCATGCTTAGGAAAGAAGTATTCTCTTAGCAAAAAGAGTTCCTCCAGGCATTTTTGTTTTATTTTTTGAAAACTTTAATTTTGTTTTGTGCCTCTTTTGAAATGATGGAATTCATGATTGAGAGCTAGTTGGGACTTTCTATTTCCCTTCTCTTGCTCCCCCATCTTTGAAATAAAGGAAGAATGGCATGCCTGGGTCTTGGCATATATTTTGTCTCCTTTTAATACCTCTTAAATTCCGGAAAACGCATCACATGCCAAAAAACAAACTAGGACAGAAAATACTTTGAATGACATATAGATAGAAAGGGACTGGAGGAATTATTGTTACCCACATTTCAAACATTTTACTTCATATTGTTACCAGATTTTCGTCCCCTTAGTGCCCGCAGTTCTTGGTCACACCACTTCAAAGAATGAAGAGGTAGACTAGATGAAGAGTGGTGGGCAACAAAGCAAAGTTTACTGCACAAGAGTATAAAGCTCCCGGAGAGGGAGGGGGGCCCAAGTGGGTTGCCCCTGGAGTTTCTAAGTTCAGGGGTTTTTATGAGCCTTTTTGTGGAACTATCTTAAGCAAGCAGGGTGTGCTGAGCCATGCCAATCAGGGCTTTGGTCACATATCCCTCTCCCTAATAGGTTAATGTCTCTGTGCAGATATTTGACATCTGGGGGCTTATGTCTTAACTGCCCCTTGCCCATGATAGTGACAAATGCTTTGTGGTTAATTGTCTTACTTTAGACATTTTGCAGAAGTCATTTCTGCAAGGGCTGCAAAGCAGAATGTCAGTGCGGTCCTGTCTAAGCTGCAGAACAAGATGTCAGTGCTGTTTTATTTTAGCTGTCCTGACTCCATATTTTCCTGTTAGGGACCCTGGCCCTGATTAGCTAACTGTCCAACTAACTCCTAACAATATAATTATGAGTTTTAACATCTAGGTACCTAGGAAGCTTAGATCTAAAAGCCTGTTCAAATAACCATAAAGCTAAAAATGGAAACAAATAAACACAATATATGAGCTTCTGCCAATCACTGATTTGCAAACATGGAATGCATATAAATTATTGAAACTGTGCTTACTATGAAAAATATGCTTTGGTTTATAATAAAAGTGGTAGCTAATGTGTATAGGACACTTATGAAGCAGGCATTTTCTAAGCGCTTTACATAAATAATGTCAAAGTAATTATTCAAGCTAGTACCATAATTACCCCTGGTCTCCAGATGTTACATTTGGGATACAAAGGGGTCAAGTAATTTGTTAAATTTACTACAACCAGTATGTGGTTAGAAATGGGATCCATTTTTGGACATAGGTGCTTTGAAAAGTGAACAGCTAAATAGATATAAATTCCACCCTCCATGTTTAAAATTTCAATCTCAAAAATGATTCAAGTTTATATGAATAAATTCATAAAATTAGAGATAATCTTTCATAATTCTCCTCAGATGATGAAATCCCTTGAATAATTTCTAAGAATCCTTTGAATTGTTATAAATTCCATTGCTATTTATTTTGATGAGGTTCATCTTTCTAAATTCCTATGCAGCATATCTCCTCTTACTTTTCCAGACTTTTACAGAAGAATCCCACTTCGGTTTGACACTACTTGATCTTCAGTTTTCTTACCTGAGATGTGTTAAATAGACAGAGCACTTCAGCCTCTCTTTTGTAGCTCTTGAAATCACTAGACAACTGGGATGATAGACGGCACTTATGTACCCAAGAAGAAAATGTCAAGCTACTCCTTCATTGTCAAACTGTCAGAAATTGTTGAAGTTGAATCTAGAAGCTCAGCTTACGGTAAATGCGCTTGTTACAATATTCCTTTCCCACCCCTGGTCTCAAGACCACACTTTGGGCTTGCCACACTGCGCTCTACCCCACCGGTGTCCTCAGCAGCCACAGCACAGAGAGGTTGAACATGCGGTGTTAAGAGTACAAAGAGACTGGGGAAAGGTTATACCGTCTCTCTAAAAGGAAGGAGCAAGCTGAAAGAGCAATACCTAATCCATTTTCATTAGAAGGAAGAGAGTGCTTATAGGAACTTCACTGGATACACGGTTTGGAAAAAAAATAAATAAAAATTCATACTTAACCTTAGTCAGTCTCTCTTCATAAGCACAGTGCCATTGTGCATTAAACAGTTCCATTTTCTACCCTGGTTTTTGTATTGGTGGGAACATTCTCATTCTGTTACTCTTTGTTATTGTACAGTGATAAAATAGGCCCTATTTGTGAAGAAACAGTGACAATGGCATATTTGATAGAAATGCAGTGACTCAAAGTCTCAAATTTATTGTCCAATAGAGACAAATTATTACTTAGGTAGTAATAGTAACAGCAGGATTAATATGGGTAGTTGTTGTTTTAAAAGTTGGTCTCTGGACCAAAACATTCCATGAATCAGATTTGCATTTAGTTTTAGTCAGTTTTTTTCTTTAATTTAGGAAAATACGTGATCAGATATATCAGGGAGAGATTGTTAGGTTCTCTCCTGATAGAGACGCTCGCCTCAGCGTGCTGCGTGCGCTAAAATAAGTGCTCATAGTATTACTAACAGAGTAAGTTGAACTCCTGACATGAGATGGGTATGCTTCATGAAATGGGGAAGTTTGATTAGTTTGTAATAAGACATTATAGTGTGTTTCTCCAGAATTTCTTTTTTTATTATTATTATGTTATGTTAGTCACCATACATTACATCATTAGTTTTTGATGTAGTGTTCCATGATTCATTGTTTGCGTATAACACCCAGTGCTACATTCAATACGTGCCCTCCTTAATACCCATCACCAGGCTAACTCACCCCCACCCCCCTCCCCTCTAAAATCCTCAGAGTCCATCATCTCTCATGGTTCATCTCCCCCTCTGATTTCCCCCCCTTCATTCTTCCCCTCCTGCTATCTTCTTCTTCTTTTTAACATATATTGCATTACTTGTTTCAGAGGTACAGGTCTGTGATTCAACAGTCTTACACAATTCACAGCGCTCACCATAGCACATACCCTTCCCAATGTCTATCACCCAGCCACCCCATCCCTCCCACCCCCCACCACTCCAGCAACCCTCAGTTTGTTTCCTAAGATTAAGAATTCCTCATATCAGTGAGGTCATATGATACATGTCTTTCTCTGATTAACTTATGTTTCTCCAGAATTTCTTAAGGACACACTTTGGTTGATTTTTTCCTAATCTGTTCATTATTTCCTAACATATTTTCATTTCAGCATTTCTTCTCCCAAAATCCAAATATTCTTAAAAATTATGTGATTATAAATGATGTTTTAACTTAAAATCTGCTCTGCTAGTTGTGAAATTAATTGTGTAGGATACAATTATTAACCAGCATTTAATTTCTTCCTATAAAAATTCTGGATGAAAAAAAATTCTGGATGACTAAGCGGAAAAAATAAATGGATTAAGGATTCTGTTTTATTGCTTATAATTTTAATAGGGTATATGAAGTTATATAACTGATCTCTCTATCCGTTTAGTACCTACATTTATAATAAAATGTCAATACTTAAGAAGGAACTGATCTTTATGAAATATCATTGTGTTGTGTGTGTTTTGCTGTTATGGTCAGCTTCTACTCTACCTCATTGTTACCCTCAAATGCGTCCTTCAAAACCAAGCTTGACTCAACTTCTAGCTTCCTAAAGGACTCATCACCTAACATGAAGACAATCACTTTATTCTCAGATCTTCACTTTGTAATAAATTGCTGCAAGTCCTAGATTTGTGACTTTATGACATCTTGCACATTGCTTCAAGAATACATGTTAATATGGTCATGAAGAACAAAGAACAGGATTTAAAATTCTATTGTATTTGCCCCATAGTGACATGCTGTGCTTCTGGAAGTTGGAGCTCAATAAATGCTTTTTAAATAACCAAAATATATTTTCTGCCAGTAGCATGCTGGTCAGGATTTCTCTGAATCAATTCATATCCCCCAAGAAATCAGAAACTCATCCTGGATGCAAGAGATTCATCCAAATGATAAATCTAACATTTCTGCAGAGAAAACCAACACAGTGATTAAATCTGAAATTCTGCCCCAAAGCTGAATAGCCCCTTCTTACTATTAAGATCTATATAATCACAACAAAAATTAGTTTGGGCCTAAAGGTTTTGATCTCCCTGCAGCCCAGAAGTCCTTTCACAGTGCACGTACGTGCCCTCTGGCTGCCTCGGTGCAGCAAAAACACTGAATCGATTTTTTACTTCTGTCTGATTTGGTCACAGTCGTGGGGCTGTGGACTAAGTTTGCTTCTGCTTTCTTTCTGAACAAAAATTATCCCTTTGACCAAAAAAAAGCAGATATTACATTTATTTTTCTGCATTATTTCTAACTATTAGTAAGTACTAAGAGATAAATTAGCAAATCTGGAAGGAATGTTGTTAAACTGAATCCAAATGGAGTTAAAATTCAACTTATTCTCATTGTATTTCATAGTTAGTGATTCTTTTCTACTCTTTAATGATTTCCTCAAAATCAAAAACATGTTCATTATCTTTTTGTCCTTGGTTTTATTTCTTATAATAATTGTGATAATAGGTATATTTTTTCCAAATTAGGAGGAGATATAATTCACACACCAAATGTGAGAAAGAAGTTGGAAAAATTTTAAATAATTTGGGCAATAATTAAAAATACATACTTGGAGTTCAGCTTCTAGTTTGGCTATATAAAGCATGGCAGGCCATCTGTAGCATTGTAAGAAGTAGGAAAAGGTATATTAAAACAAAGGAAAAAATTTAAGGCATCTGAGAGCTTTGTATGCAAAACAATCTAAACTAATTGGTGCTCTGAAAATTAGCAAAACTTGGCAGCTGCTTACCTCCCTGAGTTCTTTCTTTTTTTTTTTAAAGATTTTATTTATTTAGTTGAGAGAGAGAATGAGAAAGAGAGAGAGAGCACAAGAGGGGGGAGCGGGAGAGGGAGAAGCAGACTTCCCGCTGAGCAGGGAGCCCAATGCGGGACTCGATCCCGGGACTCCAGGATCATGACCTGAGCCGAAGGCAGTTGCTTAACCAGCTGAGCCACCCAGGCGCCCTCCCTGAGTTATTTCTAAGTATAAGTGGGAGATTGTTCCTGCCACAGGTAAAGAACTCTTGAGAGGTTAAGAACCAATCGGGAACTTTACTGGCCTCCTAATCTGATGTGGTGGTTAGGGACCTGGAGGATATCCAAACTTAGAGCTGATTCTCCCTGATCGCTGATTATCTGCCTTAGACTTTAGCTGCGTGTGTGCCAGGAAAAGCAGACAGACCTGGCTCTCTCGCTACTTAGATCCCAAAGCTTTTTATGTTGCAATACACAGCAGACAAAGATTGCCATCATGTTTTGGGAATTCATTATGCCTTATTTCTGCCATTTTTTTCTTAATTCCATAATCAACATTTTCTTTAAGACGTTAATTTTTCTTAACACTAATTAGTCTTAAAGTATTAATACTGTTGGGGCCAAGGGCAGGCTAACCTAAGAGGGCCACTTTGGCATAAAGATTATTTTGAGTTAAAGGCCATCAAAACCCATCAGATTTAGGGAAAGTTCTTTTACCTCCCCACAACTGCCTAAAAAGAATGTAGAAGAGAGCTATCACTACAGATAAGCACTTTACACTAGGAAATGTACAGTAGGTATGGTAATATGGTAGCCAGGGAGGAACCCACCCAGCAAGGCCTAAGCTTGATCAAAGTCCTCTTTGTCCCATGGCTTCTGAGTGGCCCAGTAAACATTTGTTTACCAAACATTTCATCTTTTTTTTCATCTTCCTATGAATTGCATTCCTTCCTTTTGAAGTTCCAGACTCCTACCCCTTCTCCTTAGTTCAAAATAAAATCTCCTTAGTTCAGAAAACCCATTTTGTCTGTCTTTGAAATTTCTTATCTGTGTGGATTCCTCCTAGTGGGAAATTAAATTTGATTTTTTTCCTATTAATTTATCCCATGTCAATTCCACTCTTAGCCCAGCTAGAAGAACCTTGAAGGGGACAGGACATTCTTGCTCCCTGACAATACAAATTGCTACCTAGAACTTTTGAAAATTATGAAAAGTTGGGCGCCTGGGTGGCTCAGACGGTTAAGTGTCTGCCTTCGGCTCAGGTCATGATCCCAGAGTCCTGGGATCGAGTCCCGCATCGGGCTCCCTGCTCCTTGGGAGCCTGCTTCTCCCTCTGCTTCTCTCTCTCTCTCTCTGTCTCTCATGAATAAATAAATAAAATCTTTAAAAAATAAATAAATAAAATTATGATAAGCATTTCATCTAAAGTTAAAAATCTATAATTTTTCACTCTTATGTGAATTTTCCCCTTCTTTTTTGCCTTGCTCTTTTAAGAATTTAATATATGGTACTCATTAAAGTCCATAACTGTCAACTCAGGAAAAGGAATATGATTAGTTTTAAAACTAATTTCCAGAAATGGAAGAAACAGAGAGTAGAAGAATAAGAAAACAAATTTTTCAATTATTTCAAAGGCTTAAATCCACAATACAAAAATCATGCTTAAAGATAATTTGCTTCTGGCACATTCAAACCCACGGACATCAAGTTTATGGCAGTAAAATGTTACTAAAGAAATTTATGAAATTTCTTAGAAATTTATGAAAAAATTTACTTAGAAAATTATGAAAAAACATTACAAAATAATCTGGAAGAAAATTTTACATAATGTAACACATTTATATTGAGACTTTCAAGTAAAAGAATGATATGTAAAAGAAATGTCTTTAAATTGAAATCTCTGTATACCCACAAATGTACCCCAGAACAGACGATAAAAAGGAACCAGACTGACACATTGCAAATAGCTGTGACACCTCTAATAACTTTAGAGAGAAAATTGGCCTGTCGGTGATGATTAGAAGATAGAAATTTTCTATCAGGAGATACAAATTTTTCTAACTCATTTTCTCACTAGGCACTTTCAAAATTCTGTCACCTTCTTAAAACTCTTTTTCTCTTACCTAGAATATACATAGTATATGCTTGTACTCACCCACTATAGATTTTATTTTTTTAATCCATTAACTTCCAAAATGAGATGATGTTCCAATCTTTGAGGATCTAGAACAGTCCTATTTCTGAGGGAATTTCCCTGATCTGAGATTTTTATAATTTGTTGTTGTTGTTGTTTGTTTTAGTTCAGGTTTTGAGTTTTGGGGTTCTGGGGGTTTTATTATATTTTTGCTGTAGGTTGTATTAAAGAGTTATAATCACTAATCAGGATACTTATAAGGACAGAAAATACACTCTCTGTCTTCCAACTTAGTTTTGAGGGTATTGGTAAAGATCTGTCATTTCCCTGGATGACGAAAACAGGATGCCAGCTAGAAGACCCTGATCTGAACCCCTGCCATGGAGGGAAACCTCATCAACAGAGATAAATTAGCTTGCCACCCGAGAATGTCTGCTGCAGAACCCCAGCTTGCAAGCGAACTTCATTCAGAGACAATAGCACCTGGGCAATGATAGGTAACTAACTAAAAGGTCTTATTACAAGTACTGTTGGGAAGGAAGGAGCTTTCCTCTGTCTAAGATTTTTCTAGCTGGATGAAGAATCAAATTGACGTAAGACAGGTTAACAAGAGAAAATCAAATTTAATGTCCTACGTATGGGAAATCGACACAGACAGGAAATCCCCAAAGCAGGTAAAATGAGGTAGATATGTCATTCTAAATTAGGGGGACATGGGTAGGGGTCTGGGACTTCAAAGGGAAGGGATGCAATTCACAGGAAGATAAAAAAGAGTAAATGTTTAGTAAATGTTTGCTGGGCCACACAGAATCAATGGGACATAGAGAAGGATTTTAACAAGCCGACTTTGAAAATTCCTCCTTGTCTACCACCCCTATAATGTAGTTATCTGGGCCTCTAAATTCTTTTTAGGCAGTTGGTGGGGGAGGTCATCATAATCTTCATGTTAAAGTGGCCCATCTTGGGGTGGCCTGCCCTTGGTCTCTACACTACACAGCATGTTTATTGTTTGATATAAAATCATGTATAAATAAAGACGTATTTACCAATTCCTAAGTAAATTATCTTTTGAGATGATATGACTATTGTACTTACAAGTGAAGGACTAGCTTTTTCTCTAGATTTTGAGAAAACAAAACACAGTTAGGGGCATCTGGGTGGCTCAGTCAGTTAAGCACCTGCCTCCGGCTCAGGTCATGATCCCAGGGTCCTGGGATCAAGTCCCGCATCGGGCTCCCTGCTCAGCGGGGAGTCTGCTTCTCCCTCTGTCTGCCACTCCTACTGCTTGTGCTCTCTGTCAAATAAATAAATAAAATATTTTTTAAAAACACAGTTAATTTTTAGTGTAAACACTGTTTAATAAAGATGTGTCTTTTCCTCCAGGAAAGCTTTGCTCTGATAAGTAAAAATAAATACTCTTTCTGAGTTTTATTAAATTCATACAGAATTGTAGGATTATTTTCACAAATAAGTAGATAATACTGATTGTTGTGCCTCTGCTTCTCAATGGTCAGCTCATAAAAAACCTAAAATATGGGCTTGGGTGATCAAACCCAGGCACTGTTTGCTACAGTACCTATCACATTTAACATAATATTCTACCTATTTATGCTGTTAATCGTCTCTCTTCTTAGAGGGTAATCCTGAAGGTCAGGTGTTCACATCTGTATTCTTCACTGTGGCATTCCTAGCTTCTCAAGCAGTGCCTGCTTTATAAATATTTGTTGAAGGAATATTTAAAAGAAGGTCTGGGCGCCTGGGTGGCTCAGTTGGTTAAGCGACTGCCTTCGGCTCAGGTCATGATCCTGGAGTCCCGTTATCGAGTCCCGCATTGGGCTCCCTGCTCGGCAGGGAGTCTGCTTCTCCCTCTGACCCTCCCCCCTCTCATGTGCTCTCTCTCTCATTCTCTCTGTCTCAAATAAATAAATAAAATCTTTTAAAAAAATAAATAAATAAAAAATAAAAGAAGGTCTGAGGTCATTTGAAGAGCTTCTATAAATACATCTAGATCATGACTGGGAGAAGTTCTTATGTGACCTAAAGAATCTCTCTAGTTACCTTCTGACTCCATGTTTCTTATAGAGTTACATTAATAATTCCAAATTGCTCCTTCTGGCATTTATCCTCATTTTGTCATCAAATAACATTTGTGTTGCACTCCCTAGAAATTTTAAAAGAGTAAATAACAAATTAAAATCATGGAAACAGTATTTCTTGAGATATCTGTCACATAACCCCAATATCTCTCCTCATTGTGGATCTTGCGTACCTGCTGGGCAGCCAAATGTCAATATCTGACAAACTCTTGGGTGCAACAATACGCATCTTTCCTAAGGTTTTGAAGTCAGCCTCGACACTCACAATGGAGCTGAAATTGTGGAGGTATTAGTATTTATAGTTATAGCAAGAAAAGGCCACTTTGTCCTTGTGCGTACCTATTGATGTGGAAATATTGGCCTTTGGAGCCAATGGCCAAGAAAGAATTCTGAGATGTCTTTGGGTGAAAAAATGGTGTTTTTAATTAAAGCACAGGGACAGGACCTGTGGGCAGAAAGGGCTTCCCTGGGATTGTGAGGAGCAATTGATTATATACTATGGAGTTGGGGAAGGTAAAGACGAGGGAAGTTTCCGAAAGGATTGTCATATGCCAAAGAAGACTCACAGGATCCTGGAGGCCTAGCGATTGTCAAGCTAAGGTTGTTTTTACCTCTAGCAAGCTATTAACATTAAGATTGGGAGTGCTTGGAGGAGTGTTATACTCTGTTTGCCTCAAATATTTGTCAATGGACTGCAGGTTATAAGGAAATTTAATATTATCTACATTTCTTTTGCTTTTGTTCTCCACATCACCTATAAAATTTCATGTTGCTTTAAATGTTTTTCTTCAGTTCATCAGAACATATTTTTTAAATATTTTGTGAATTAAACAGACTTTGATCTGATATCAAAATCTCAAGATTTTGATGGTCTAGTTTTATAAATTTTAAAATACCAGTAATACAAGTCAGGGGCCATCCATTTACTTATTTGTTTAAATCCAAGCATGGCAGATAAACAAAATAAATAACAAGATTGTTTTGAAGATAATTGGGCTGTTAAGTAATTTTATTTCCAAAAATTCTATATATGTAATTACATTTAGTTCTAAAAAAACCTATACGTAATTACACTTAAGGCAATTATTTTATTTAAAAATGTAACCATGGTCAACTAGGAATTACAAAGTTTTATGTAGCATGTTTCTTATCTTGTAAAAACTTAAAAATAAATCAATGAATAAGATGTCAAGTTAATATCAACATCTTGCATGTCAAAATTTATTGACAAGAAAATGTTTTTGATGCATATCTAATAATCCAGGAGGCTTTATGTCAAGGATTTTTTTTACTGTGTATGCAAACAAATATCGTTTACAGTCCTACAATATGCTAACTTTCACTTTCCTGTAAAATAAATCATGCACAACACGTTTTTAAATATGATCCCTAATAGCAAAATTTGACAAGGTCCTTGTTTTTAATCTTTCATGGGAGGTTTAACTCCAACCTGAAATGTTATTTACATTCAGCAGTGCAATCAATTCTATCACATTCTATTTTACTGGAAACAGTTTCATTGAAATGTGCTAGTGTAAATGGGTTTCAAGATATTTATTAAATATCTCATCAACCTCTTAGCAGTACTAGACTATAATATAGTTTTAAAATGTTTCAAAGCTGTGGGTCTACAGAATATAAAGTGAACTATTTGCAATTATGGTGAAATCTCACAGAGTTAAACATGTCATTTAAAATTTCTAATACTTTAAACTCACTGCTATTATGTCTGGTTTCTTCTGGCTTCTGACCATAGTTTAATGGGGAAAAAAAGATTTTTAAGATTTATTTATTTATTTTAGAGAGAGAGAGCAGGGGGAAGGGGCAGAGGGAGAGAGTGTCCCAAGCAGACTCCATTAAGTGCAAAGCCCTACACAGGTCTAGAGACCTCGACCTGAGCTAAAAACCAAGAGTCCAACACTTAACAGACTGAGCCCCCCAGGCGCCCCGGAAAAAAAAATTTTTTTTAAAGGAGAAGCAATGTGTAAACATCTAGAATTCCTGACATTGTATTATTGTTTACACATTGAAGCAATGTGTAAACATCTAGAATTCCTGACATTGTATTATTGATGTGGGAAACAAAAGCAAAAGAAATGTAGCTTAAATTAAAATCTCCTTACAGCTTGCCACCCACTGATAGATAACCTGAAACATGAAGACAGTGACCTTCCTCAAGGAAAGTGTGGCCGCCTCAGTGTCTTAATGTTTAAAAGTAACTTCATCTTGGCAGCAGCTGGCCCCTCAAGGTCCTGAAAGCCTTGCTTCCAGATTCCTTGGAGACTGGTGCTATCCCTCACCCCCACTTATTAAAAAGTAAACAATCAATCATTCCTCACAATCCCAGTACAGCTCTTTCTGCCCACGGGTTCTGTCCCATGAATAGGGAAGGGGTTAAGTTCTAGGCAGGAGAGATAGAGGCCCCTGACTCCCCTGACTGGGCTCCGGAACTATTCCTGGCAGGTGGAGACACTGAGACAGAGAGGACAAGAGATAAGGCAACAAACCAAGATGGCACAAGAATCTCAAGGCCAGGAGCTTCCCAGTCAGTTCTCAATAAAAGATTGCCACTAAAATTCCTCAGTGGCAACCCATTCAGGACCCCTCTCACTCTAGAGAGCTTTTTCTTTCCTTTCTGCTCTCACCTTCACTTAATAAACTTTCACTTCACTTCACCCTTTTGTGTCATAAGATTCATTCTTTGACTCTACAAGACAAGAACGCTACAATCCTGCAACATTATGACTACAAATTCCTGACTATAGAATTGTTAATACAGTTGTTTATCATTGGAAGGGCTAATTCACATCACTACTACTAAAGAAGTTGAGTTAGAGGCTGTCATATACAAACCTAACAACTAATTCAGTAATTAAGAATTTTAATAGACCACTCTTAACGTTCCAAGAGATCCAAAACTCATAGTTCATGCCCAAATATGAAAGTATTTGCTTTCAATATTTAAAATTATCATATTTATGACTTATGGAAGAATTAATACTGAGATTGTTCTAGTATTCAATGAATTTATATTACATAGTTAAAATAAAACTCCCAGGTTGCATTATATATTTCCTACTATTGCTATAACAAATTATTAGAAACGTAGTGATTTAACACAGTACAAATTTATTTTCTTACAGTTCTGGAGGTCGGAAGTCCACAATGAGTCTTACAGGGCTCCCATCAAAGTGTTAGCGGGCTGGTTCCTGCTGGAGGCTCTATTGGAGAATCTGTTCCTGGCTCTTCCAGCTTCTTTGGCTCCTACTTCACACCTTCCACCTTCAAAGCCAGCAATTTCATCACTCCAGCCTGTTTTCACACCTTCTCTCACTTTCCTGCCTCCCTCTTTCCCTTAGAAGGACCCTTGTGATTATAACAGGCCCACTCAGATAATCCAGAATAACCTCCGATCACAAAATATTTAACTTATTCACATCTGCAAAGCCCTTTTGCCATGCAAAGTAACATATTCCCAGATTCCAGGGACTGGGGAATGGAGCCCTTATTGTTTGCCACATACACAAAACTGAGTTGTTTTCTCATTTTTACTGGCACATCATAGATTTTTTAAAAAAAGGCTTAGCCCTTTTAATTATACTATTAAACATGCTGTCATATTTTATTTCTGCTCTGTTTTGATACCATATATTTTTTCACAAGTAGTTCTATTTCTTTCTATCATTTCAGTTATTATAAGGTGAATATTATCATCCAATTGATAGCAGAACTAATAGCTATTTTGAACTGATACCGGACTTTTAAAATGTTCTCATCTTTTTGTGTGCACCATTTTCATTGTGTTTTTATAGTAGCGTAACTTTTTTTGTGAATCATTACCTTTCTCAGGAGAATAAGCCTTAATAGTTCAGCTGAGACCCTACTTCCTCTTTTGCAGCTAAATCACACACTTAGCCCCCACTTCAGATACCCCCTTCATGTCATGTGAGCCATGTTTTTAATGACATGAAAGAAATCAGGTGTCACTGCTAATTATTAAGACCTCACAGAAAATTTAGGTTTGTTTAGTGAGCAATTCTACACATTGAGTAGTGATCATTGTAAACTTTACCAAAAAATTAAATGTAAGATCTAGAGAGGTTTTTCTCAACACAGTTATATGATAGCATAATGAACATTTTCCCACTAGGACTGCAAAGAATAAAATATTAAAGAAAACAGTTTATTATTGCAGAAGGAGGGAAAAGAAAGTGAAATGGTTTATCACTAAGTACAGTCTTTGTAGACAAGCCATTTAAAAAATAGTGAGAATTTTATCACTGTCCTTGTAAGCAATGGAATGCACCTCTTCTCTCCTCCCTTGACTCTAGTTCAAGCATTATACATGGAAGAATACACAAAGGACAGCCTATAAAATTAGGCTGTTTTATTGCTTTTCATGGTTCACTGGTTGGAAGGCAGTAGAAGGTCCTGTACATAAGGACCACTACCTATATTAGGGAGAAGACTAGATAAGAAGTAGTCATTCTATGAACCATGAGAGACGATGGACTCTGAAAAACAAACTGAGGGTTCTAGAGGGGAGGGGGTGGGAGGATGGGTTAGCCTGGTGCTGGGTATTGAGGAGGGCACATTCTGCATGGAGCACAGGGTGTTATGAACAAACAATGAATCATGGAACACTACATCTAAAACTAATGATGTAATGTATGGGGATTAACATAAGAATAAAAAAAATTAAAAAAAAAAAAGACAAATAGAAATGTAGGTAAACATTTAATTGAATGAACCTAACAAAGAAGCCTGTATCCCATTAATCGTATGAAAAATACTAAACCCTTTTGAGAACAGTTCAAAAATAGAGAGGAAGCTTTTAATAAAAAAAAAAGAAGAAGAAGAAGTAGTCATTCTACTTATTGTTTATGCAAAGAATATTTGGAGTTACTTAGATTTCTATAATTCACATTACTGAGACCAAACTTGGGCTTATGGGGTGAAAAAAAAAAGAAAGAAAAGACAAACCTGTATCCAGAATAACATTGAGACTCTGCACAGATCTTTCCCACAATTACACTTTCCTACCACCCAAACCATTATCTGTGAGGATAAAACTATGCTTAGCTTTTAAATAAGCAGCTCATATGAAAGAAAACTTTATTTTTCAGTTGGCAACAAGTTCAAAATCCATTATCTCGGAGGCGAGGCTGCTAAAACTTTTAAGAACTTAGGCTTTATTTATTACCAGAAACATGTTTATCCAAAACAAAGATAGATGTATATGAGACAAAATAAATAATTTAACAAATCAATAATACTCTGTACTGGTCATGCCATATCTGGAGTGTTGTACTTAATACTGGACAGCTTTTCAAATCAGAGAGTATAAAAAAGATGAAGCCTTTAGTATAAAACTTTTATGGCTCCAGAGCTCTTAATCCTTGAAAAGAAATAATAGAGTTTCATCATGGCCCCTGGGGGAAAGTTCTGCTCAGAAAAACATTTGAACAATTAGAGTTATTTGCATGGGCCACTTTGTAAACAAACAATTAATTAATTAAAAAGCTATATT
Source organism: Mirounga leonina (assembly GCF_011800145.1). Taxonomy (NCBI): domain Eukaryota; kingdom Metazoa; phylum Chordata; class Mammalia; order Carnivora; family Phocidae; genus Mirounga; species Mirounga leonina. The sequence continues at coordinate 15,967,993 of NW_023270702.1, forward strand.
AAGTTCACAGAGTTCTTAAGCCTCAATGTGTTTTAACACCTGCTGTTTCCTTAAACTTCTACAGCTTTCCTAAGAGAGAGACAAAGCAACACTTGTTCCCATATTGTAGTTAAGGAAACCACGTATTTAACAGGGAGTAAGTAATATGTCCAAAATCACACAGCAAGTGGGAGATCCACATCTCAAATACTGATATTCTCATCCTGTCTTGTATTCTATACATTAGACACGGTAGTCTTAGTGAGTGTGATATCATTGTGGGAATTAAATGATATATGTAGAAGCACATAGCATAATATGAGACAATACAGTGGATAAAAACAGACACTAGACTCAGATTGCCTCAATTTCAATGCTGCCATCCCAATTTCTAGCTGTCTCATCATTTGTGAAATGGTGTTAATAATACCACATACCCTACAGGGTATTTGGAGGAATAAATGAGTCAGTATGTTGTAAAGCACTTTGTTGTAAGAGCTCTATCAGTGTTAACGACTATAAAAATCTATTATTGTCTGGCACATGAAAAGCACTCAACAAACGTTAACTGCATTAGCTCTCCAGCATCAGAAGTGTTAATTCAGATGATGAATTGAGGTATTTGTCATGTTGTAGAAGACATTCTAGGAATGCAATTCTAGCAATTCTAGCAGGGATTGGGAGAGAGAGTAGGAATTCAAATAAGCAATCTCCTGAGTTCCTTTGTAAAATTCTGCAAATCACTGCAATGTAGGAAATCAATCATCTGAAGTTCTCTCCCAAACCAAATATGTTCTTTTTCAATAAAGTTACATTCCATATGTATTGAATCTGTGTCTAATGTGCAATTAATTGAGTGGCTAAATTTCAAAACTACCGTAGACCTCAGTAAATAAAAAGATACCCATAGCTGTAATTACATATCCATGATTTCCTGTTGTAGCAATTTCAATACCTACCAATTTAAAGGAATTTTTGTCAAGTCTTATTTGCTGTTGTATGGATAATGTGACCTCACTGCAAAAATTCTCCTAAAATATTCAGTTTTTTATTTAATATCATTTTTAAGTTTGCAGATTATACATTCTGTACTGGTGAAAATCAATTCCCCATATTTGCTTGGATGTTCACAGAGAATAAAATTCACAGGAAAAGAACTAAGTTTACATATTTCACTAGTAAAATCTAAACCAAGGTGAATTAGATGCATTTTTTTTTTCCCTCTAGGCACTGGAGCAAAAGCAGACAGTAATTTAGTCACAGTACATCTCTAGAGGAAATTACAATTTGTAAATATATCATGATCTCAGAAAAGGTGGATCCACTATACATGTTTTACAACTATAATACTGTCTTCTGTGTGTACAAATTTATAAACTGGATACACTGTGTTCTCTGCTGGATTCATGGTCTTATCTGTGGTACAAATTTATTATTTTCCATATGAACTCGAGAATAATTACACTAGGCCAAGGGAGTACAGCCATATATTCTGAAATAACTCTAATAACCCATTACCATTGTTGGTGCCTTGAATGGTAAGTAAGAAATTTTTCAAATTGTTTTATTCTTTTGTCAAAAAAGGAAATTAATATTTAAGCTAATGTAGAAGAAAAAAGATGCCTACAAATTATTGACAATGGAAGATCCCTGTATAAATTTTACAAATCTGTATGATGTATTGAACAAAATGTTTTCCATTTACAAATTGCTGTTTTGTTTTGTTTTTGATGGCTAATCCCTTTTTTTTTCTTTTTTTGTTTTTTTTCCTCACATTACTCTTCCCAATTTTCTACTGCTTATAACTTTGTTGGTTTCTTACACACATGTATCTCTTTTTTAACAAATGTACTGAGGTATAATGTATAATACAATAAACTACACACATTTAAATATTAAGTTTTCATAAATATACACATATACATTTTTTTAAGGATTTATTTATTTTGAGAGAGAGAGAGAGCATGAGCAGGAGGGGCAGAGGGAGAGAGAATATCAAGCAGACTCTGTGCTGAGCGTGGACACCCAAGCGGGAATCCATCTCATGAACCTAAGATCAGGACCTGAGCTGAAACCAAGAATTGGACACTTGACCAACTGTGCCACCCAGGTGCCCCGACAGATATACTTTTTTAATTGTCACTCAACTCAAGATACAGAAATTTCTCCCCAAAATTTCTTTGTTCCTCTTTGCTATCCATTTCTCAAGCCACATGTCCTCAGACAACTACTGATCTACTTTGTAAATCTAGATCAATTTTCCACATTCTAGAATTTTATGTAAAGTTTATGCTATATAAACTCTTTTTACCTGATGTCTTTCACTTAATGTGATTTTAAGATCCATTCTTGTCATTGTATATATTAGCAGTTGGCTCCATTTTATAGCTGAGTAGTACTTTGTTATAAGGATTTACTATATCTTTACATATGCACCAGCTGATAAGCATTTGGGTTGTTCCCAGTTTGGGATATTACAAATAAAGCTTCTATAAATATTGTTATATAAATCTTTATGTAGACCTATATTTTTTTTTTTCTTTGTGGATAAATGCTTTGGAGTAGAATGGATAGTTATATGCTAGGTAAATGTTTAATTTCACTAGAAACTGCCAAAATGTTTTTCAAAATAGTTGTACCATGTATAACCTAACCAATAATATATGAAAGTTTCGGGTTTCTACATCCTTATCATCTCTAGGCATTATCAATCTCTTTAATTTTCACCATCTAATGGGTATGTATCTAATTGTGGTTTATTTTGAATTTCCATGATGATTAATGATTTGAGCACATTGGCCATTCATAAATCTTCTTGAAGTGTCTTCTCAAATCCTTTGCTCATCTTTAATTGGGTTTATTATTTTCTTACTACTGAGTTGTAAACATTCTTCATATATTGTGGGAAAAAGTTCTTTAATATAAGTGTTGTGAACATCTTTCTTCAGTCTGTGGCTTGCCTTTTTATTTTTTTAATGATATCTTTCAAAGAAAAATTGTTTTAATTTGGATAAAATACAGTTTATTATTATTTTTTCTTTTATGGATTGTGTTTTGTATTCTAGCTAAGAAATCTTTGCCTATCCCAAGGTCACACAGGTATTCTCTCGTGTTTTTTTCTACAAGTTTTGTAGTTTTACCTTTTACATTTAAACATATGATCCATTTTAAGTTAATTATCATATGGTAGTGTGAAGTAAGATTGATTTTCATTATTTCTAGCATTATTTGTCAAAGACTATTGTTCTCATTGAACAGTCTTATTGTCTTTGTTATAAATCAATGACCATATATGTAGTATGGGTCTAATCTAATTCTGGACTTTTTCATATTTATAAACATTATTTCTAAATATTTAAAATAGAATGGAATACTTAGAATGTAAATATATATAAATATATATAAGTATATATATTTAGAATGTAAATATTTAGAAATCTATATTTCTAAATATATTATATTTCATGTGTGTGTTTATATATTCTTCTACCAATACCAACAAAATCCAGCAAGTAATAACATAATGTTTCACAATGTCCCTCAATAATAAATTACTAGGCATGCAAAAAAAAAAAAAAAGATCTATAATCAGAGAAAAAAACCAATCAATAGAAACAAAACCAGAAACACATAGATAATTAAGTTTGAAGATAAGGATGTTAAACATCTAATGTAAGTACTCTCCTTATGCTTAAGAAAGTAGGGAAGCGCTGTGAATTGTGTAAGACTGTTGAATCACAGACCTGTACCTCTGAAACAAATAATACATTATATGTTAAAAAAAAAAAAAAAGAAGAAGAAGATAGCAGGAGGGGAAGAATGAAGGGGGGGAAATCGGAAGGGGAAACGAACCATGAGAGACTATGGACTCTGAAAAACAAACCGAGGGTTCTAGTGGGGAGGGGGGTAGGAGGAGGGCACGTTCTGCATGGAGCACTGGATGTTATACGCAAACAATGAATCATGGAACACTACATCAAAAACTAATGAGATAGTGTATGGTGATTAACATAACAAAATAATAAAAAATAGAAAAAATAGAAAAAATAAAACAAACAACAAACAAACAAACAAACAAAAAGTAGGAAAAACATGATTATGATGAGGCAATAAATGATGAGGCAATAAAAAATAGTATGTCTAGAGATAGAAATAAAATGTAACAAATGAGATGGGATTAGCAGTGATAAGGAAAATCTGTGCCCTAAGATGGCTGACAGCCAGCAAGAGAGTCCCAGTCCTTGCCCCAGGGATCTTCCAGGTTCTTCTCTCTGCTCTGCTTCCCGCACACACCAATCCGGGTTCTTCTCCCTGCCCCACTTCACGCACATACCAAAAGTTCCAAGTATGTGGTAGTAGAAGTGTATAAATTGCCCCCTTTGTGCTCTGGACTCAGACCTTTGGAGACCACTCTCCTCTGAGCCTGCCGGCGTTAAATAAACCTCCTAGCCTCCAAGATCTCTGAGTGCCATTTGGTTCTTCTGTCGCGCGATCCAGTCCAGGTTCCATAACATTTGGTGCCCTGACCAGGAAACCCAACCGTGTGGGCCCATTGTTGCCACTGGTTTGAGGAAACAGCGGGACGGTGACGGAACAAGGGATCATAATGGAGGAGGCGCACCCTGCCTAATTTTAGGCAGTCTCTCACCCCTGTCACCTTGGGCCAGCCCCGCTCCGCTGTTCCTGCCAGACTCGAGGAGACTTGGCAGGTGAGGACTTGGTCCTGACATCAGATTCCGGTAAGGCCTGGGGCCCCAGGACCCAGACAGGCCCACCTGTCGGGGTAAAAGGGAAGCCTGATCACCTCCCAGAGACCTCTTAGAGGTCTCACAGGTAGGAATTGCCAGGGAGGGAATGTAATAATGTCTGGAGTGTGAATGTGTGAGTGAATGTGCAATCCGACCTGGCTTGCTCAAGTGGACTGATTCTGTGACTCCGCGGGTGGGCACCCTTAAGGTCCCCAGAAGCCTACGGAGTCTGAGTGGGCCCATCTGGTGATTCCATGGTGAATAGCATACAGTCTATGGTGGCATCGGAATAGTTTCCGATCATAAGTCACAACGCTGAGACCGCTACAGCTAAGTCAACATCTATACTGACTCTCGGTACACTTTTGCTACTGTACATATACATGGAGGCATCTACAAGGAAAGGGGCCTCCTAACTGTACCAGGAAAAGCTATCAAGAACAAGGAGATACTGAGACTCCTCAAAGCCATCTGGCTTCCAAAGGAAGTAGCAATCCTGCACTGTAAGGGACAACAGAAAGGAGATGACCCCATAGCGCAGGGAAATCGTTTGGCAGATGAGGCAGCCAAGACCACAGCCAGTGAGGACATGGACAGAGCCTCTTTCCTCACCATGGCACTAACACCCCCGGAAGAAGTCCCTTCACCCAGTTACACTAAAAAGGAAAAGGAATGGGCCATGGCTGAGGGAGCCACCCTGACTCAAAAGGGATGGTGGATGATACCAGACAGGCACATCTTTGTTCCAACACCAACTGGAGGGCATCTAGGCAAGGAATAACACCAACTCACTCATCTGGGAAAAACTGCATTAGAGGCCCTTCTCAAGAAGCACTACTACATCAGTCAGCTGCCAACACTATGCCGAGCAACAAGTGAACGATGTGTAACATGTGCTAAAAATAATGCTCGGTCTGCACCATGGTCCCCGCCAGGTGTCCAGAGGATTGGAGCAACCCCCTTCAAAGATCTAGAGGTGGACTTCACAGATGTGCAGCTGAGCAGGGGGTTCAGATATCTCCTAGTAATAGTATGCACATACTTTGGGTGGGTCGAAGCCTTCCTGACCAGGAAGGAGCAAAGCCAGGAAGGAGCTAAAGTCCTCTTTCGGGACATCGTGCCCCAGTTCAGCCTGCCACTAACAATCCATAGTGATAATGGACCCGCATTTGTGGCAGACATTGTACAGGTCTTGACCAAATCTCTCAACATCACCTGGAGACTCCACACTGCTTACTGGCCCCAAAGTTCAGGGAAAGTAGAGTGAATGAATCACACCCTCAAGGGAACCTTAGCAAAGTTTTGTCAGGAGACTAATCTCCCATGGCCGGATCTGCTACCCCTAGCTCTCCTCATGCTCCCTGCATGCCCAGGACATCAGGTTTCTCCCCATTCAAATTAATACATGGATGGCCTCCCCTGTGTTTGGGAAGCCTTCCGGGAAACTTGCATCAGGTTGGAGATAAAGGGATAAAGGAGCAGCTTCAGGCCCTGGGGGCCACCCTAAATAAATTATAAAAGTACACCATTGAGAGGGCCCCAATCTCCTTAGGGTCTCAGGTATACTCCTTCCAGACAGGGGACTCAGTTTGGGTCAAAAATTGGAAGAAAGACCCCCTCAAACCGCAGTGGACAGGGCTGCACACTGTTGTTCTAACCACCCCTGCTGCCCTCAAGGTCTCAGGTGTCACCCCATGGGTCCACCACTACAGAGTGAAGAAAGCTTATCATTTGGACAAGGAGCCGTGCCAGTGGAGAGTCCAGCCGACTTCACGAACCCACTTTGGCTTCACCTTCGATGAGACCCCACCTACTGATGGACACCTGCTCACCATGGTCCCTGGCTGTCATCAGCATGATTACCCTCATCTTGGGAGTCAGACTCTACACTGTTGCCCCTCCTGACTGGACTTTCCCCCAGAGATTTACTATTGTCATTGCTTATTGGGTGTCCCTAGGGTGTGTTACTGCACTTACTTGTCCACGGGTTTCATCTGCTGACGGGTTAGCCACGATGCATCCCTCTACCTAAGGTCATAGATCCCACTTTTATTGGCCCTCTGCTGTCTACTCCTGAGCACATTTCACCATGGTTTTCCTGGCCCCAGTCAGTCCCGGTCTTCTGCTGCCTGGTGTGCTATTCCTCCTCACTGCCTCTAGCTTGTCCAGCCCGGCAAGGGGAGCAAACTCTCATATCACCATTACTGGCAAATGGACTTTCCAGCTTATCCCCCTCAATCCCACACCAGCGCCCCCACTGACTTCTTCCACCTGGGATGGCCACACACCAAAGGTTAACCTCCATTTTGATAGATGCCAGCTTCTTGATACCTCCTGGGAACCTCATAGACGGTGTTCCTACCATGGCCCTCACTCTGGTTACTGGCTGGTAGATACCTACATCTATGGAGGCCCTATACCTCAATAGCCAAACTTCTGCCCTCAGTTCTGCTCACAAGCCTGGGGATGTGAGTCATGGGTGGCAACTTGGCTGGGAATGAAACGATGGTCCACCAGGTGGCGCCTCAAATAGCACAGTGACATCTGGATCCCCATCTTCTTGCCCTAACAATCACTGTATACTGATCACCCTCTCAGTCTTAGAACCCAATGCCACATCATGGGCTACAGGAATCATTCTCCTGTTGGGCCAATATCACCCTATGGGGACCGACCCCATGGCCAAATTTATGATTAAGTCCATGTTCACTCCAAACCTTACAGTCAACCCCCAGAGTCAGACAAAAAATAACTCGCCCTGGCGCATCCCTGGGTCTCCCATCCACATGCTGCAAGCATCTATAGCACTACTGTTAGGTATGATTAACGCCTCCCACCAAGTGCTTAACCACTCAAATCCACCCCTAGCATCTGACCACTGGATCTGTATGAAGCCGGGTCCCATCCAATACCTAGGTGTCATCCTCAGCCAATCTACCGGGTCACCTCCCACCTCGGCACCGGGGCCTCAGATTATCCCTTTCTGGCTCTGGTACTGCTGTATGGAAACTCTTCCTCTCCCATCACAGGCTACAGTTGGGTCTGTGCACCTAACAACACTTTTCTGGCTTGTGATCAAGGTGTATACATCTGCATTACCCCATGCGATCAATCATGCATGCTTGTCAGTCTCTTACCCAATCTTTCAGTCCTCCCCGGGAGTGATGCCCCACTCATATGGAGACCTCCTAGCTGCCCTCAGTGCTCCCCTGTGGCCATCCCTCTTATCGTAAGCCTGCTGGCTGCATCAGGTGTTGCCCTCAGTGCCACTGGTGTCCGGATGTCTCAGGTTCAGTACCAGGGGTTAACTCAACAACTCATGGTGGATTTTTCCACCTTCACTCAGTTGGCCCTGGCCCTACAGAGCCAACTCAATTCAGTGGCCTCAGTGGTCCTCCAAAACAGGCGCAGCCTCGACTTTCTCATGGCCGCGCAAGGGGGGGCTCTGCCTCTTCCTACAGGAGGAATGTTGTTTCTATGCTAATGAGTCGGGGGTGGTCCAAGAAACTCTGACCCAATTACAGGAATGAGTACATCGCCGGTGGGAAACACTCCAGTAGACAACTTGGTGGGATACCCTCTCACAATGGTTCCCTTGGTTCACCTCCCTCATCAGCCCCCTCCTATTGCTTCTCCTCACAGTGGTATTTGGTCCTTGTATTCTTAATGCCCTTACTAGGTTTATTACTACTCAAATTGCTAAAATCAGACTCCAGTTACTCCTTACTCACTATTGCCCCTTAGAAGAGGAAGATGATGCCCTCTAAACTAGGTATTTAAAGGGGCATCAAAGGGGGGGAATGACAAGGAAAATCTGTGTCCTAAGATGGCTGACCAAGCCAGCCAGAGAGTCCCAATCCTCGTCCCAGGACTCTTCCAGGTTCTTCTCCCTGCCCCACTTCCCACACGCACCAAAAGTTCCAAGTATGTGGAAGTAGAAGTGTATAAATTGCGCCCTTTGTTTGTGCTCAGGGCTCAGGCCTTTGGAGACCACTCTCCTCTGATCCCGCTGGTGTTAAATAAACCTCCTATCCTCCAAGATCTCCAGGTGCCACTTGGTTCTTCTGTTGGGCAATCACAGCAGCAGATTAAACAGTGCAGAAGAAAATATATTGGAATTGAAGATATAATAATCAGAAATATCCAAACTGAAGTACTGAAATAAAAACAAATATATATATTTTTTAATGAACAGAGCATTTGGAAAATAACTACTGATCTAGTAACTACTGGACTAATTTTACCAGAATCTCAGAAGAGAGGAGTGGGAAGGACAAAAATATTTTAAGACTTCATAGCTGAAAATTTTTCAAATTTGATGAAAAACATAAACCCACAGATCTAATAAGTTCAACAAACACCAATCAGAATAACAACAAAAATGCTTATGCACATTATAATCAGATTACTAAAGACAAATAAAAATGTACACATTAAGTGTAAAAGAACAAAGACAAATACAACAGCCTTATTGTCAGAAACAATGCCAGCCTGAAGACAATGGAGAGACATCTTTAAATCAATGAAAGGAAAAGACCTGTCAACCTAGAACTTTTACCTGGTGAAATATCTTTCAGTAATGAAGAAAAAAGAAAGAATTTTTCAAATAAAAAAAATTTACAGATTTTATCCCTATTAGAACTAAAATACAAGAAATACTAAAGGAAGTTCCTTGAGCAGAAGGTAAATGATACCAGATGAAAATCTGGATCTACACATAGGAATGAAGAGCACCAGAAATGATAAACATGTATATTTTTCAACTACAATGGTACAAAACTAAAGATCAGTAATAAAACAAAGCTGGAAAATCTATAATGTAAATATTTACATTTAACATGTAAATATTAAACAACACACTACTGCCCAAGCAATGGGCCAAATAAGAAATCAAATGGCAAATCAAAATATGTCTCAAGACAAAAGAAAAAGAAAATACAATATTCCAAAACCTATGGGATAGAGCAAAAGCAGACTTCAGAGTGAAATTTATGGTATAAATGCTTGTATTAAGGAAAAAAGTTCAAATAAACAATTTAATGTTACACTACAAGGAATCAGAAAAAGAAGAAGCTTAGCTGAAATTCAGCAGAGGAAGAATATGACAAAGAAAAATCAGAAATAAATAAAATAGAGACCAGAATAAGCAATAACATAACATTGAAAGTAATGATCAGTTTTGGGCGCCTGGGTGGCTCAGATGGTTAAGCGTCTGCCTTCGGCTCAGGTCATGATCCCAGGGTCCTGGGATCGAGTCCCACATCAGGCTCCCTGCTCTGCAGGAAGCCTGCTTCTCCCTCTGCCTCTCTCTCTCTCTCTCTCTCTCTCTCTCTCTCTGTCTCTCATGAATAAATAAATAAAATCTTAAAAAAAAAAAGAAAGTAATGATCAGTTTTTCCAAACAAATAAAACAAAATTGGCAATAATTTAACTACATTAATTAAGAAAAGAAGAGAGAAGTCTTAAAAACCAAAATGGGAAATGGAAGAGAAAACAATACAACAGATAACCACAGAAATACATAGTGTGATAACTGTGATTACTATAAATAATTATATACTAACAGATTGCTTAGAAAAAAACAAAAACAAAAACAGACAATTTCTAAAGATGCATAAGTTACCAAGATTGAATCATGAATCTTGAATCCAAGAAGTAGTAAATCTTCTTAAACCAATAATAAGAATGAATAGTTGAATTAGGAATCAAAAGTCTCCCAGCACAGAAAAGCCCAAGACCACATGATTTCATTGGTGAATTCTACCAAACTTTAAAAAATATATAATTAATGACAAGCTTTATCAAAATCTTACAAATAATGAAATAGAGGGAACACATTCAAAATCATTCAATGAGACCATTACTACCCTAATTCCAAAGCAGGATAAAAATAAGACAAGAACAAAAAAATCTAGGTTGTCCAATATACATATTATTACTCTTTCTTTTTGACAGCCATTTGTGTGATAAATGTTTCTCCACCCACTTGCTTTCAATCTGCAGGTATATTTAGGTCTAAAATGAGTCTCTGGTAGGCAGCATATAGATGGGTCTCATTTTTTTGTCCATTCTGACACCCTATGTCATTTGAATGGAGTGTTTAATCTATTTACAAAGTAATTATTGATAGATATGTAATTATTGTCATTTTATTACTTCTTTTGTCATTTCTGGTGAGCTTCTCTGATACTTCGATTGTCACTTTTGGTCTCTCCTTAACACTGAAAGAGTACCTTTCAATATTTCTTGTAGGGCTGTGTTAGTGGTCATGAACTCCTTTAGTTTTTGTTTGTCTGGGAAACTATCTCTCCTTCTGTCCAACCTTGCTGGACAGAATATTCTTGGCTGCAGATTTTTCCCATTCAGCACTTTGATATATCATGCCACTCTGTTCTGGCTTGCCAAGTTTTTGTTGAGAACTCTCCAGCTAGCCTTCTGGATTTTCCCTTGTAAGTTAATGACTTCTTTTTTATTCCTTCGTTCAAGGTTTTTTCTTTATCACAATATTTTGAAAGTGTAATTACAATATGTCTTGGTGTTGGCTTGCTTTTGTTGATTTTGATGAGAGTTCTCTGTGCTCCTGGATTTGGATGTCTGTTTCCTTCCCCAGATTAGGGTAGTTTTCAGATATTATTTTTTTAAATAAATTTTCTGCCCCCTTTTCTCTCTCTTCTTTTTCTGGAATTCCTATAATGTGAATGTTATTATGTTTGATGGAGTCACTGTGTTCCCTAAGTCTATTCTCGGGTTGCATAATTCTTTCTCTCTTTTGTTCAGCTTCATTATTTTCCATTATTTTGTCTTCTAGTCACTAATTCATTCCTCTGCTTTTTCCAACCTTCTGTTCATTGCATCAAGCCTGTTCCTAATTTCTGGGTCAATTGCCCAGAAAAAAGAAATTAGCAAAGGAAAATAATAACTTTTAAAACATGTACCAAGAGGGGTAGGGACAGTAGTAAGTGGATGTTAATATAGGAAAATTATAAAAATTTTTACCTTCATTAAAATTTTGCCTAGATGTAGTATGGAGCTGTTGGCTCACCATTTCAAAACTCTCTAATAAATTATGTTGAATCAACTCCCTATCTACCAACTCCCTATAAATCATACCTTAGCTTTATACCAAAATATTCCTAAAGTTATTTTGCCACACAAAAGAAATTTACTTGCATATCTAATAGCTTAAATTTACTTTTATTATTTGATTATATAAATTATAACTTTCTATAAGTATATAATTATTTTTCCTTTAAACTGTGTGTGAATATGTATATTGTATATGAGAGTATATCAAGATACATAGGTATTCTCTAAGCAAATAATTTTCTGTCATATTATATATTTCTTGCTAAAGCATGTTTTAAAAGTGATATGACATTCAGCCTTTTGATAATTCATTATAAGAAGAAAAGGCTAGGAACACAATTTAATAATTACCTTCAGTTGAAGACAATAAAAGTATTCACTTTCTGGTGCTCAATGGGAAATGCAAAGGTTCTTTTTAATTCAAATAATGGACATTTTTAACAAGAAAAATAACATGTATACTATATTTTTAAAAATAGAGCAGGGCACCTGGGTGGCTCAGTTGGTTAAGCAACTGCCTTCGGCTCAGGTCATGATCCTGGAGTCCCGGGATCGAGTCCCGCATCAGGCTCCCTGCTCAGCGGGGAGTCTACTTCTCCCTCTGACCCTCCCCCCTCTCATGCTCTCTCTCATTCTCTCTCACTCAAATAAATAAATAAAATCTTTAAAAAAAAAAAAAGAAATAGAGCAGTCCAAAAAAAATCACTTGGCACAATATTAGTATCAAAATGTCCTTACTTAATTTTCTAACCAGAAACTGAGAAGTGGTCACAAACACTAATATTGAGGGACATAAAATTTAATTAGATTGGCTTTGCAGTGACAATAAGAAATGCCTATGAGGCCATTACATTTTATTCAATTAAGTCATATGCAAAATATAACCAAAATTAACCATAAGTGTTGAAATATAAAGTGTTCAACACATCTAAAAAATAAGGGATGTTTCAAAATATTGATGTGGCAAAAACACCTTGAAATTTGGCAAATAATTGATTCAGTTTTTTATTATTTGCTCAAATGTGTAAGCCACACATTGACAAGGCTCATGCCACAATTTTATCAACATTACTTGTCAAAAGCACACAATCACATAATATATTGATAGCGGTGATTGTGAAATGTAAAGTTAGAATTTGTAGCTATAGCCTGGTGCTGGAGTGTCATATTCCTCAGAACTTCATGGCAAATTCAAAACAAATATTTTAAATTAAAATTTTTGTGAATTGGAGTCACTTGCCAATTTTCACCACCTATGCAAATTATTCTTTAAACATTCATGCCATGGGACATGTTCTAGAATTCTAAGCCACATAAGTTAAGCAGGTTTATCTTGACCATAATTATAAATTTAGTATTTGGAAAATACAACGAGCAAGAGAGATTTAAAGGAGAGAAAAAGAAAATGACCCCTTTCTTCTGAGTTCGAAGAAAGCATATCATGCAGGAGAGAACCAGAGGCAACCACAGTGAGAATTGACTTATAGTCGTACCACATGCTAATATTTTCAATTTCACTGCTGTTTTTTCTCAGTGCAAATAGTTCACACTTGGGCTCATGTCGAGCAACACACCTGGTAGTAGGAAGAAGACCTTGAAGCAGATGATCTGCTACACTGCTCATAGCACTTGCTCTGTGGGGAAGCTGTGCTCATTTTGAACTCTGCTGTGGATGAGAAGACAAACCAATAACCTGTGGTAAGTTGAAACACACACAAAATTAACCTTGATAGGCCAATAATGGAGAAACCAATCAAAAGACAACATATTAGCCAGGACACTAACTCTGATTGATTCACCATGCTTTTCTCTAACAAGGCATTTATGGTTCTTATTAAAGTAACTGGCTTGCCTGCTTTCCTCTAAATGCACATGCTTATAAAGCTAGTTCTCTTTTTAAAAATATTTTAGATTTTCTTTTCCAAATGTCACTTTGATAGTTTTCTATGAACTTTTATAAAATCCTTATGTTTGTTCCTAGTTCTTCATAATTATTTAACCTTTGAACACTATCGTAATCATTAATAATCATCCTTGTCATATTAATGGTAATGGATAATCATCATCATCATATTAATTGTGGCAATGCCTCTGATATTGCTGTTGTTTTTGTTATTAATATTATTATTTTCTCAATAAATGGTCAGTATCAAAGAACCATTCCCAACATATCCTAGAATAACTATCCTATTCTTTAATAGGCTAACAAATGGGGAATCAGGATATGAATTATAGTTTTGGGGGGGGGTGTTTTTTTGTTTTAGTTTTTGATGTAGTGTTCCATGATTCATTGTTTGCATATAACACCAAGTGCTCCATTCAGTACATGCCCTCTTTAATACCCATCACCAGGCTAACCCACCCCTCCCCTCTAGAACCCTCAGTTTGTTTCTCAGAGTCCATAGTCTCTCATGGTTTGTCTCCCCCTCCAATATTCCCCCCTTCATTTCTCCCTTCCTACTATCTTCTTTTTTTTTTCACATATAATGTATTATTTGTTTCAGAGGTAGGTCTGTGATTCAACAGTCTTACACAATTCACAGCCCTCACCATAGCACATACCCTCCCCAATGTCTATCACCCAGCCACCCCATCCCTCCCACCCCCCACCACTCCAGCAACCCTGTTTGTTTCCTGAGATTAAGAATTCCTCATATCAGTGAGATCATATGATACATGTCTTTCTCTGATTGACTTATTTCGCTTAGCACAATACCCTCTAGTTCCATCCACATCGTTGCAAATGGCAAGATTTTGGGTTTTTTGAATTATAGTTTTTAATAAGATAATAAAGAAGTGGCAGTGATGGTATTTTTCTGTTTTGAATGATACACTAATTGAATTTTTAAATGACTGTTATACTGTATATTAAGGCTAAAATTTACTTAATAAACACATACATTGCAATTATCATGTACAGGCATAATTATAAATGCTTTAAAATATTAACTCATTTAGCCCCATAACAATCCTTTAAGATACATTGGTTATTATCACAATTTTAGAGTTCAGAAGACAGTGTGCCAAGGTAACACTATAGTGACTGTAGTGATAGAGTTGGGATTTCAACCCGTGTAGTCTGGTTGCAGAATCTCTTAAACACTGCTGTGTTGTCAAAAGAAAAAGACAAAAAAAAAAAAAAAAAGAGGGCAGGGGAAGGGAGGGGACAGGAAGATTATAAGAGGATGGCTATGGTAATATAATTTTTTATTCTCATAAACATGGAGCAACTAGATAGTAAGACATACAAAACAGCTGAAGAGTGTATCCATAACTCATAAGCAATATTTATAGCAAAGCAAGGTGGCAAGGTATCCCTATAAACTTCAAAATACAATTGGTTGAGGACCAACCACCAATGACCAGAAGACCCATATTTTATCAGCTTCTGTGCATGAGGAAGCAGAGGAAAGCAACACAGTGTCTGACAGAAGTAAGAAAAGGAGAACCTCAAAATATGTAACACACCTAGACAATGGTAGTGCCAGGTGAAAACAGTAGCTGAAACTGATCGTGTTTTTGCCAAAACCAATATGAGATGAGCTGAGGGGTCCACAGGAAAAATAATCTAAAAAGGCCAGAGCACTTTGACCCCTGGGAAATCTGAAAGTGACCAGTTAGGTCTCCTAAGCTAAGGAGAAACTGCCTGGAGCGAAATCAAAATTGAGCAAGACAATTACAATAGAGATGAAAGAAAGAAAACTTTCAGAGAAAAGTGAAGAGGGAGACAAAACCAGGAAATATTAGAAAAAAAACTTCTATAGTTTCGGCGTCAGATTAAAGTAAGAGAAGGAATTGAGAGAAGTTTAGGAACTCTTCCAAACCTCCTACTAAAAGTTCAGAAAAAAATAATTTCACATCAAATTAGGAAATAAAAAGGTAAAATTCCATACAAAGTTTTTAAATGGAAGCATGGCAAAAAGTATATCCTATACGGATATATGAACTGTTACATGTTAGTTCAAGATAAGCTAAAGTACATTAAAAATTATTTAAGACATGAAAAACACATTAAAAATAACATGAAAGAAAAACTCAAGCATATTGACAGCACTCAAGAAAAAGATAAAAATAAAAGAAACCATCTTTTCAAAAATAAAAAATGAATTAGAGAAACACAAACAAAAATGAACACAACAGCTTACACCTAAGGAGACATAGAGGGTAAAGAAGTGAAAATGTTAAAAATCCAGATGTAAATGAAAGAGGTTAAGAGAGAGAGCGAGAGGGAGGGAGAGAAAGTGACAAATATTGAGATAAGCAAAGAAAATTCAAGAAGGAAGGCTCAACAAACATTAATAGCAGCACAAAGAATAGAGGAAGAGTTAGGAGGGAAAAAACACTAAAAATTCCAATTCAGGAAAACTTCCTTATATAAAGAAGCATTAAAATTACATATTGAAACATTACCACATACATGAGAGTATAGTCTCAAAATAAACAATGCCAAGAAATACTTGTCTTCAAAGAAAAAAACAAACTTTTTGACATTAGGCACAGAAAGAGATTGAATTATAAGTCAATATAAGGGGAAAAAATTAGCTCATCATCAGTCTTTTTGACAGTAAGAGAATTTTAACCCCAAAGGAAATAGAGTAACATATTTAAGATATGCAAGGGGAGAAATGACAGTTTAAAACCACCAAAACTGATTTCAACTATAAAAGTCCAAACTATTATCACATGTCAGAACTCAGGAAATATTGTTCCTCTAAGCCCTTCCTGAGGAATTTACTAGAGAATGAACTTCAGACAACTAAAATGACTGTATAACATTACCGTAAGAATTGTGGGCAGCATTAAGCCTATGGATATTTATAGATCTGGTTAAGACTAAACTGAAGGTGAAAATGGAGGGAGAGGGCGCCTGGGTGACTCAGTCGGTTAAGCTTTCGACTCTTGATTTCTGTTCTGGTCATGATCTCAGGGCTGTGAGAGCGAGCTCTGGGTTGGGCTCTTTGCCCAGCGGGGAGTCTGCTGGAAATTCTCTCTCTTCCTCTCCCTCTGCCTGCCCCCCAAAAATATATAATTAAATCTTTAAAATAATTTTTCTAAAGTGAAGGGAGTATTGTTTGACCAGCTATATATTCAGATTTTTAAAATCATGAAATAAATGAGGAGGGTTTTTATGAAAAATCATATGTTTAACTATTCTCATTAATTATATTAGAGGTGGTAACATTAATATTGTTATTCAGAGATTACTGGATATCTAATGTTGTATAAAGCAAATAAGTAATTATGAATCATTCAAACTATATCATCACTTGTGATAATGAGTATTTTTTGTTTGGAAGAAAGGAGATGTAGATGTAATAAAGAAGAGTTAATTGAAAAAAATCCTGTAGAACTACATTTGAATTAGAAATATATATGAATTCATGCTACTGTGGTATTCATTTCTACTGTGTTTTGCTGACTGCATAGCTTTGGAAGGCAATCCAGTTACAATGAGCATTCCTAATTCCCAGATTGTAGTCTTTAATTTCCATTTAGCACTGAACGAAATAGGGGTTTCATGGAGAAATGGCTGATTCCAGGCCTAGAGCAGGAAATGAATAGGATCAGAGTAAAATATCTCCAAATCAGACAGTAAGAAAGCCTTCAAAGACTATTACAGTCATGTCAAATGATTCAAGAGCCAATTTGAAGAGGTACTTATTGGCAATGATAGCGCACCTTTATCCATAATATATTTAAAAAGCAATTGGTTCTGGGCTGAAGCCTTTATTTGTTGGTGCAAGACTCTAGTGCTTCTCCTGCCTCGGTCTTGGAAGCCCACACAGAAAAAGGGGCCAGAAACTCAAAGTAGTTTGGTATGCTGAGCCCCCTACCTGGAGAGCAATTGTTCTGGAGAGCCCCACAGTCCTGTGATGGACATTATGGGAATTAAAAATAAACTTTTGTTAAACTACTGGAAAAAACTAAGTAATTGGTTAATGTTGAAGGATTATAGGGAACCACGTGTCATGCAAGTAAAAGGATAAACTCAAGCATTTATCATGGCTTTCCAATTTGAATAATCCAAGGGTAACCAAACAGTGTCTCTCTCTAAAAGTACTAAATTAATAAATTAATTAATTAAAAATTAAATTAATAGAAGTGATAGACTGAGAATATGACTTTATTTTGCAGCTTCCAATGAATTAATGGACCTGTGCCTTAAAGATAACTGCTGATAACATCACAAAAAAGACATATGCAGACACTGGTATACTAACTCCAAAATCTAAATCATCAGATACTCTACGGGTCAAATACCCAACATTCTTCAACAGACTATGGATGACTTAAAAGATGGCAAAATTACTAAATTATGTTAGCTAAGTATTCTCACATGGATGTAACATTGTAAAGGAGTGCAAGGAAGTGGTAACTGGGATAATGATCACTTTTGGAAGGAGGGAGGGGATTAGAACTGGTATGGGCATCACGGAGAGGTCTCTGAGTTCTATTTATTGACTTGAGTGGTAGCTACAAGGGTGTTCACCTTAAAATATCTCACTGAGCCACACATTTGTCTTGTGTCTTTTTCTCTATCTGCATTTTATTTTTTAGTACAAAAGATAAAAGTGATAACTGATTTATCTTTTATGAAACATTTACTTAGAGATTAGCATATATCATATCTTCCAAGTATATACTCTTAAGTCAAAATATCTACTTACTTTAAATCCCCCCCAAAAAAATCTGTCTTAAGAAAGCAGAGTGATTTTGAAATTTATAATACAGAATAACTTCTGACTAATCAAGGAGAAAAAATTTGAATAAAAACTATGACTATCAACATAGATATTAAGAAAAGGATACCTAAGTCAGTCCCCTAACTTTCTATAACATGGAGAAATGAAATAAAAGAAGTGTTGCACCCAGTTTTTTATCTTTAATGTGAGGATTATATAGAGGAAAATTTTATATTTAAGGTCTTTTTTTTAAAGATTTAATTATTTATTTGAGAGGTGGGGAGGGGCACAGGGAGAGAATCTTCAAGCAGAATCCCCACTGAGTGCAGAGCCAAGTTGGGGCTTAATCTTACCACCCATGAGATCATGACCTGTGCTGAAAGCAAGAGTAGACACTCAACTGACTGAGCCACCCAGGCTCCCCTATTTAACCAATAATAAAAAAAACACTAAAAGTTGCAGTAAAACTTAGGTTTTCAATGTGAGATTAACTAGTTTACACTTTGATTCCATAAAGGCAGCATTTCCTTTATGTTTTTTCCCTGAAAATAAGACTTTTCTATTTAAAGTAAATTAAAATTATCTATGTTCCAACTTTAGAAATCATCTATCAGGACAAATGGAGTCCAGAATTTGGTCATAAGGAATTAAATTTTAAGGATTAGGTTTATGTACCAAATCAAGATGTAGAAACAAAGGGCATAACTTCAAATGGGAAATCTGAATTTCTACCAGAAGGATGAAACAAGAGTACCTCTGCCTCAGTTTCTTTATCAGAAAATGTTTTTCTTAAACTATGTGGCTAACAAATCCTATAAGCTTACATTTAAAAAAAAAAAGTGTATCAAACATGAAAGACTGTTAGATGTATTCAAATAAAAGGAACAATTTGTAATTTCATACTATTTTTTCATTTCCTTTTTAATATTTGAAATAAAAGAATGAAAAGAGGGAAAATTTTATAAAATGACTCTTCTTTTGTTCGGTATCTTTCTTAGCATGTATTAATTATTATTTTCACAAAATCTTACTTATATTCTGATTAAAATTCCATTATTGCTATGTATGTCAGATGAGTCATAATGATAAACCTCATTCTTTCCTAGTGTATGCATATTAAATTAGCTAACCAGATTTAAGTATGCGTTTTATCAAATAAATAAGGACAATTGAAATTGAGGGGGAAAGCCCTCTAAACAATTGAGATGTTTCCCTTACTTTAAATTTATAAGTACTAAAGGTCTGTTTTCTCTCCACTACCTGATATGCCTCAAAAAATTCATTCTTTATTTTGAGTAATCACACCAGAATGGCAATTCAATGATATCACATTTGGAAAGTTTTAAGGGACATTGTTTTAAAAAATGTTCACTGTCTTTGTTACTAATGTCAGTGTGTCTGGATTGCCAAAAGAGTTTTTTAAAAAGCTGACAATCTAACAATGTAATTATTTTCATTGTCATTTCAATAAAGAATTCATCTAGTCATCTGACTTTGAGCAATTCATGTGGCATTAGCTGTAAGATAGAGAACTTTTTCTTTTAAGAAATAAATTGAGGGGCTCATCCATCAAATCTCTAATCACTTCTTTTCTTTTAGAGCTCTTTAAACACTATACGGGCAGTGGTGCTGGGAAGCTAGAAGCCAAGGATCTCTTTTGATTTCATTTCCAGTGGGCTCTTAGAAAATCAATAGTATTTATTTTAAGATAAAACTTTGGTTTTTGTAAACTTGGCTCTGCACTACTTTAAAATCGGCTATTTGATTAATATACAGGATATACTATAATGGGCATATTCATGCCAAAAAATAAAATGTGTCCTATTCCTAAAGTAAATGATTCTGATAAACTTATAAAAGAATATTAATTTTCTTTGTGAGATATTTGTTATTTATCTGAATAGATAAGGTAACACTAGGCCTTTGGGTTGGGCATTTAAGTAAGTATGATTTTCTTTTTAAACATCTTGGCAAGACATCAGAACTACAACAGAGACCTTGACAGTTACAACTGCCAGTGACTTTCCCCCAACATTGAACAAGAATAAAACAGATGCTTCAATGTACCATGTAGCATTGTTCTGCTTCTTTAAAATTACGGTCTAATAGCTATCTAATTAGTCATTCATTTTTCTGTTTACAAAATAATCTCAATATTTCTCTCCTTCTAGATACTAAACATTTTTAATATAGAAAGAAGCCAACATTAAAACAGATAATAAATGTATTTTATGCATTCCTCCTAATATATGCAATTGGTTTTACAATAGAAATGTTACGGCAGGCTGAAATTATATTTCAACATAAATATTAACCAGTAATCCTTTGTTAAAATGTATTTTAGGAACTGGGAAATAAAATGTATGGGAAATGGCAAAGGAACTGAGTTTAATCAACTGGCAAATTAGACATTTTGAATATATAATTTAATAATTTTCAAATATACAAAATGTCTAAACACAGGAATACTTGACAACTAGACCCATCTCTACCTAAAGACAAGACTAAATGAAGTGAGCGTAAAATGTAGCATGAGCAAGTTAAGTTGGAAATGCAACTATTGAGGGGTTTGGGCTGGGGAAAAGTATGAAGCTCTCTTCACAGGCCTTAGCGGAGGGTTTCTCTTTATGAGTTATGATTGGATCCCTCATCTCAATTATCTCTTTCTTTTGAGTGTGACTTGTAGACAATATTGAGAAGCTATTCATCAAGAGATAACATTTACTATGCAGTCATATGTGGAAACAGTCACTTAAGGACCTGATTCTTTTTATTGGCAACTTACCTTTACCACTTACTGTAGACTATTAACAGAGTAATGCACAATTACTAATGGCTAATGAATAAATCAATTGAAGAAATGAATTCAAACAGAGTGTTCTATAAAACATCAGGCCAAGGGAGAGCAAAGTATCACAGTGGTTAACAACGTGGTATCTGGAGCTGCAGTTAGGATTAAAATCCTGGCTCTTCCATTTACCAGCTGTATGACCCTGGGCAAGTAATTTTATCTCTCTGTGCCTCAATTTCCTCATCTCTAAAATGGGATATCAATAATTAGGTAAAAATTAAATATTTAGGTTAAGATACTGAAAGGAAGCAGTAAAGAAACAAATAGAAATGAATTAGTCACAGTGAATTGAGAAATGCATATGGCATAAAATTCTAGCCCATTTCAACATAATTATTTCGCTTATAAGCAATTTCCCATTCGATCCTCAGCTTATCATTTGGCATTTTATAGCCTTAATTTTCTTTATATGTGGGGAAGAATCTACTAATAGCTAACACTTTAAAGCTAGCACTTATATAGTATCTCTTATGTATCAATCATCGAAGCCCATTTCACATTTTTTCAGGTTTTTAAGAAAATTTTGCAACATTTAAACACAGTATGAGGTGTAAAAGCAACACTTGGTAACAAGCTATCCACAAGAACCAAATCCTCACAGACTGGTCAGACATCAGGAGAGTGATTTTTCTTCAGTGACAGCAAAACCACGGGCTAAGCCATCGCATGTCTCCGAAAGGCAGTGTCTGGCAGGAGTCTGACCGAGGGTCTGTCATGAAGAGCAGATGGGCAGGAGAGTGCTTCCCAAGGGAGACTCCTCTGTGCTTTGCACACATATCCATGCAGCACATGCTCACCACGACCATCAGACCGACACGGTGGTAGCACAGTCACACTTGACGTGTGGCTTCAGTGCCAAGAAAAGCTGCAGGAGCCAAATTATTACAAGGACCCATTAAACGTCTCCAACTCTCAGGAACATAGAAAATACAGTTATCACTCTTTCTTTCTTTTCCTCAAAAAAAAAAAAAAAAGGTGAACCATGGGACATGTCTATGAAAATTCCAAAATAATAATTTGAAAGATATAGGACACTTCAAATAATTCATCTACATGTTTTGAAATATTCTCCTTTAGCCAAAATATCGTAATGTGCACAGAGACACAGCAGAAGCTGATCATTACTAACAATATCAACATTTTAAAATTATGAACCTTAAGAATGTTTATATGATTTTCACAGCAGTTAATAAAGATCAAAACAAAAAGATATATACTAACCTACTGACTTGTCTTTGGTAACAATTTGTGATTTAAGTGACTGTTAGTAAATCTAAATGATGTAAAATTTTTCATGAATATCTTAGGATGGCAGACATGTATCAAGGTCAACTTACTTGCTTTGTTTCCAGGTAAACTCAAATATCACTTTTTATTGACTTCTCATCATGATGACTTTCTACTAACTTATTTTTTATTCACCATTTAAATTGAAAAATAGAATGAAAAACCCATAATAAAAATTACTTCCCATTTTGGGATTTATGTTTCAGACAGCAAAATCTCTAACTTCCATCAAGAAAATATTAGTTAAGTATAATTTTAGAAACTTATGGCACTATCTTCTTATATTTTCCTTTTTAAAAATAAACTCTACCCTAATCTGAGTAAAAATCTATTATCATCTTATTGCTTCAGAACTTATTCTATTTCTACTACTAAGATCAGCTAGACTGACTTTGGGCAATTCAGTTCAACATTCTCTGCTGAGCATAATTCAACTATGGATAAGGAGAATTCAACCATGGTCTTAGGAAAAAAATGCCAAGGAAAGGCTTCTGATTTCTTATGATAAAAATGTGCTTTTAAAAAAATGTTTTTTTAGTCTTCTTCCTTTATAGTTAACTCAGGCTCTGCTTAAATCTGTTATAGTATTCTGCCCAATCATTATAAGAATTTTTTCCCTTCATATATTTCCTGCAAAGCTATTTCTGAATCCATTGCAACCACAGAGAAGAAATCACACTAAAGTTGCTGTTGAGTAAAAGAAAAGGGAAAAGTAAGCATAGAATGACCACTTACTGAGCTTTTAATATGGGCCAGGCATTCAGTTGGGTGTTTCTTTCTAAACCATATAAATAACTCAATCTGTTTTAGAAAACATGGAAATAAATTGCATGAAATTGGGAGGTTGAGATTAGGCAAGAGATAAAATAATGGGAAATGTCAATTACTCTTCTTTTTATGTAAACAACAACAAAATCATCAAGGTCATCTCTTTATTTAAGGTTACATTTTATCTATTATTGCCATTTATTGGCACTCTCTTGATTATAAATTCGTTTTTGCTTTCAGAGAAGCACAGTCACTGGAGAAGGTATTTGTCTGTGAGGAAACAAAAAAGCCAAAAAACAAAAAGATGGTAACACTGAAAATTGTCCTTAGGGAAACCATTAGACCTCAGAAGAAGGGAATGATCAAATTGCCCGGTTAGCTGTGGTCTCTGTCCATGTGTATGTTTCTGCTCATCTTCCTAAGGGGGAAACATTTGTTAAATGTCCCACT
Source organism: Mirounga leonina (assembly GCF_011800145.1). NCBI lineage: Eukaryota > Metazoa > Chordata > Mammalia > Carnivora > Phocidae > Mirounga > Mirounga leonina. The sequence continues at coordinate 15,991,845 of NW_023270702.1, forward strand.
GGAATCAAAGATGAAATCATTTGCAAATTCTGAAAAAATAAATTAGTGTGTTTGCATATATTGTTTGCCTATTTTTAATGAATGCATGTACTTCAGTACAATTATGCATCCTGATCTTCTGCCATTTGGTGCCTTTTGCATACTTTGGAGATATCATCATCACAGGTTTGGCAAGTGTTCTACGATTGAAAAATAAATGTTTCAAATAATTTTTGAAGGGCAACCTTCAGCAATATACACTGAGCACCCACAAGTAGCCACACACCTTCTGAACACTTGATAAATGATTCTTGTTCTCCTATATAAAAATTTATTTTCAGTATCTCCTAACATTTTGGGTCAATACAAAAATGCGTTTGGTTCAACTTAGCTTTCATTTGAAGAAATTACTTTAGCTGAGTATCTTTAAAAAATAGATGAGGAATTTGTATACAAATATACACAGATTTCAATTTCCCTAGAAATTATGACCCCTGAAAGTTTTCATGTTTTTCTTTGCCAACAATTAAAAAGGTAGAGAATATTTAAAGAATATACAGATAAATAACTTTAATTAGGTAGAATCAATGAGAACAGAGTAGAAACTTTTATACCAAAGAAATTCATTCATTACAAATGTTCTGGCTCCATACAGTCAAGACACTAAGACTGATGTTGGTTTTAGGTGGTGACAGCAACAACAAAGGAGTTGTGAACAAGAACTCCAAGGAACACATTCATGGGGGGCAAAGAATTATACAAAAGTCACTCCTTTAATGTTTATCAATTTTACAATGTGATAAGAATAATGAATGATATGAATATGAAAACAGTATCTGGAGATAGCTACTTAAGATGGTCCTAAATGTTTACAATTAGACATGCCTTCTCTAAAAACTTACAATTGATAGAAAATTTTAAAAAACAAACAAAAAAAATAGCTTCTTTAAAAATAAGATAAACAGCTCCTTGGGGAAGAAACAAGACAGAAATCCAAGCAATGATCCGACTGAAGACAAAGGCCTACTGAAGGAGGAAGCTTAGAGAAGACAGCCATGCTCTACATGGCAGGTGGCCCCAACTGCAGTGCTGTGCTGGATGAGTTCTCTTTGCTAGAGAAGAAAACAATGTTTCAGGTACTTGATAATGTGGCCACTGATCTGGAGAATGGATTCTTTTGCTTTCCCACAGAAGAGAAGATCTGACACAGGTGCAACTCACTTAAGACAGACAAGAGAATATTTTGACAGTCTTTCCCCAAGATAATGTTAACTCTTCCACCCTCTGTCGTAATATTGTCCAAAGGGACCTGGGGCAGCCAAATATGCTATAAAATACCACAATGACCCACAATACTAATAATATCCTGTTAACTGGACCAGTAAGCAAGAAGCAACAAATGTATCAGAGGCTTTGGTAAAACACATGCAACCCAAAGAATGGAAGACAAACCCTATGAAGATTCAGGTTGCTGCCACTTTAGTAAAACTTTCAGGATTCTAGTGGTCAGAGACATGCCACACCTCCACTATGAAATAAAAGACAAATTATTACATCCAAAAGGAGAATCCAAAAAAGGATGCCCAATAGATGATCAGCTTCTTTGGGATCTGAAGTTAGTGTATTCTACGTTCCAGAATAATGCTTTGGCCTTTATGCAAAATCACACAGAATGATGCCTGCTTTGAGTGGATCCAGAGTAGGAAAAGACATGCAGCTCACTGAGGCTATAAAACAAGTAGAACTGTCACTTGACTCATTGTCCTGGGACCCTAAGGTGTTGGAGGTATCAGTGGTGAAAAAACAGTATAGGGTATATGGCAGGCTCTTGGTTTCTGGAGCAAAACTAAACCTTCTGCAAAAGCCAATTATGTGCCTTCTAAAAAAATAGCTCCTGATATGCTACTGGAATCTGACAGAACACTTAAACATGGCTTCCATGTAATGTTGCATATGAAGTGTCCAATATGAGCTAGAATCTGACAGACTCACGAACTCAGAAATTTGGGCATGTCCAGGAGTAACCCATTGTAATTGGAAATGGTATGTCTATTACTGAGCCCAAAACAACAGAGTAAACTACATTATTTCATGGTCTATTTATTCCATCAAGTTGTGACAGCCCTGCTCCATAAGATTACACTTATGGCCTGATGAGTTGGGGTCCTTTATGAGCAGCTGACAAAGGCAGAAAAGTCTGAGTTTGCTTTGTGAATAGGTCAACTTGGGTTGTGTGCACCTACTGAAAATGGGCTGCAGCTACACTAAAACCCCACTACTAATGTCCTGCAGAATATTAAGACAAACCTTCTCAATAGGCATTATATCTTCTCGCCTACTTTGTGTGGAAAGGGAAGAATCCCAACATTAGAATATATAAAGGCATGTGAGTAATGGCAAGTGGCCTGGCTGGTTGGACAAAGACCTTGAATATTTGAATAATGAGGCTAAGAAAGTCTGCGCAAGGGCATCTGGGTGGATATACGGGAGTGGACACCAATAAGGAAGATCTTTGAATTATGCGTTAACATCCCCCAGGAGAGTTTGAACACAGAAAAGGCCTGATTCAACAATCAAGTAGAGAATAACTTGCTAGTTGACTTTTGTCAACTACTACCATCAGTCACCAGAGTACTGGCAAATGGATACACCAACTGAGTAGGGTCTGTCAGTATGGTCTCTCATTTTTCAAGGCTGATCCAGCTACTGATGATACTAAATGCCCAATGGGCCAGCAAGAAAGATCAAAGCTGAGCCTCCAATATGACACAGAAAACCTTGCAAATCTCCTAAGCTCTGTGGAAAACTGACTACATCGGACCTCTTCAACCTTGGAAGGGGTAGCAATATTCACCGGAATTGGCATATATTTTTGCCTTTCACATTCACAGGATCTCATCCAGCAGATTTTATGTTTGACCCAACACCATGTCATTAGTTGGTATAATGCAAATGTCTGGTATCCAAGAGGAGGTAGCAGGAGTGGTCACATTTAACATCACTCTAAATTAACCCATTTTGATGAATTCATACTTCCTCTCACTGTGACTCTTGATTCTGTAGATTTGGAGGTCTTAGATCTCAGAAAAGGGAGACTACTTCTACCAGATGACATGCAAATGTATTATTATATTTTAAACTACAGCTGCCACCCAGTTGCCATCTTGAAAGGGGTAATTGATCCTTCATTCAAATCTTTTTCTCAGAGTTTGCTTTTTAGGGAAACTGACTTGCTACCATTCCCTTCTCAGTGAGGCTTTCCTGACTGCTATATTTAAAATTATACCTCCAACACTTCCCATTCCTCTATTCTGCTTAGTTTTTCTCTTTGATGCCATCTAACCAAGCTATTTATTATAGATACGTATATTGTTTATTAAAACATGCGGGGTAGAGAGTGTTACCCATTTTTTCATTCCTATACCCCAAGGTCTCTGTTTCAGCTAACATTTGCCACAATAGTGTTGCTTAACAAACTAATCCAAAACTCAGTGATTTCAAATAATAACTTGATCCACTCACAGGTATGCAGGTCAGTGAGATCAGTCTATTCCATTCTACATGTCTGCACCCCCTGAGGCAGGTACCAGATACGACATCATTCAGAGTCTTTTGATTTGCTACTGTCTAGTAACATTCTTTATGTTATTTCATCTATAATTTACCTCTTCTTTAATATATATTTTATAGAAATCATATTTCTTTTATAAATTCACCAAATTGATGCCTCTAATTTTAACATTTAACTAAAAAAGTGCTACTTTTGGGGCACCTAGGTGGCTCAGCCATTAAGCGTCTGCCTTCGGCTCAGGTCATGATCCTGGGGTCTTGGGATCGAGCCCCGCATCGGGCTCCCTGCTCCGCAGGAAGCCTGCTTCTCCCTCTCCAACTCCCTCGCTGTGTCTCTCTCTGTCAAATAAATAAATGAAATCTTAAAAACAAAAAAAAATGTGCTACCTTTGATCATACTAAAATGTAGAATATGGAATATCATTTCCCAGAAGTTTCTTCTTTATCTACTAGGCATCAAATAAATTTCATGGATTTTGAGAGATCACAAGACTTCATTGCCAACTATTTTATACCCCTAGTCCCTATATTGTGATTTTAGGAAACTGCTTCTGAAAGAAACTTTTAAGAATGCTTTTTCACTTTATCTCAATGCACTAAGATTTTATTTACGAACATTTTCATATATTTATATGCAAATCGTGTTTCTTTGATGTTTCATTTTTGAAGGCAAAGAAGACATGTTTTGCTTCAGGCATTTCATTCCCATTATGAGCTTTATGGCAACAAACAATATACTATAGGACTTTTAAATAATTCTTGTAAAGAACTACATGGTAAGCCCATTCCTGTTTATGGAATTCTGATGTAGAAAAGAGCTTCCAAAAAAATACGTTATTAGAAGATTAACATGAAGGATTTGTGAACCAATAGATTTTTTTTTTAAAGATTTTTATTTATTTATTTGACAGAGAGAGACACAGCGAAGGAGGGAACACAAGCAGGGGGAGAGGGAGAGGGAGAAGCAGACTCCCTTCTGAGCAGGGAGCCCGATGTGGGACTCGATCCCAGGACCCTGGGATCATGACCTGAGCCGAAGGCAGACGCTTAACGTCTGAGCCACCCAGGCGCCCCCCAATAGATTTATTTTAATGAGATATGTTAAGATTGAGATATACCGATTATTAAACAAAAGATATAGTGTGAAATATTTATAAAAGTCTGCTAAAAAAAAGGTGATTGACTTTTATGAAAGAAATAGAATTTAAGCCAATTAAAACATTTATATCCACACACATATGCCATACAGATATCCACCTACATACATCAGTACACATATATGTACACACTCTATATGGAATACATTTTGCAAAAAAAGAAAAAATGTCTTGTTTTTCAAAGCTAATTTATTATCATCATGAAGTTGATATTCATTATCCACAAGGTTGTATATAATTATGATGTCATTTTTTATTAAAAATAGACATTATCTTCTCCCTCTCACTCACCCTCTGTTCTCTCTCTCTCTCTCTCAAACAAATAAAATCTTTTTTTTTTTAAGGGAGCATCTTGGTGGCTCAGTGGGTTAAGCATCTGCCTTCAGCTCAGGTCATGATCCCAGGGTCATGGGATCAAGGCCCACGTAAGGCTCTCTGATCACAGGGAGTCTGCTTCTCCCACTCACTCTCCCTCTGTGCTCTCTCTCTCTCAAATAAATAAATAAAAATAAAATCTTAAGAAAAATAAACATTACTTACATTTTAATTAAAGATAACATAACTTTTGGGCGCCTGGGTGGCTCAGTTGGTTAAGCGACTGACTTTGGCTCAGGTCATGATCCTGGAGTCCCAGGATCGAGTCCCGCATCGGGCTCCCTGCTCAGTGGGGAGTCTGCTTCTCCCTCTGACCCTCCCCCCTCTCATGTGCTCTCTCTCTCTCATTCTCTCTCTCAAATAAATAAATAAAATCTTAAAAAAAAAATAAAGATAACATAACTTTCATACTTTGTTCCTTATTAAAATTTGTCTTTTTTTACTTTAATTGGAATTACATAATTATCCTTATTCAATCTATAGAAAGCTTAATATTATAAAAATATAAATGTATAAAAAACATAATGTTTTCCAAAAGGTCAGAACATACATTAAGGAAAAAAAAAAAAAAAAAAAAAAAAACACCAAAGGGGTGCCTGAGTGGCTCAGTCAGTTAGGGAGCTGACTTTGGCTCAAGTCATGATTCTGGGATCCTGGGTCCTGGGACTGAGGCAGAGGGGGGCTCCATGCTCAGTGGGGGGTCTGCTTCTCCCTCTCCCTCTCCTTCTGCCTCTGTCCCTCCCCCTGCTAATGTTCTCTCTCTCTATCAAATAAAATCTTTTAAAAAAAAAGAAAAACCCACCAAAATACCAACAAACAATGGAAATTAAAACAATAGAAGCAGTAATGGAATTGAAAGGAAAAAAATCTGTGGGATCAGGATATAAGCCATCATGTGCACACAAGAAGGGTTTGAGCCTATGGTATCAACAATATTTAGGCAAGTATCAACAAAGAAAACATATTTAAGAAGTATGAGAAAAAGAAAGGAAGGCAGTGAGGAAAACTCTCTGCAAAATGACAACTCTTTATTTTCATAAAGCATTTAGCATATACATGAAACTGAGAAACAAATATCTTAAAGACATATACATGATATGAGAGAGAGAGAGAAAGAGAAAGAGGGAAATGCCCTCTAACTTCAGAAACTACTCTTAGCCTCACTAATGACATGGGCTCATCTCCACAGATATGCTAGTCAAAGTGCACACCATTTAATATTCTAGTGTGTAAAAGCAACTCGTTGCCTAAAAGATCTTTAATGTAGCAGAGTAACATTAGAAATATTGTGTTAAAAGGGAGAGATTCTGGGACACCTGGGTGGCTCAGATGGTTAAGCATCTGCCTTCGGCTCAGGTCATGATCCCAGGGTCCTGGGATCGAGCCCCACATCGGGCTCTGTGCTCAGCAGGGAGCCTGCTTCTCCCTCTGCCTGCCTATCTGCCTATTTGTGCTCGCTCTCTCTCTGTCAAATAAATAAATAATATCTTTAAAAATAAATAAATTAAATAAATAAAAATAAAAAGGAGAGATTCTCCCCCAAATCCAAGACTTTAATAGTCCTAAAGTCAATATAACTTCTCAATAAAACGCATTATCCATGAAATTTTGTATAAAATATATACTTCACATGTACATACAAACCAAAACCACAAATATGCACTCACAACAATATACATTTTTCATAGGACCATAGAGAAAGCTCAAATTCTCTGGTTATTAGCTTAGACTTGTTTAATATAAAAATATTAAACTCCAGCATTTTGACCTAGTTAGTTAAAATTTGTTATGGAATTATAATTTTTCTACTTTGTAAATATCTACTTTCTGATTGCCTTAGGTCAGGTTTTAAAACTACATGCATATTCATAGCTATAATATTTTGTCACAATACTAAAAATGATATTATATGAAGTTGATTTTTTTAAGTTTGCAAAAACATTCATGAGAAATGAATATAGCTCAACCCAGATCTTGATATTTAGATATAATTTTCCTGATTTTTTTGACATCACATAAGTACAGATATCAATATTTACACATACTATATGTATATAGTATGTTTTATACATTCATGTAAAGCATCATTAAAACAACAGATTTCTGTGGGGACCAGGGTGGCTCAGTTGGTAAAGCATCTGCCTGTGGCTCAGGATCCTGGGATTGAGCCCCAGGGCTGGCTCCCTGCTCAGCAGAGGTGTGCTTCTCCCTCTGCCCCTCCCCACACTCGTGCTCACTCTCAAATAAAAAATAAAATCTTTAAAATAAGATTTTTAAAGGCATACTAAATAATGCTATACAAGATGAAAATAAAATTTCATTGTGTAGGTCTTTAAAATTCTATAGTATTTGAAAAGGAATATCATATTTTTAGCTAGTGATGGAAAAATTTCCAGATGGTAAAAATGTGAATGATAAAAATAGACAAATTGAAATTAGAACTGTGATGGATTAATTTCCTTTTGGTTGTCCTTATGTTGTTTATATTCATGCCAGGTACATGAGCCAATAGTCTCGAACAACACCTTCAGTAAAGAAAAGGAAAGGAAGATTTCTAAAGTAGTTTTCAATAACATTTGCAATTTGAAAATTAAAATAACTATCCACATACACACACACACACACACACACAAAATCTTGGTTTCCTTGCCATGTTTGATTTTCAAAATGTGTGCCTTAAATTTTAAAAGCCCTTCCCTCCACACTTTTGGATGTAAGTGCATATTAGATGAGTACTGGAAATAATGTGGTTAAAGGTGAAGCTTTAGCTTGCCTGTGAAAACAAAATTTTCCTCAATTGTCATATGAACAGGCAATCAAAACATTCCCAATTGTAACAGGCTCACTAATTTTCCTTGAAAAGTAAAAATGAATTTATCAAACACTCATGAAACAAAGTAGGCAGGAATCAAGAAAAGCATAATTCGACTGAAGCGAAGGTTAATTTTTCAATTGTCTCTTCTTTATATCTAAAATTATTTTTTTTCAATGAATGATAAGATTCCCCAATAGTCCAAGAAAGGTATCAGCAATGGTCAGTAGCAAAGTTTGGGGGTTTGAAAAAGCAACAGTGAAAGCTGATTTTTAATCCTCCAAACTCCTACAAGGAATGTCTTCTTGGCAGTTATTTAGCTAAAGACCACCTGTGGAAAAGCCTTGGCATGTGCTGGATCCTTTTTTTTTTTTCTAGAGGAAAATAGCATGAAATATCACACAACGATGCATGCAGTAAAACATAGATCAATGGAAATGCTCTGATATTTGGAAGTCTTAACACTGAGCTGCAGAAAATCTTTTCAATATTTATTATTGATAACTATTTTATTCTAGTATTTACCAAACATGTTTCAAAAGACCCATATATATACCAAGACTAAGGGTTCTGTGATTAAATACCTGTGACAAAGGCTGAATGAACACACTAAACCCATGTCTTTGGCATAGGGATCCTCCATACTAACATACTAGCATGTTAATGAGCAACATGGGTCTCCAGGAGGGCATTCCTGACTGTGGTTGTTCCAATATATAAGCTTAACTCATACATCTGCTAGAGTCCTCTTGTCCTTCAGTTCCTAGGTGATTGCCGCAAAATTTGAACTCTCATTCTTTGGATTTTGAAAGCCTTTTGCCTACTACTGAATTTTTGCAAACTCCCTGAAGGATCTGAGATGGCCTAAAGAAAGCAAAAGCTTTAGAGCCCTGAAGCTTATTTAATTTTGTAAGCAGTTTCTAAGAAAAGTAATGCAAAGGTACAAATACATAATAAGGCGTAAAAATTAATATTAATATTCACTTGAGAGGAAAGAAGCAATCACAATCAACAGTGCATACTTTTAAGCTGATAAATTCGACAAAAGTCACAATATCTGGAAAAAATATTTTTATTAGTTGTCTGAAATGATTTTATTATACTTTTATTATAATTTTTAGCTATACATTCTTTGATAGTTTCTTTACGACAACAGTTTTGTAACAACTTTTCTGTAGAGAAAATAAATCCCTCTCCTAGCATAGGTGATTAAAATTTCATTTTTCTTTTCAAAAATTTAGAAAAGTTGCTTTCAATTTAACAAATTGTTCCTGATGAGGTCATATAAGTATTTAGGACAGTTGTCAAATTTGGGGAATTTTTAATCAAATTTCTTTTATATACGGACTGTAATATTTTCGTGTGTATTCAATTTTTCTTGTGTATTGACCAGTATTAACTATTCTTTGAATTGATGATGCTCATTCACCACTTTCTCTCCGATGTCTGTTGAAGTGACATGTTAGAGTTATGTCTGTTATCATTAATGATATCAGTATTTTGTGTTAATCTAATAGTTTAATGTGTGTGTTATAATCTATGTGATCTATCTTTATTTACTATGCATTTTGGTATTTAGTTTTCTTTAGGCTCTCAGTTTTGCCATCCAGTATTTAACAAATGGGTTGTTTTGTCTGTGAATTTATGAATGCAAGTACTCTTTGCTAGCAACTCTTAGAAAGAGATGTCCACAGAATTCAGAAGGGAGAAAATACTTTCTGCAACAGCAAGAAAAAGATGCCAGTGCCACTTGGGATTATAAATTGAGGCCAGAGAACCTGCATTGATGAGATACCAAATTAAGAATAGTGACAAGTGTATCAATGTATTACTTTGTGGTCCTAGACACAGAATTGAATAAAAATGTAAACTTTAACCATCCTTGTCTATTTTCTGTAATAATAACAAATGTAATTGGAATTTACTTGCAAAATAAATAAATTTTCCCAAGTCTCTACCATGTAATGCTGATTGTTAGAGCTTGTAGAACATAATCTTTGATATCAAATGGCCTTGCTTGTCAATTGGTTATCTTGTGTAATAATGTTCAAATTGGAATCTCTGATTGAAGAAGACATGAATATTGAGTGTCTTTTTTTTTCATAGTAAGTGAATCTCAAGAATTTTATTTGCCTGGTTTCCTTTTGTGTGTAAAGGGGAATAAATGATGGCTCTGCTGGATTCCTCATACTAATGAAATCTATATAAGAGCATTTCCCATCCACAGTCATAGATTTTAATTTAAATGTGATCCTTTTTAGTTGATATTTAGAATGTTCTCATTGCTATTTACTTATGACACAAATGAGACTGAGCTGTATTTTTCTTTTTGGTGTTTTCATTGCCAGATTTGGTATCAGTGTAAAAAATTTCCCTTAAAAGTAATTTAAAACTTTTATTTTTGAGACATGGTGAAAAGCTTAAATAACATTGGAATTATCTAGACATTACAGCATAAATAGAACTCTGGGCCTTGTTCTTGGTTTGGTTTTGTTGGGGAGAGGAGGTGATGCTAAATCTTTAATGAGTCTGATTCTTCTAGATGGCTGTATTGAGTTCATCTCTCCTGGAGTTAATTTGATCAAGTTATATTTTCTTTGAAAACTATTTCTTTCATCCAGGTTTCAAGTTACAGTAGAGAGGAGCAAATTATTCATGGTAGTCCCGGTCAAGAAAACAGAAACCACTCTAGGTATTCAAACAGAGGACGTTTAATGCAGGGAATTGGTTGTGCAAGTGATGGGAAAGCTGAATGGCTACACAGAAAACAGTAAGGAATCCCAAAGGAAGCAATAGCAAGAAGCTGCTACCCTAGATGGAGAGAGGAAACAGGTAGTGTAACCAGAGCCAAGAAACCAGGGCTATCAGGTGACAAGAACCCAGCAGAAGAGGCCTCAGGGAAGCTGGGACCATGAAAGGGAGGAATTGTCTGGTGAGAGCTAAAATCACAGACAAGATGTAGATGGCATTATCTAAATGTGGGAGTCAGAAAATATCCTGAATTTTCCTCGGTGCTTTTCCTAGCCTATTCTCAGAAGACAGAGAGCTGGGGAGCCTGGGAAATATAGTTCCCACTGATATGGAGCAGAACAAGGAAATCCAGGGAATGGATCTGAGACCAATCAGGACATGAATTTTTAATTTTCTTTGATACAGCCCCACCATCTTTTCTTAATTTACATACAAATATATATAGATAATACTTCATATCATGTCTAGGATAGGCTGAGGCTCTGTTTCACTCCTTTTTTCCAAGATGCAAACACTGCCTATTTCTAGTAATATGGTGTACTAGATGCTGGAAAATCTACTGCTTCAGAAATTTTGGATTCAATATGTGATTTCATTATGTACAGAGCTGCCAAGCACAGCCTCAGCCAGCACCACTCTCCAAATGCGTACAGTATTTGATCCATAGACAGAGAATTCCACATAATATTGCTTGGGAGCAAGGCACTCACTTCAGAGCAAAGAGTTGTGACTGTGGGCACACTCCCATTGGATTCACTGCCCTTATCACAGACTGCACCATTCAGAAGCTGCCAGCCTGATAGAGCAGTCCAAAGGCCAGTTTGGAATGGATACCCCGAGAGCCTGGGGCCCATCTTCCAGGACCCTTATATCGCCCTATATCAACACACATTGTATGTTGCTGTGTCCCCAGCAGGTAGAATGCATGAAACTGGGAACCATACAATAGATACAGACATTCCACTCTTATAATCAACTCACATTGTCTTCTCGGGGAAATTTGTTCCTCTTATCCCCTCAACTTTAGTCTCTATACATAGGATGTGCTATAGAAGTGCTCACTGTTATTTTTGTTTTATGTTAATAGTAAATTATTATTTGATATTGTAAGAAGACAAATGCAGATGAGTTATTTTTCATCATAGACAAGAAAATGCTCTCGAATAAAAGGTCTGTCTCAAAACCCCACAATAAAATGCACCCATGTAAAATGTATATAATAACATGTGATGATCCAAAACATAATACTATATGAATATGTCTTTCAGAGTTACCAAGAGTTCACACTTGTCCATTTTTCACCCTCTGCTTTGTCTTGACCAAATTTTTGTATGTATCTCTCTAAATAAGAATTTCTATCCCTAATCTCTTAAAAATCACCTAAAATTTTCTTCAAGACTTTAACTATCTTGATTTTCCTTAGAATTCCAGTTGACAGATCGATACTCTTACCATCTAAAACATATTTTGTTCGTGAATTATAACTTATTATGGAATTAGGAATGATCATTTGGCAAGCAATTGTGGCAGTGAAGATACAAGTACTCTTAACAGCCATACCAGTATCAACAGGAGTTAAAGAAAATACATATGTTGGAAAATAGGAGAAGCTCTAAATATATACCTTGAATAAGAAGACACATTTTCAAGAACATGACATGCTAAAAAATAGAACCTCAAAAACCCACCCCGAGTGGAAATGAACAAATAAATTGCCATAAGAATCATCTTTATCAATGCTGATTATTGCAGTGACGACTCGGTTCAAAAATAGAAAATATGTGGGAGGTTATAAAGGAAAATGTCTCACTAAATCTTAAGGCTGTGTGGAGTTTATAAAAATTACAGCGATGCTTAATATAAAGGAGGAGGAGGAGAAGGTGAGGGAGAGGAAGAAGAGAAGAAACAAGAAGAGCAGCAAGAGAAACTTCTTCTCTCAAAGGACCACAGACAAGTATCAGTGCCAATTTAAAAACATTACCCATTGCTTATCCCTTGACACAAGTAAAATTTCAGACATCAAACAGATCCGTATTTTAAATAAAAATATAATAGAGCCCATAGACTCCTGAGAAATGAGAATTCTTAAAATGTAAGTCGTCTTCCAGTAAGCTTACAATTATACTATGACTTCTATCTAAATAACTTCTTTAGCATGTTCTGTATTAAATATTTTGCCTCCCAGAAATCCATAACCCCAGATTAACTATGAGAAATTATCAAACACAAATTATCAAACAATACCTGACTTGGCACTCTTCAAAACTGTCAAGGTCATGAGAAACAAAGAAGGCTGGAAAACTGTCATAGATTGGATGAAGCAAGGAGGAGACATTATGATTAAATGCAATGGAATATCCTGGATTAGCTCTTGGAACAGAAAAAGATCATAACTGGAAAAATCCAAATAAAGCCTATACTTCAGTTAACAGCATTGCAGCAATGTTAATTTCTTGGTTCTGACGAATGATTATGTAAAATACTATCATTTGGAAAAGCTAGGAGAAGGGTGTACAGGAACACTCTGTACTACCCTTGCAACTGCCTGTAGATCTGAAATTATTCTAAAATAAAAATTTGTGAGATCTATCTATCTATCTATCTATCTATCTATCTATTTATCTATATACCACAATGACACATTAAGTGGTTTTCTTTGGGACATATTTTTGAAGGTGCAACTGAAACACCAGTTTGGAAAGGATACCCCGAGAGCTTGGGCCCCATCCTCCATGACCCCTATATCACCCTATATCAACACACATTATATGTTGCTGTGTCCCCAGCAGGTAGAATGCATGAAACTGGGAACCATAGAATAGATACAGACATTCCACTCTTATGATCAACTCACATTGTCTTCTTGGGGATATTTCTTTTAGGACTGGATAATACTGTATTGCTTTAATGATTAGGACATTTTGTTCGCTGTTTTCATTATTAACACTATTGGGAGGATTACAAAGACATAACACATACATAAACATACATATCATATCTACTGGATATCAAAGATAAATAATATTTGTGCACAGGAACAGTAGGTTTGATTCTCTCAAGCCCATCTTAAATTTAACTGAAACTGGTATGCTCCTGTTAATAATAATATAATCAAGATAAATATTCCTCGAGTTTATAAGGCTTCTAAATTTTATAATAATAATAACTAACCAATAATACTGCATATCTGGCATTATGCTAAGCACTTCATTCACTGATTTAACAAATATTTGATAAAATGCATACAATGTGCCTAACACTGTTCTAGAAACTAGAGGTACACCAATAAGCAAAAAAGATACCCTCTGCTACAGAACTTATACCCTAATACAAGAGAGAGGCAGTAAATAAATTATACAACAAATTTATAATATCAGGCAATGGTAAATACAATCAGGAAAAGTAAATTGGGGGAGGGGAGAAGAGCTATTTTAGACATGCAGCTGTTCAATGGAGATGACATTTGAAGAGATCTGAGTGAAGTAAACATAGGATGCTATAAAGATATTTCAAGCAGAGAAATGAACAAGTTAAAAAAACAATAATAAGGCAGGAGCATGCTGGAAAAATCATAAAGACAACAATAGGTGTCATTATCTATAGTTGATAAATAAATCACTAATTAAACATAATACTTAGAGATATAAATGCTAGTACTAAAATAATTAATTATAGAAAATGCTTGCAGGGGCGCCTGGGTGGCTCAGTCATTAAGCGTCTGCCTTCGGCTCAGGTCATAGTCTCAGGGTCCTGGGATCAAGCCCCGCATCGGGCTCCCTGCTCGGCGGGAAGCCTGCTTCTCCTTTCCCACTCCCCCTGCTTGTGTTCCCTCTCTCGCTGTGTCTCTCTCTGTCAAATAAATAAATAAAATCTTTAAAAAAAAAAAAAAAGAAAATGCTTGCAGATATTTCTGGGAGTTAGGCTATTACTAAGGAAGTGAGGGAAGAGAGGTTTCTTTTTTCACAATAAGCCTTCCTGAAATATCTGATGCTTTACCATATGCATATATCCTATTACTTTGCTCAAGGTTAAAATATATATCTAACTCTAAGACTTCAGTCAGTACTCCCATACTTCTGCATTATAATTATCAGATTTATACCCAGTAGGAGTAGAACTATGCCTGTATAAAATACTCAATTTTAAAATAGTAATTGAAAATCCCTGCTATTAACTCTGCAAAGTTGAATATATATGTTTTCCTTCTGTTCGCCCTTCTCTAGAAGCAACCTCTCAATCATGAATATGCTCAGCACATAAATCCACTTTCTGTTCTTCAAACTTACTTAGCCTCACCTCCTTTAAAATCTGAAATAACTTGTAAATTGTTGACTAAAATTCTCAATCCTCATCAGAACTAACAAACACTTTAGGTAACTTCAATCCTCAAGCATATTGCCTGGTTAAAAGTTTAAGGCAAGTTTCTGAACATATTGTGAACATATCAAAATGCGTATTTTCTTTCCTCCCTGTCAGCATTTTACAGAAGTTTCTTAAAGAGTTCTGGGGGAGATCAGTTTGTAATTACACATGGAAAATAGGACCAGGAAATACAAAAACATTTAGCATGATAAAACTTTGATGAGTTGCACATGTATTACTTCCTATGCAAATTTTTTGAAAAAAGTACTTTGGAGAAATTTGTCATAGGTATTGAAAATAATGGGTCAGGTTGATACAAATAAACATTAAAATCTATAGAGCCTGTGTTTGTTTTGGTTCTCTATCAAAGGCATTATCAAACTGTAGCATAATGCTTAAATATTACCTTTCTCAATAAGTGGGAACACATCTTCAGATACTCTCAGATATTGACAGTAATGTACTTAAATATTTGATTTTTTTCAGTAATATGTGTGAATAAGTTGAACTATTTGAGAACAAGAGTAAATTGAGTAGGACAACATTACATCAAGGATCAAAGGGTTGAAAAGAGCTTCTATTTTTCTAAATATTCCTTTACCTTTTAAAGTATGTTTTTCATAATCACTCCCTTTTTTCTCTTTCCTGAAGCACATAACGTCATATATTAAACTTCCAGGTGTTCATGATCAAACTGAGGGTCTTCAATTTAGTTAAGTCCACATTAGCTTTCGCTAAGTGTTAAAATAATCAAATTGCTGAAGAAGAAATCGATAATAACTGGCAAGCTATCATCTTAGCAAATCTAGTGTCTTCAGTCCTATCAGAAAGAAAACTTCAGGGCGCCTGGGTGGCTTAGCCATTAAGCCTTCGGCTCAGGTCATGGTCCCAGGGTCCTGGGATCGAGCCCCGCATCGGGCTCCCTGCTCTGCGGGGATCCTGCTTCTCCCTCTCCCCCTCCCCCTGCTTGTGTTCCCTCTCTCGCTGTGTCTCTCTCTGTCAAATACATCAATAAAATCTTAAGAAAAAAAAAGAAGAAAGAAAACTTCATTCATAGCCATTTGGTGCACACTAAAGGACTGCATTTTGTTTCAACATTGGTATTTGTAAAAGTATGTTCAACTTGGGTAAAAATTACTGGAGATTAGTATTTATGCTACAACGTGAAATTTAAACATAAATGGATATAGCACATAATCGGTGATGAAGCACTGTCACTTCTAGGAAATTCACATCCAAAGTAATGTGAAATTCTTAAAGAGTGCCTAAAATATGCAAATGTTATTTAATGAAGACATTCATTTATTCATCAAGTGTATATCACATATGTCAACTATGTGCCAAGCACTATCTATCTGATGCACTGGTGATTCAAAGTAAATGGAGTAAAGGCCAGTGTTCACAATCTATAGCTGGAAATAATAAGAATGCCTTGCCAGAGGAGGGGTGATCTAAAATGAGTTTTTGACAAGTGAGGCAGGAACAGTGTCCAGGCAAAGGAAGCACCAAAACATGAGTCCTGAGCTAACATCACACAGCTGTTCCAGAAATGGCGTGAAGGAGGACTTGGGTGAGATTTAGAAGAGAATGCCGGAAAACATGGATGGAAAAGTGATCAAGAAGAGCCTTATATGTGTGGCTAAATGGTTTGAACGTTATTGTATATACAGAAACCAGAATTGCCTTGAATGTTTTTGGCAAGAATTTTATATTCTATAGCTTTCTAGGATTGAGGAAACTCTTATCTATGTAGATCAAAAAGCTACCAATTTAAGATATTTCTTTCTATAAGCAAGTCAATTATTCCTCTTAAAAAAGGAACTCAGTTAATTCTACCTCTTCCTGTATTTCTCAATTATTACTTCTGCAACATAAACTGACACGTCAATGTGCCTATCTTTAAAATTACGATAGTTAGCACTCCGAAAGTCATTCCCCCTTCGACTGTCCCTTCCTAAACATTATCAGAAATCTAAATTGTATCAAAGGAAAATACAGAATTCTGTAATTTTCTAGCCACCTTCCTTTTCACTGTAAAGATCTGGAAACCAAGACCGAAAGGAGAAGACCACTTCCCCAAGTCCTACAGCTTTGCCCTAGAATATAAGCCTTCCTAAAAAGGTAGAATTTTACTGTAAGTTATCCCTCAATAAACTTGACTTCCAAAAAAATGAGCACTGTTATAGGCATACATACAATGGGGGAAAATATTACAGAAAAAATTATGCATGGAAATGATGAGGAGACTACTTTAATTTGTGTACCATTAGGACATTATCATTCTGTTCTCTTTTTTTTTTTTACATGTGTCATTCTTATAAAAACCCATGCAAGTAGGAAGAGAATATTATCTCATATTTACATGTGAGGATAACTGAAACTCTGAAGAATTAAAACTCTTGCCTTACATAACACAGCCAGGAGCAGCAGAGCATTATCTAAATGCTGGTCTTTTAAATCTGTTTCAGAGCATTTTCAAACACGTCTTCTGTCCTCTACCCCACTCCCTATCCTTCCCATAGAAACTGGCAAAATGCAGTAAAAATTCCATTTCTAAAAACTGATAAACCACACGAACTCAATGAAATAGACTAGATACATCCTACATATCCT
The DNA here is from genome assembly GCF_011800145.1 of Mirounga leonina. Lineage (NCBI taxonomy): Eukaryota > Metazoa > Chordata > Mammalia > Carnivora > Phocidae > Mirounga > Mirounga leonina. Next base: position 16,009,464 of record NW_023270702.1, read on the forward strand.
CTACTTCTTTTTTTTTTAATTTATAAAAATGAGTATAGCAATATCTCCCTCAGGAGGATTCATAGGATGAAGGATAATGAGATTATTATGGCCATGCTAGTCCCAGACAGTGACTGTCACACAATAGACACTCAATAGACTTTAGCTCCATTCTGCCCTCATTATACCTTGGTATTAGTCTACACCCATACTACTCAAATTGGGCTAGCCCTATGAGTAGGAGGATGGCATATTAGATGATATACAGCTGACAATGACCCCCTGGGTGCTTCAATTTTACTCACATTTTGGATGATATTAAATAATTTAAGTGATCCGTAATTGTACCTTTGTTGAAATAAACTCAGACAAGCGAGAAAATAAAAAATAAAGCAGATGCATGTTTTTAGGGTTTCAAAGAAATTATATTCTTACAGATGACTTTGGGCAATGCCTGTATTTGTTCTATGCTGTGATGGGCATTTTACTGGAAGGGTGTGAGAAGCAAGCAAGAGAAAATTTTAAGATAAAGTATATATAACCACTTTCAAAATCTTCAGCAGGATCTTCTAAATCTGAGCATATGCCTATCCTAAACCCAGCTATTCCATTCCTGGGTATATGCCTAGCAGAAATGTATACATATGTGCACCAAAAACCATGCAATCAAATGTTTATAGCAATACTCTGCTCTATCTCCAAACTTGAAACTACTCAAAATGCCTGCAAGAGTAGAACTGATAAATTATGATTGTTCACAAGGAATGCACAGAAATGAGAATCAATGATCTAAAATCATATGCAGTACAGGATGAATTTCAAGACATAACATTAAATGACAGTGACTAGAAAAAAGAGTACACACAGTATAACTCAACTTACTTGAAGACCAAAAACAAGCGAAAATAATCTACACCAACAGATTTCAGGATAGCAGTTACTGTTGGGGAGAGGAAGTAATCAATAAAAGGCACAAGGGGCTACTGTTTCTTACGTTGTTGCTGGTGACACAGGTTATTCAGTTTGGGGAAATTCCTTGAACAGCACCCACTTATGATAAGTGTTATTTTCAATGCGCATATTATAGTTTAGTAAGTTTTTTTTAAATTACAGAGATATAAAAAGGATCTATCAGAATTTCACAGATTACTCTTCCATTATATTTAGAGGCTGTGACTGAAGATAGTCCTAGTTCTCATGGAGATGGATACTGTACTGGTAATTTCATGGAGATGGATATTGTACTTCTAATACTAAAACATGGATTTTTATTCCATATTGGATTCTAAAGTTTTACTCTAAAAATGTACCTGAAATTATTTTGAAATATCTATAGAAAAAAACAAACTTTTTATGATAATGAATAATATTTTGATCTGTATTTTTAAAAAAGAACTACATTATGTGCTTACTTCAGTGAACGTGATTTTACAAAAAGATATATTTAATAATTTACAAAGCTATAATTCAAGAATTCTGTTTTGTGTTCCTTTGTATAAGCACACTAGAAAGTACTTAAAGGCAAGAGCTTGGTCTCATTTATTTTGCCATTTCCACTACCTCTCATAGATTGTGGTACATAGTAGGTGCCTGATGCATGTTCCTGAATCGGAGAATAACATGGTGATAGATGAGTTAAGATGCAGGGAATATAAGTATTGTCTACCTTTTGTTTTTCTTTTTCTAATCACACCCCAGTCCATCTTCCCCAGGTGACATGCCATGAGGCTCTTCAAGTAGCCCTCTAGAGAAGGCCTCATGGCAAGGAAATGAGGCCTTTTGCCAGCAGCCAAAGCAGCTAAACAGCTATGTGAGAAAGCTACAATGGAGGTATGCCTACCATCCCCAGTTAATATTTCAAGTGACTACATCCTGATCAATATCCTGGCTGGAGCCGCATGAGAGATTCCAAACTAGAATGACTTGGGTAAGTCATTCCTGAATTCCTAACCAAGAAAAAAGTGAGATGGTAAAACATTTTTGTTCTAAATCAATTTTTAAGGTAACTGGTTACACATCAACAGATAATATGCCAAATTTTGTTGACTATGAATAAAGCTGCTATAAAACTCAGTCTTTGTGTGGACATGTTATTCGTTTCTCTCTTGGAGGGAGATCTCTGGATTGTATGGTTTATACATATGGCTGTACAATGTTGCATTTCCACAGGCAACATGAAAGATCCAATGGTCCTGCAACTTTTCAGCTCTTGGTATTCTCAGTTGCTGTTTGAATTTTCTGTTGTTGCTTGCTTGTTTGTTTAGCTATTCAAATGGGTAGGTAGGGGTATCTCATTGGGATTTAATGTGCACTTTCTTAAGGAGCATCTTTTCATGTGATTATTTGCCAGTCATTTTTCTTTTTTGGTTCAATGTCTGTACAAGTCCTTTGGCATTTTGTAATGGATTGTTTTCTAATTTCTGAGTTTTGGGATTTCTTGTTATAATCAAATATAAGTCCATATCAGACATATGTTTACAAATATTTTCTCCCGGCCTCTAGGTAGTCTTTTCATTTTGTTAAATGTCTTTTAAAGAGAGGATTTTAATTCTGATGCAGCAAAATTTATCAATTTTTTTTATGATTCATTCTTTTTGTGTCCTAAGAAAACTTTGTCCAAACCCAGGAATTCTTTCTGTTTTCTTCTGGAAATTTAGAGTTCTAGGTTTTAGTTTTAGGTTTATAATCATTTCCATAGCCACTGCCCAGAGATCATCTTTTGTTGAAGTTGAAGAACATCCCCACTCTGACACCTCACGCTGGAAGTGCTACTCATCAAGCCAGATGACAGATGATAGAAAATTTGCTTGAAAGCATCCTGGATTCTCTCAATGGCCTACCCCTTCCTACTGAATTGCTACTTAAATGATCCTTTGTGGGCTGAGAATTTGGTGGAATGAAACAAGGCAGGTTGGTGGGGCGGGGAGGGAGGAATCAAATAAATAAATAAATACATAAATAAATAAAATCAGATTATCAGTTCCAACAAAAAGTCTGCTGGGATTTTGACTTGGGTTGCTGTAACTCTACAGATAAATTTGCAAAAAAATGTTAATAATATTGTTTTTGGGGGTGCCTGGGTGGCTCAGTCGTTAAGTGTCTTTCTTCAGCTAAGGTCATGGTCCCAGGGTCCTGGGCTCAAGCCCCACATTGGGCTCCCTGCTCTGCGGGAAGCCTTTTTCTTCCTCTCCCACTCCCCGTTTGTGTTCCCCCTCTCACTGTGTCTCTCTGTCAAATAAATAAATAAAATCTTTTTAAAAATAATAATAATATTGTTTCTTCTAGTCCATAAACATGGTATATCTCTTCCTTTATTTAGTTCTTCTTAAGTTTATCTTAGCAACATTTTACAGTTATAGATATACAAGGCTGGCATATCTTTTGTTGAAGCATTTCACACTTTTGATACTCTTTTAAGTTTTTTCTGTCAATCTCCACTTATTTTAGAATTTAGAAATACATTATTTTATATACTGATGCTAGCATTGAGATGTGCTAAACAACCTTATCATTTCAACTATTCTTCTTTTTTTTTTTTTTTGCCTAATTACAATGCCTCGACACACTAGTGCAATTGAAATTGGAAGGGTAGTTACTGATTAGTTACCAAAGTTAGGAAACTAATATAATTCTACCTGGTTTTCAAAAATGGTTGAAGAACTTCTACACACACAAATTTGACAACTTAAATGTATTGAAGAAATTCCTTGAAAATCATTATCTGCTAAATCTCACCAAGATGAAATACACAACCTGAACAGCTAAAATTATTAATAATTTAAAAACCTCCCCCCACCCAGAAATCTCCAGGCTAAGACACTTCCAACGGAGAATTTCACCAAACATTAAAGAGGAACTATGACCAACTCTAAACCATCTCATCCTAAAAATAAAAGACAAAGGAACACTTTCCAATTTATTTTACGAGATGAGTCTTTCCCTGGTAAAACAGACAAAAGACAGTACATAAAGAAGAAAAAAGAAAAGCAAAAGAAAACTACAGAACAATATCCCTCATGAACATAGATACTAAACTGCTGAAAAATATAAAATCAAGTAAAATCTACCAATAAAGTGGGTTTTCTTCTGGGAATGAGAGTCTGGTTATATATTAAGAAAACCAATTCACATAGTCTACTGTATTAACATAAAGAAGATCAACCTCATGATCGTATCAAATGATGAAAAAAAAAAACATTTTATGAAATTCACACCCATTCATGATAACTCTCAGCAAACTAAAAATAAAAGGAAATTTCTCAGTCTGGTAAAGGGCATCTGCAAACCCTATATGTCACATTTGTTTAAAAAAAAAAATGGATTCCTAACTCATAGTATGACCAAAATAAATTCCAAATGAATCAGAGATTAAATGAAAAAGAAATATCTATACAAATATTATAGGTAAATAATTTTTGATGCCAAATCCAGAAGCAATAAGAGACAAGATAAATGTGATGACATTTTTTAAAGTTATTGCAAGAAACATCAAAAGCCAAAATACAAATGACAAACTAGGAGACAATATTTGCAAAATATATCTAAGAAACATGTTCTTAAAATTCAGAAAAAAAAATAGCAAAACAGACATGAGTGGCCACCCCTCAGGAAAATATGTAAATGGCCCTTAAACGCACGAAATATGCAACGCTTCATTCATAACAAGGGAAATGTAAATGAAAATGGCATTGCAGTGTCCTTGCTTGCCTATCGGCGAGGCCTCATCATGTTGGCAGGGCAAACAGTGTCTGAAACACTGGAGGGGGATTTGGCAATACTCAATAAATGACATTTGTGTTTGAACCTGTAACCCAACTTCTAGGATCCTTTTAGGGATCTTTCTAAAAATGCACCTAGAATATATATGTGCCTCCTAAAATACAATACTTCAAGTGTATAAATTTAATTATTGATAATAAAATATTATAAACCAGCAAATTGCCCAACCATAGAAGGTGAATAAATTATAGTATATCTATATGAAAGAGTTCTCTGCAGCCAGAAAAAGGATGTAAATCATTCCTATAAACTGATAAGTAGTTGTTACTTAGGTAAATTGAACAAAAGCAATGACCTTTAAAATACCTCACCAATAAAATAAGCAAAAAATAACAACTGGATAAAGCAAGAGTGGCAAAATCTGAATTATTTTAAAAACTCTATTTCCATGCAATTCTTGTTTCATCAAATATTGTCGACATAATTCATGATAAAAAATTTAAAACTTAGGAAGCTAAAAAATCATATACAACAGTTTTGTTCACTCTGGAATTTTCCTTGTATTTACATAAGATTCGATCTACAGTTTCAAGCAAAGGAATGATGACTGGTTACCCACTTTTCCTTCCTTGGGTTTCAAATGGAAAAGAAACAATTGGAAGATGCATACTTTGATACTCAGAGTTTAACTGTTTTCAACATAAGGTGGCAGTGAATCACTCAGTTGAGAAAGTAGGTTTTACCATTTTTTTTACTCACAAGAACCTCTAGAGACCACCAGGTATTACTCCATCAAGGGTATGGGACTGAGCATATCCACGCCTAGGAATGACAGAATTTCCTGGCCCTGATAATGTGCTTTCTATTGGCCTGCTCTTGCCCAAGCATTAAAAAGCATTCTGTTCTGCAGTTCTCTCTTTAAAAAATTCAGTAACTTCACTTCTTTGTAAAAGGCATCTAATTTTAAAAGCACAGATAGATAGACTGAGTTTTATTCCCTTGATGGAAAAGAAAATGTATTCAACACCAAACACTGGGCAGTCATCTGTCAAGAAAATAAACAATAGACCTCCACCCCCAAATTAAGCAAAACCTATGACTTCAGTTTAATTTTGTAAACATAAAGGGTACTATCTAGAACTTAAACATGGGAAAAATGGAAAAATATCTTGGACCTTACCACCTCAAAGGGAAAATCCTCTGAAATTTTCAAAATGGGAGGTTATTTTTATTTTAGTTCCATGCCCCAAGAAGGGGATGTTCAAATGCTTCGCTTGCATTGAAATCATGCAATATGGCTGCCCTCAGCCAGCTGCTGATGATATCCTCAATCCTTAAGTATGCCCTTTAATATTTAAGCTTTCACTTGTGTCTCTTCATCTGCCAAACACTGTGATTCTACTGGAATGAAGAGACAGGGAGGGAAGTATTACCACAACTCCTTTGTAGTTTACACCACTATATGTCTCATGAATTTGCTTTCATTGCTGAAGTGGAAAGTGTCACTAACTTAAGTCCTTCTAACCTAAGTCTATCCTCCCCACCTTGTCTCCATCGTGGCCTTACTATGTGATTCCATCACACACTTCTTTCAGTTGGTTGTCTATAGTGTTAGATTGTGAATCATTTGAAAACAAGTACTCTCTTATTTTTTCATCATCTACACTATCCACAAGGTGCTTAATAAATATTTTAAATACTTAAGTAAATGAATGGCTGATAGAAACATCTACAGGGCTTGGTGTTTCCTCCTGCCCTCGGATAGCTGCAGAGCACATCATGGCTGACCCATCCTTGACCTTGTTCTGCTCTTCTTTTGCCATTCAGGGCAGGTGTGTGTGAGGAGGACTCACGTAAAAAGGTGGAAACAGAAGTGTGTGTGTGTCAGGGCGGGGGGGGGGGGGGGAACGACACACAATTTGTTCTTTCCCCTGCCCTGAGTGCAGCTGGTCTTCTGTTATTGTCAGTTTCCTTCCCTTATATTCCTTATCTCCTATTCTTTTCCACCTACCTTAAAAAGGAAAGTTGTTTACTTTGAAATGAAGCTGAATATTACTGCCTATCAGTAAAACTGTTTGTGAAGCAAACAGAACTTGAGGCAGCATTCAAAAGGTAATAAACCTCCTGTAGAGCTATAAACAACATGAGAGAGCAATTTGAGAGCTCACCATAATAGTAATAACTAACACTTATTGAGCACTTAATATGTGCAAGATCTTTTGCTAGGCAGTTTACAGTTAACCCTTTAGCAATTTTCTGTGATAGGCATTATTACCTTTTACAGATGAGGGAGCAGTCACATAGCATTCAAAATAGGTTTATCTGACATCAAAATACATTCACTTAAACATGCAGCTAGAGGTGTAAAAAGTAATCATGGAAAAGAGCCACGGCTTTGCCCAAATCCAGTGGAACTGTGGCATCCTTTTGATCCCAAGACATTCACAGGATGGACTGATAGAGGGACATGATAAATACTTCTACACCACTGGAGTTGTTCTAAAGTGGGGGGTGGGGAGTGGGGGGGAGCTGTAAGCCTCGGAACTCAGCACAGTGATTATGTCCCTTAAAAAACCAACCCATGCAAGCAACTGAAAGAAGTCTAATGCTGTTCTCTACAATATGCAGTTACTTCCCAGATTTACTACCAATAATACCAGTCATTTCCTTGTACAGAATAATACCCTTTGTGTTATCACAGTCATAATTACTTTATTGATCATTAAGATTAGCACTAAATTCAAAAATCCTTTCACTTCTTTAATTTTACACACTTGAACAACTAAGACACTTAACTAGAAATATTCCAGTATCTTCCTGTAGTTTATTAGTCCTAGTGCCATCCTATTATAATCTTAACATGCAATAAATAGTCTGTTCTTTAAAGCAAGTCTTAAACCCTTAAAAGAGAAACAAAACAAAAACTAAAAGAACTATACCACCTGTCTTTTTATATTTTTAACTGATTTAGATTAATATGAATATCAGGCTTATTGATGTCTATAATGCTTTTCTTCTATGATTCTCTAAAATGTTCTGAATCAATTTTAAAAACGCTAAGCCTCTCATCCTCCTCCAAAGCTCTTCATTATTTTTCAAGTCAATATCTTCTCTTTAAATTCCTCCCACCTCTCTTTTGGCATCTTTCCTGATCATTCTTTAAGTTCTTTTAAAAACCTCCCTTATATCAGCATAGAAAGTCCCATTTCCCCTCCTGCATTTCCACTATGTTGTCTTAGTGTGATAGAAGAATGAAAAACAAACCATTTCTTTACACTGTGATGATTTACATTTCTTAATTAAGTGATATATCCCAGTGGCAGTGAGAACAGGGTATTTGGGGAGGGCAGGGAGAAACATTCTGATCTGAAAGTACCAAGCAGAAATAAACATAATGATGGCAGTTAAAGCACAGTGCTGACTTGGGAGGGATTATAAGAGCCGAAATGTTCACAGAATAGTCTGGCACATAGTGCCATTAACAAATATTTCAGACTCATCATACACATAGCAATGACAAAGCTTTCAGTGGAGTTATTATAAATATTAAACAAGAGATATTTTTCTTCATTCCTGCCTAATAATTATCAAAATATTTTCTTATGGGCCCAAACTGATCCAACAGAAACACAAATATGTATTCATTTATTTTGCAGTTGGTTAAAAGAATTAAAGGACATTTATTTAAGGTAAGCATGCAACCTACCTACATATATCTTAACTATGTATGTAGAAGTTAATCCTATTGACCCACTAAGTATATCTGAGTATATAAAATTAGAATAAAATAAAATGAGTGTTGAGTAAACTATAAATAAGGAACATATAAAGAGGCATTAAGTTAATGTATCATTTTATTCATGTGAAACACTGGATGATAAGTTGAGCACATTTCCAGAGCTTACATGTATTCCTCATTAGATTCACTTAAAGGCAGAACATTCACCACTAGGTGAATTGGAACTTTAACACATATGAAAGTTAAACTTCAAATTTCTTTAGCTATATAAATTGTAAAATTAAAATGCATCAACTTCTTTAAAATAAATAACTCTATCATAAAATATTAGTGATGAAAATGCAATTTAAAAAAAACAAATGCATTTAGAATAAATGTGCTTATGAGTGATGCATAATCTTAAAAAGAATTTAAAGTAACTCCAAAGGTACTGATTTTCTCCATTCATTTCATAAAAGCTACAAATTCATTTTCATGATATACAAAAGAAAAATGTTTTAAAATAATACAACCTCAAGGAGGTTTTGTGTTTACTGATTGCAGTAATAGACTAAATCCATCTCTTTAAGATGCCACATGAGAATTTTTTTTCTTAAACTAACAAATGTGTATATATCTTCAGTTCTTTTAACAATAACCCTTTATTGACCTTCTAGGAATTTTTATCACTGCACTTTGATGTATTGTATTAATAATGTCTTGATGTATGTTTTGGTTTAACTGGTATTGTTAAAGGTGACCTTTTGATTTGATTGTTTAGCTGACTTTGGTGCTAATAAGATAAAGAATGAGGTGTCTAATGAACCTTGTGTATGGAAATAATGATAGATGGCTCATTTGGAATTCTACAGACATGGCACTGCCAAGCCTGCTGAGGAGTCTTTGGAACCTAACTAATTTTAGAGAGAGGTTTTATTGATTACACAGAGACGGGGCACATTTTAATCATTTTTACAGCACTGTATAGCCTGAGGTACCAAAATCCATTAAACAAGGATTATAAACTTTGTTTTAAACTGGATCCTAAATTGTTTCTTGATGTATAGTCAACAACAGCTCTGTAAGATCAATCACAGTTACTAAGGCGTATTAAAATCAACTTGTTTAATTTTAATTGCTCATATGCTGGACCCTCTGAGGTGCAGCTGTTCATGAAGCTAAATTACTTTTTTCCCAGAGAGGAGTTTCATTTGAGATTACATTGTAATCATTTCTTTCCTAAGGCCACCAACATACTCTACTTTTTATACGTTGACTTTTAATTTACTCTGCCTATCCTTAAAAAATATACAGGAAATGATGCCTAGATATGACATTTTGGGTCATTTTATACATCTTTTCATCTTTTTAGGGAATAAGATGTTTCAATAAAATTGAGTTGAGTGTGAAAATATATTGTGCAACTGTATATAGACATTTGCAAAAGTTTCAAGTGGATGTATTCTTACAGAATCTTAATAGTTTAACTAAACTAGCTTATATCTGGGAGTAAAAATGTTTATTTAATGGCATGTAAATTGTCTTGTTTTAAATGGTATTTTATGTGTTTGATGTATTGCATAGGTATAGTATAAATATATGTACATATTAAGCATTTATTAAAATGTAAAAAATTATAAATCAACACCTTTATTCTATAGCATATGAGAAAAAAGGAAAAGAAAATAAACATGTAAAGCATAACTTACCCGGGAATAAACTGACTTTAACAATCAGGAGACCTGACTTAAAGATCTAGAATCCCAGGGGCGCCTGGGTGGCTCAGTTGGTTAAGCGACTGCCTTCGGCTCAGGTCATGATCCTGGAGTCCTTGGATCGAGTCCCGCATTGGGCTCCCTGCTCGGTGAGGAGCCTGCTTCTCCCTCTAACCCTCCCCCCTCTCATGTACTCTCTCTCTCTCATTCTCGCTCTCTCAAATAAATAAATAAATCTTTAAAAAAAAAAAAGATCTAGAATCCCATTAAATAATTATGTAACCAACAAGTTAGTTAATTTCTTTGGGCCCCCATTTCTACATCTGTAAAACAGGAATAAAATAGAAATAAAATAAAGATATGGAAATTTGAATCTCACTATGCAATGCATCTGACAATGTTTCAGAAATTTAAATTGTGGTACATGTGTACACATACCCGTATGCTCATACATACATATGATCATGTGATCATATGATATATATGATTACTCAATTTGCCAAAGGTTCAAGAAATATACAAATAACTGTGATAAGGAAAGAGGTGACAGAAAAGAGTAGAGGGCAGGGGCAATTAATCTAATTTTAAATTACACATATTATGTTAAATGAGCTTCATGCATTTTTAAAACTATGGGTTCAAAATAACTAGACCAACACTTAAAATTCCAGGCTTGCTAGGTTAATAGTGAGCTAAGCACTAAGATCGCATTAGTACAAAATGTATACATTGCATGTATATATAGTCAAACTTTAATTAACTTAATTGTTCTTTAACTCTCTAGCTTCAACTCAATAAAAATGTTTAAAAATTAACTTCAGTGTTTTGAATTTCAAATGAAGTTGAATACCACTGTTGGTGACATATCCTTAAGCACAAATTGAGTGAGAAAATTACTAGCATTATCATATTTAGTAATAGGTGTATTACTTCATTTCTTAAATATCAAAATGTGCTCACTTATGCATCGATTATGAGTCACTGATTATTCTGATCAAACTATTTAAGGTACAGGAATGAAATGTCAATGTTAGATTCAAGTTTTCCCTTTTTTCAGTCTTTAGATGCATCATAAGTTAACATCGGTAAAACACTTTGTCAATTTCCTAAGGGAAAGAAGTAAGTATAGCAGAATATGGTGTGTCAGTCTATGTTTGCTAACTGGTAACTCTCCACCCCAGAATGTGCCATGTAAATTACATTGTGCTACTTGGTGTGGTTGGTGAAGGCAAAATCCAACTGATAACTGTATGGCATTCCCTCCATTGACTATTCTGTTCTCTTTAACTTCCTTGATACTTTCTCCTCCATCCCCTGCTCTCTCTCTTAAATTCATCATCCTTAAAGATTTTGGCCTTCCTCCAGGTTTCCTTTTTTTCCCCCCATCTCTATCTCCTAAGCAATCACTTAGAATTATCACCAATGTGAAGATGATCCTTACATTTTTATTGGTAACTGGACTTCCTATCTAAGCTTTAAAATCATATATCTAATGATTTCCTCAGTGGTTACTAAGACATCCAAAAAGGCAGAGACTACAATTTGACTTTATTGTTATCTCCAACACTTAACATAGTACCTGGCACATGGTAGGTAGGCATTCAATAAATGCATAATGAAGAAATGAATGAATGCACATTTTATAAGGATTGATGTCCACATTAGATGAAGAAGACGCTGTTGGAGATTCCGATTTAGTTTGAAGCCTCTGGCAATCATTTAAAATGAAATGATGAGGCTCTACAATACAGTACTGAGTGCAGGACTAGAAGAAAAGTTATCTAAAGAGCCATCATTTAGAAGAAAGGCCTTACATGCCTAACTTGCAGTTTACGCCATTACCTCAATCTGGAGAGCCCTTCCCCTATTTAAATTATTCCAATTCTAGAAAGAGGCTTAAAGCTTATTTATTCCATTAAATTTAAACTGCTTACCAGATCCCACATTATTTTCTGCTCTCAACTCTTACTAATAAATGAATAATCTCACACACACACACACACACACACACACACTGGAAATAGCATTAACTTTAGAGAACAGAGAATGTAAGATTTAGCCCTGTCAATCACTACTTCTGTGGCTATAGGCAATATTTTTTTAACGTTTCTGAGACGCACCATCTTCATATCCTACAAGATTATTGTCAGGATTAACATTAATAAAAATAGTACATAAAATTCATTTTGTATAAAAGACACAGAACTTGCATTTCTATTGTACTTAAGATGACGGTCATACACTTGGCACTTAGATTTTTTCTCTGAATACTTTGGGTTTGTCGCTTAACAGAAAGAGATATTTAATGAAGGTTATATAGGTCTTTGTGGCCTCCATGGTACACTTTATACTTGATATATTCTTGATTATTATTTGAAATTTTTGCAACTAGCTCCATATTTATAAATATTTTATTCTATAGCATTTGATTTGAAAATGTTCAAAGTTATGCCCCCAGGCAGGTAGGTGTTTGAAGCCATAGAGTGATGGAAATCATAATGCATTAATCTGGATCTACTAAAATCTTGCTTTTTCTGGGTGTATTTATTATGCTAGAAAAAAATATCCAAATTCCACACCATAAAGACTAATATTTGAGGTTCTAATAAATTTATTAGTTATTAAATCTGAGTTTTCAGGGGTTTTTTTAATGAAAGGTAAATAAAATGTTGACACTATCAAATATCAGTATACTTCGTTCAGTTCTTGCATGTACTTCTATAAACATTATTCTATAGCTACATAATTCAACCCAAAACTTAAACATCAAGTTGGATGCTTAAGTTGATGAGAAGAGTGATTGAATTTCGCTAAAAGTCAGAGACAGTAAAATAACCTAAATACATATTTTTTCAAAGTTCCTATGAATTTAGTATTTCAATAAAATATTCACATATAATTCCAAGAACTTTAAGTATTTCATATCACACTTTCAAGGGCAGAAGCCATTATAAAGCATATTTGTATTTTGCTCTAAACTACAAATGGTCTTGAGAAATCTGAAAGTTTCTGCGTTTTCCTAGTTGCTTGATGCTAGTATTCATCCCATTATCCTATAATTCACTCAGGCATTTAGGATTAGACTTTTAGTGAGTTGGAACCACATGTTTCACAACATTTTGTCAGATTACTCTTTGCCAACATCAACAAGGAAATTTAACGTGTCTCGATAAATTCACCAAGTTAATGAAGAGACAAGTAAGGTTAAAAATTGATAAATTACAGTCACCTTTTCTTACAAATACCAGGCTTTATTATGTTGTACTCTATGCTATTTAGATATTTTGAAGTTAAAAAATTTAAAAATACATTGTGTGAAACAAATATTCTGTGGAGTCTGCTATTTAGACTTTTGTCAAGAAATCATCCAAGGGAAAAATTGGACCATCTTGTTACTGTCACATGATTTCCTATTAGCTACTAACCTGTATTGCCTTAAATTGAACATGTGGCATTGCGGTACATTTCATGTCACATTTCTCTCAGAAGTTCAGCTTTTTCCAAACATTAAATGGTATTTGTTGAAAGTAAGGTCCTAAGAGAACCATGAGTTTGAGAACTTTGGCCAACATGAAAAATATGGCAGAAGGACATTTGCTCCTTGATGACCTGGTTCCAGGCACTTATACCGCACTTCCAGAATCCAAAGCTCAGTCATTACTTAGCAGTCAATGACAAAGCCCAAACTCAAAATACTAACAGAATATACAGAGAAGATATCACATGATTATATGGAATTAACAACATTTTTTTAAAGATTTTATTTCTTTGAGAGAAAGAGAGAGAGAAAGCATGCATGAGCAGGGGGAGGGGCAGAAGGAGAAGCAGACTGCCTGCTGAACAGGGACCCCAGAATGGGCTGAGATCATAACCTGAGCTGAAGGCAGATGTTAACCAACTGAGCCACCCAGGTGCCCCTAACAATCTTTTTTAACTGTACAACTGTCTTAGCAAAAGAAAATTGAAGATGCTACATAAATATCATTGGATTGGTGCATTTAAAAGCAAAAACATTGGAATTATCAATTAGCAAAGAAGACAAAGAGCTTGAGTTTTAGCTATACAGTTTATATTGCATTTTTAAAACAGTTATGAGCCATTCATGCTGGTATAGGGGGATAAAAATTTTCAAGAAAAATAAAGACATTTCTAAATGTTCTAAACAGCATTTTCAGATTGTTTTATGAATCACCAAGCATTCATTAAGCACCTGTGACTTGTAAGATGCTGTGTTCTGTCCAAACTGACCTGGACCGTGGACACTAAGTATACTATGGAAAAAAGTATGAAAAACTTCAGTGATATTACAAAAGGAAAAACAGTGTTTTAGAAGGAAATAACAGGGAAGCATTACAAACCTGTTATCCTTTGCCAATTAAATCAGCTATAATACACCTTACTCATATATTTTTGCACATAACCTCGAAAGAAATGCATATGCATCAGTGGGAAGAATGGCACACTGCATTGGTCAGGCAAAACATCCACATCAAACCTAGTAATTAATATGCTGGAAGTTGTTGCAGGCAGTAAGATTTAGGGTAGTCAGAAGGCAAATCAGTCAGGAGAAGAAAGACCACACATTGAGTTTATAAATGTCAATTATGAAGTATGAGGACATATTAAGTGAAAAGATGACCATAGGAAATTGGAGAGGGAGTGGTGCATTGTAAGGCACAAATGAGAGGTTGAAAATAGGTATGTATATTCAAAAATCATCCATGAATAAGTAGATGGTAAAGCCACTGGTGATTTACAAGGGAAGACTAGAAAGAAAAGGGAAAGCTGAGGATAATTCTTATATAAATACTAAAAAAAGGAAAAGGAGCTGTACTTCAACATAAGATTTTCAGATAAGAGTCCCTTATACCTAATGTGCTTCTACTGAATATATCATAATTTTGAGATACTACTACCCTATTCACTGAATCATCAAAGATGAAAAGTGGTTAAATACTAGTTTAGCAAAATATTCCTATTTCATAATAATGCTACTTCAAGTGCTAAAAACAAATTCTAACATATCACTACTTAGTAAATATCTCTGAACCAAATTTACAGCAAAAATATGCACATCAACATATACTATGTCTTTAGAGAAATGGCAAGTCAGTCCATCTGGCTCCACAGTCTATTACTTTTTCTGTATCTAACTACCAATAGAGAAGTTATTTTGAGAAAATGAACATCAAAAGTGAAAGATAAGCTGTATAAAAAAAAGAAAAAGAATCATAGATTGTCTATGTTCTGTTAATAAACAATCTAGCTTTGCAATAAATTATATGAAATGCATAGACAATAGAGTTAACTGGCTTTATTTTTATAAAGATTAATCTGATGTTGACATTAGATGATGAAGATGCTATTGAAGAGTCTTGTTTTGTGGTAGAGTCGTAGCTGAATTACTTCCATGTGTCAGTCCAGATCCATCTAAAAATCATACAAAGGGCTTGCCAAAACTGGCAGAAGCAAGTTAACTATTACTCTATAAGAAGAGAACTTTTTAATATTCCTCCTCTTATTATTATAACCTTAATGTTATTATGGGATAATGATATTAGTATTTCAGGTACTTTTTCCCCCTTCTTTTGGTTTTCAAGTTTTCTAAAGTCATTATATTTTAATAAACCATTGGTTTTAATATTATTTTTCTGGTCATAAGTCTACTAAGAGCTCCTCACCCATAGATTTTTTTAAATCATGCCTTGCACTGATAAAACCTAAAAGTGGCCAGGAACATTGAATTTTTCTACTCAATTTAGAACCTGATTTCATTATTCCAAATCAAGATCTAGCCCACAGCACATTTTCAATGAATGCAAGCAAAGTTATGGACGGGGTTAGAGGTGGGGAATTATCCCGATTCTCAGTGGTTCACTATTATAACTTTAAATGAAGTGGCAAACACATTGCTTTAATAGACTTTTGTGAAAAGTTTTAAAATATTATTATTTTGATGGCATAAAGGAATACGTTTTTAAAGTATTAATAATATTCAAAAATAATAATTCTCAGAATATAGTTTTAACAAATTAGAATACAAAAAGACAGAGAAATATATTTAATAATTATAGCTGAAGAAAAATAACTTTTCAAAGAGCTCATTTTAATTACAGTTCAGGTTTCCTTGGCAGCCCTTTTAAAAAATGTAAGTGGTACTTATTTGTGGAAGAATTTCCTGAACTTCTAAGCTCACAATCATAGCTTGTGGGCTTTGTATAGTAAGAGTCACTTCGGTTACTCTCATTATATCTTCTTAAGCTTTGATTTTGCCAGCAAATATCTCTCTGCAAATGGGCTGGCCCAAAACAATGGCACCATTAATTGCTAAGTGAGCTGAAAAACAATGAGACCTCCAGGCTGTCGTACAAATTGGACAGTCAGAGGCGTCGGCCTAATCAGATACGGTTGTGCTCGTCTATGGACCAGTTGGACTCCTCGGAAATGTTCTCCACATCTGTCACTTTCCCACTTCTCACAATAAGCACGTCAACCTTTATAGTTCTACAATCTTGTTTTCTAAGAAATCCGTGCATATATGTAGGCAAGAATCATATTGGTTTGGCATAGTCCTCCAGAGGGAGCTCAGTTAGAAGCCAGGCTCAGAGAAAAACATAAAAAAATACATGAGTATAAGAAGGGTTCACTATTTGTGTGAGTTAAAGGGAATAATACAGTAGTAAAATCTAAAAATCTTTCAAAAGCCATGGATGGATCTTATTAGCAACTGTTAATTTTTTATCTAAGTCAATACACCACCATTTCAGAACCCCATGCACCCATTATTTCCCATCTTATGCAAAAACATACTAATCACATTTAATTTTAAATCAAAATTAAAAATTAAAAATTGTTTGTGTAAGAATTTCAGTAATTATGAAGAATTGATGCCCCACCTTTGGAATTAACATAAACAAAAATTATTGCATTGAATCCTTACATAAGAACGATTATAATTATTTCCCTCATTCTCTCTGACAGGAATGAAAATATTTGATAATATAAGCAGCAAAATAGTCTCATATAAGTACATGATTTAAAACATACTTAAGTTTTGCTTTTAAACAAGGTGGTTTTGGAATCCTCTCCTTGGACTTGACTACTTCACTTTTTTTGAAAAAATATTGGAAATTTATCAGTTATTGGGGTACCTGGCTGGCTCAGTCGGTAGAGCATGCAACTCTTGATCTCAGGATCACAAGTTCAAGCCCCACATCAGGTGTAGAGCTTACTTAAAAAAAAAGAAAAAAGAAAAAGATATGTATTAGTTACTACTCTTTTTTTTTAATCATCTATTATTACTTCCCTTTCAGGGCTTATTATTTTTATCTTACAAACTAAACTATAAAAGCACAGAGGACTTATTTATGAATAATAATAAATTATCCACATAAAGGGTGATCAAATACAAATGTGTGTTTATTTATTTAACAAATACTTGTTGCACATCTAGCTCAAGTCAAGTCCTGGGCTAGCCTGGAGATGCCAGTAGTAAATGAGAGACAACTACAGCCACAGATCTGAGTCAGCTTGATGAATATACGTAAGTTCTTCAAGTAGTCAGCCTACATTTTGTTTGTCTATTCCAACCTGTTCTTTTGAAACAAAGATGTAATCTATGAGAAGCACATAGACCTGATATTTGGACTCTCATCCCTGACACTATTTATAGCAGTTATAATTTAGGAGAGTCACTTAAACTTTGTGTCTTTGTTTCCTTATTTGCTTGTCATGTGTTTTTCTTCATAGGTCTGCCTTTGCAGAAGTTCATATATACAGGGACACTGGTACTGTGTCTTATTTTTCTTAGATTTCCCTGTGGCTTAGTAAAGTGTAGTAAGAGTTCAAATTCTTCAACCTAACTAAACTTATAGGTAAAATAAGAATTTGCCCCAAACTACTAAGATTTCTTTAATATACATATAATAATATATAGTTATAGGCAGTATTGATTTTAGCCCAAACTTTATGGAAATAAAATGAATAGCTCTTAAGTCTGGAATTTGTTTTACAGGCAGGCATTGTTCTATGTGATTCAATGCAAACATCTCATTTAATACTTTCCACTGTACTAGTACTAAGGAGTCGTTAAGAGCAGTAAAGATTCACCCAAATAATCCCGGACACACCTTCGGTATATCTCTGTCCTTACCATTAATGTAAAGTTCGCCATCACACAAGTGCACTACCAGTTAAGTCACTATCTTTGTCTTTGTTCTTTTTTTCTTAACTTTCTTATTAGAATTATTAAACAACACACAAGAACATAGATATCCATATGCAACTATCACCAACCTCTTTCCCCTCTGTCCACTGAATTAGTTTAAAGTAAATCCCAAAAAAATAAAAGATAAAATAAAAAAAAAATAAAGTAAATCCCAGACATCATAGCATTTCACTCTAAGTACCCTCAAAACATTATCACACATAAAGAAAACAAAAATCATTTCTTAATATCATATAATACACATCTACCAAGTTTCAAATGTCCCCAATTTTCTCATAATTGCTTTTAATAATTGGCTTGTTCAGGTCAGAACTCAAACAAGACACACATTTTTTTTCTTTCAAAATCCTTATTGTAATATCTAACATATCGGTTAGGTCTTCAAACTTTTGACTCTACCACTTGTTTTGTTAATAACTCATTATTTTCCCATTTTCTCATTTCATACTTCCAAAAGCCCGTTTATCCTAATACAAGAATGGCCAATTCTACTCTGATAATTTGACTATATTGCTACACAGCTGGAATCAAATATATTTAGGCTGGAACTATGTCCTGTCACTATTAGAACAACAGTGTGCTATTTGATGATCATTCTTAATTATTACTTATTACTAAAAAAGATATTTTATGCACAGTGGTCAATAATTTATTTTCCTATATCAATCCCAATACTCTGTCAATGTAGGACTATTCATGGAGAGTTGATATTTTTGTTTCAATAAAAATAAAAATATTTATAACAAATGCTTTAAATGCTTACAGAGAAAATACAGATTCTTTTAATTGATCCAGCCAGCTCAGAGGTAACTACAATTGTTATTTGCTATACTCTATTTTCTTGCTTAAGTAAGAAATAGAGAGGTATGGATTGAAGATACTGAAAGACTGATAGGAGTAATGGGGGCAAACTCTAGATTCAGATAGAACTAACTCAAACCCCATTTCTGATAATTATTAGCTTTTTGATCTATAAATCTCAATCTTTCTGAGCATGTTTCCTCACTGAAAAAATAAATAAATAAATAACATTTATATTGTTGAGCAGCTTAAAGAAATGCTGTGTGGCAATTAAGAATGCAAGTTCATTCATTATAGTGCATAGACAAATCTATTATTAATGCCTTCAGAGTGTGAACTGTGAAATGGAATTAATAATAAGATATAAATGTGTACTTTATATTGAGAATTTGAGAGAGCCTATGGCATTTTAAAAATGTATTAAAAAAAAAACAGGGGTGCCTGGGTGGCTCGGTTAGTTGAGCGGCTGTCTTCGGCTCAGGTCATGATCCTGGAGTCCCTGGATCAAGTCCTGCGTCAGGCTCCCTGCTCGGCGGAGAGTCTGCTTCGTCCTCTGATCCTCCCCCCTCTCATGTGCTCTCTCTTTCTCTCATTCTCTCTGTCTCAAATAAATAAATAATAATTAAAAAAAAAAAAACAAACAAATCTTTCACTAAAGGTATTTCTTGTTTGAAATCTCTGATCATACTCCTGTCACCAAATTTTAAATATTTTAATAGCCATGCTTTCAATTATATTATAGGCTCAACAAATGGAAAAATAGTTATGTACGTAACCTAACAATATAAAGAGCTCCCCTTGCTGACTCTGTTCACTTTGACTCTTTTCAGCCAAACTAGTGACCCATTTGAAATGCATAAATATAAGTTAATGACAATTATCTACGATTTAAGGACACCTCTGCCACCATGTGAAATGAATATATATTACTGCGATCTTAACTAGTAGATATAAAAATAATTCTCTTCAGGGCGCCTGGGTGGCTCAGTTGGTTAAGCGACTGCCTTCGGCTCAGGTCATGATCCTGGAGTCCCGGTCCCGCATCGGGCTCCCTGCTCAGTGGGGGGTCTGCTTCTCCCTCTGACCCTCTTCCCGCTCGTGCTCTGTCTCTCGTTCTCTCTCTCTCAAATAAATAAATAATCTAAAATAAATAAATAAATAAATAAAAAATAATTCTCTTCAGCTTTGCAGCTGTCTAGATGCAAATAAAACATTTGAGATTTTGCACAACCTATACTCATTTTCAGACTTGAATGTGTCATTTCTTGTCCCTTCAGAAAGAGAGAGAACCAAAAAAGCCTACCAAAAACTGCTGTCTTTGATATTTATTAAAACGTAATCAGAGTCAAAAGGCTCTCTTTGGGCCAGAAATAATTATTTCCATAATCCAAAAGAATAGTCTCTCTGCCTGATGTAACTGCCTTGATTAGAAAAATACTGTATCAGAAATTTGACAAAAAATGGACATTTTTAAGATTTTAGTCACATGACTGCTTCTGTATTAAATTGCTTTTGTGTAATGTCCAAGTAGAGCAACAAAAACTATTACTATAAATAACTGATTTAAAATAATTTTAAATGTGGTCCAGAAGAATAAAAATAGTTTACTTTAAAAAAGAGAGCCTTACAAGAAAACACTTCCAATACATTAAATTTTTTAATGCAACTTCAGAAAGCAATTCAGAATCCCAGGAAAGAGAATTTATGGAACCCTAGGGAGGAAACCCAGATATGACACCTCTGGTTTCCACCTGGACAGTTCCATTAACACATTTGAAACACAAGAGCCTCCTGAGACTCAGTGGAGAGGTTCTGTCTCACTGACTTTATCCTATCCATCTGACAGTCACCCTTTGAGATCCAGACCTGGAATGTGTCCCAGCTACAACACAGTATTAGTTATGTTAACTGTGATAGAATAAAGAATGTACTTTAAATAAACTGGAATGTATAATATAATTAAACAAATATAAGAAATCCAGAAGATTTAGAAAAAAAATTAAAATTATCAGGCTTAATGGCTTGAAATGAACACAAATAGTGTCTTAGGCAAGCGTGTAGGGATAGATGACTGAGCTGGGCAAGTGGCTTATGCAGAAGGGACACAATGTCAGGAGTGGTTGAGGAAGTGAAAAGGCTGTTTCATGAAATCAGCCAGATCAGTGAAAAGCCTGCAGAAGTAGAAGGGAAAGCAGATGGTACACAATGGTTACATTTACAACAGTGATACCAATTCTAAAAGCCCTGTTTTTTCTTTTGTGATTCAGTCCAAACTATCCAGACATTTTTTGCTATCACTGAGACAAACACACACAAGGTCTTTGCAAAAGTTTATAATACTTTTCTTCCCATTCACAATTAAAAAAATACTAGGAATTTTCACTTTAAAATAAATATTCTTAAAATCAGAAACCTAATGTTTATTCTCAAATGTATTCATGACTTTTAGTGAATAATGTTATGTGAAATTTAGGGCTCCTTAAAGCTCACTTGACTTAATATAAATTATTATGTGTTCTCAAAACTTTCATTCTGGGACTAAGGAGTATGGTGGCTTGTTTTAAACTTTTTCCTGATGTGAATGAAAAATCAAAACTTTTTAAACCTTCTCTAAAAGTAATATAGTCATTCTCTCTTTCACCCAAGCATACACAGCAAAATACTACTGCAAAATAATGGTCTACTTTTTTAATTTTCCCATTGTGTTTTTCACAGAGACTCTACTTCTTCTCAAACATCTCTGATACTCAAATCTCACTGAAATATAGAAAAATACAGTTAAATATGTGCAACAATAATGTGTGATAAAAGAGTTTACATTTATATATAATATGAACTTCTACTTGTCTTTATGCTTCTATTCATCTAACCCACATATGACTCAAATTTCACATCTTTTTTTAAGATTTATTTATTTATTTGAGAGAGAGAGAGAGCGAGAGCCTGCGTGCACACAGGTAGGAGGGGTGGAGTGGGGGAGAGTCTTAAGCAGTCTCCACGATGAGTGCAGAGCTTGACACAGGGCTCAATCTCATGACCCTGAGAAATCAGGACCTGAGCCACAACCAAGAGTTGGTCACTTAACCAAATGCACCACCCAGATGCCCCTCAAATTACAGATCTACTCTGAAGGACAGGTGGAAAATCAGGAAGAAAGTAGGCAATTCTATACTGTCATTGCATTGGTAAAGCAATAAGTGAAATTAGACTGTTTTACGATCCTAGTAATATTGGGAAAGAGATAATAATAATTTATAGTAGACAGTATTAAGTCAAGAATGCTTGTTGTAACCTCTAAAATAACTGCTAAAAGAATAGTAAGAAATGTATGACTAATAAGCTAATTTGAGTGGGGAGGGAAGGGGGGGAGACTAAATAATAAAATACTTGCATTTGGTTAATTTAAAGAAAACAAGAAAGGATGGAAGAAGCATAATAGATAACATATGGGACAGGTAGGAAAATAGTTATTTAGAACTTTAAATAGAAATATTTCAGTGGTTATGGGGTGCCTGGGTGGCTCAGTCGTTAAGCATCTGCCTTTGGCTCAGGTCATGATCCCAGGGTCCTGGGAGCGAGCCCCGCATGGGGCTCCCTTCTCTGCGGAGAGCCCTCTTCTCCCTCTCCCACTCCCCCTGCTTGTGTTCCCTCTCTCGCTCTCTGTCAAATATATAAAATCTTTAAAAAAAAATTTCATTGGTTATATTAATAAAAAATGGACTAAATACTCCAAAAGAAAGAACATGAGACATTATTAAAGAAAAATAAACTACTTATAAAAGGCATATCTTAAATATAAAGCTACATAAAGTTTGAAAGTAAAAGTAAAAATCCAAAACAAAAAAAATTTTATAGTTATATTAATAGACTTCAAGGCAATATGTATTATTAGAGAATAAATGGTACTTCAAAATGTTTATAAGCTGGTGAGTCCACTTGAAAGATATAAAGATTCAAAATCTTTATCGATCTAATGGTTTAGCTTCAAAGTATATTCAGCACAGATTAACAGAACTAAGAGGAAAAATTGATTAATCCTCAATTATAGTGAGAACTAACATTTTTCTAACTATTCAAATAGGCTGATAAAAATCCAGTAGGCAAAAAAAAAAAAAAAAAAAATCCAGTAGGCACATAAAAGAATGACAATGAGCAAATCTGACCCAACTGATTGATATAGAATACCACATACCACAATAAGAGAATACATCTTCTTTTCATATAAACATTTATCAAAATGAACCATATGTTAAGTTATAAGGGAAGGCTAAGCAAAGATTAAAATTATTTACAGTAGGATCTCGGATCACAGCAGAAATACAATATAAGAAAATCCCCAAATTCTAAAAAAAAAAAAAACAGTCAAAGAAGAAATCAGAATGAAAAGTATAAAATATTTTTTAACTAACTGACAATGAAAAAACCATATGTCAAAGCCTGAGGAATACAGCTAAACATGTGCTTGGAGAAAAATTTATAATCTTGAACATTTATATTGCACACATGCACAAAAAAGAAAATCAATGATCTATGCATCTATTTCTAGAAATTAGAAAATAGCAAATTAAACTAAAAGAAAAAAGGAAATACAGTAAAAGCAGAAAAAAAAAGTAAATTTACAGCAGATAGAAGTCAATAAAACCACAAATTTATTCTTTAAAAAGACAAAAAATGTTGACAAACATATGGTTGACAAACTCAGAGAAAAAAGGGGGAGAGAAGGCAGAACTTATCCAATATGGGGAATGAAAAAGATGACATAATTACAGTCTTTAAAATTTATGAAGAAAATATATATACAACTATATACCAGTAAACCTTAAAATTTACATGATCTGGCAAATTTTCTAGAAAAACAATTTATCAAAACTTTACAAAAGAAGAAATTAAAAAATGTATTTCTATAACTGCTATATCTTTATTTGTCATCTTTTTATAAGGAAATCTCTAGCTCCAAATTAACATACCAGGAAAATTTTCCAAATATTCAAGTAAAATCCTATAAAAAGTCTTCTCATAAACAGAAAATAGAGTAATTCCCATATCATTTTATGGAGTCAGCATAACCTTGATACAAAAACCTGAAAAAGATGTTTTAAGAAAGGTAAAAAATCCTGAACAGAAACATTAGCAAATCACAGCCAGCCATATAAAATGAATTAAAATTTTATACTGAATATTGAGGGTTTTCTGTGCCTGAGAAATTGATGGCCACTAAAGAAGTATGAATAATATTTTTTAATTATGGTTGATCTTAATCCAAAATACATTTCAAGTATAATATGATGATTTACATTTATAAATTAAGTGGGAGACTCTCAAAACAAAATTTAAGCAAAAATGATTACTCTTCTGGCCATAACATACAGCATATTTTCCGATGTAGCATTCCTCACAGTTATTGGGACCCGAATAAATCAAAGAGAATATATGTAATGAAAGATTTCTCAAATATGTTCTGTAGAATTCTGGTACACTTTAAGAGGAAAACACACTAGAGTTTCCCAAATTTGTTTGATCTTGAAATCATCATCTCCCTTTTTCTGGCATGAAACAGTACTCTTTGAATCATTTTGCTTTAAGTAAACTTTAAGTAAATTTGACAATTCAAAGAACTTTTTGAGGTTGGTATACCATGTATTACACCAATGAGAAAACTAAAGCTCAGACAAGGAAGACTCGCCTAAGGTCACTGGGCAGGCAAGTTGGAGAAACCCACGTTTCACTTTCGATGTCTCATGAAGTCCATATAGAAGTCTAAGATGCTATTTCATTCACTTAGACTATGCCAATTCTGTCACATATTTACAAAAAAAAAAAATTTTAGTCATATGTCAGCAACTTGGGAATTATTTTAAAAATTCATCCCTCTTATCACAATATGCATGCAAAATATGAAAGGTAAGAGATAACTGACAAACTTTTATCCCTATTTTTAGTCCTGCTTTCTTTTTTAAAACATCAGATCAGTGGCAATGATATTGAATATAGCTAGTTCTCCCATTCCAATTTTCCTTATCTGAATCTTGCTGGATCAATATCCTTTTACTCTTTGACTTTATACATCTGCCTTGCCAGTTTCCAACTATGGGTCAGCCCATCTGTCCATTGCTTTTGTTCCTTTTCCCAGGCTGCTAAGAATATATTGCAGTGAAATCAACACCGCTATGCAACTTTCTTGCTATTTTTAAAAATACATTTGACACTTATCCACTTATTGTCCCAATTCTTTAATCAACCATTAGTAGAAGATTTCAAATCCAAGTTTCGAAGCCCAGCAAATATCCTTGTTTCATACTATCAGGAAATAGAAACCATTAGGAGCAAATATTTTCAACCTCTGCTCCACCTCAAAATTTACTAAAAAAAAAAAAAAAATCACTTGTATCAATTCTATTTGCTCTTTTCTCAAAGAAAACCATGCTTTCTCTTCCAATAATTGATTCTCTATCAATTATCATCTGCCTACTCAACTCTTCTTAGAAGAGTCATTTGTATTTGCTGCCTCCTCCTTCTCACTTTCACTCATTCTTCCATTCATTATAATCTACCTTTCCTCTGATTACTCCACTAAAAATGTTCCTGGGAAAAAAATCTCCTATTGTCTCATAGTTGTCAAATCCAGTGACTTCTTAGAAGTCCTCATCCTTCTTGACCCCACAGTCCTGATTTTCTAAAACTCACTGCCCTATCTTTGAAATTTCCTGATCTTTGATCTTCTATTACACCTCTGTTTTCATAGCTTCCCTAAATCTCTGATTATGCTTCATCTTCTTTAACAGCAACTTCCCCTTTTTTGCTACTTAAATACTGTTTTTTCCAAGGCTCTACTGCTATCCATATTCTCTTCCGTCTATCTTCATAGACACAGTAATCTTATGATTCACAGGAATTCAACTATTAGTTACACAGTCAGAACTCAAGTCTACATCTTTAGTCCCAGCCAGTATTCTGAGTATCAGAGACATATGTTTCAAAGACTGCCTTATCAGACTTATCTTACCGTACCTTCAACTTAACTTGTTCAAAACTGAGTTCCTCATTTTCCCTCTAAAGTCTGCTTTTCCACCTGTCTTCCCACATAATGATGAATCATCTTTTAATCAGTTGCCACAGCCAAAAAACCTACCATTCACAATGGTCTCTAAGCTTCTAATATTAAATATAGCTTTTGAGTCTTATTTTCTTTAATTACTTATCTAAGGATTCCATCCTATTTCCATTATCCTAATGAAAAAGCTCATTATCATGCCTAGTTTTAGAGTCTGATGATACCCTTTGCCCACTTTCTCTCACAACAAAAATACCCTTTGCCTTGCTACCAGAGTTCTTTCAGTACATATTTTATTATTTTCATCTTCCATTGAAAAAATTCTTACCCATTTCCTCACTATCTACAGTATATAGATGAAAATCTTCACTATATAATTCAAGACCATTGGTAATGTAGCCCCAAACACCTGCCTAGATGTTCTTCCAATTGCTGACTTCATCATTCTATGTTCTAGTCATACAAAGTAATTCAGTTACTTGAATATATCAATCACCACATCTCCATGATGATGTACAAGGAACACCTACAATGTGATTTTTTAAACTATTCTTTGCTTTTAAAATCTTACTTGCTTTTTACCTAGCTTTTTACCTAGCTACCTAACATGCATGCATAGTCAAGACCCAATTAAAATGCACCAAATTCTGTCAAAGCAAAACCAGCTCATCTCTTTCCTCTTTATCCAGCAGAATCACTTTACTTTTCCATCTAAAATTACATAGCCTTTAGTGAGACTTTTCATGTTATACATAGTTGTGAAGTAGTGAAAATAAAACCATATATCATCTGGGAAGTCAGAGGCATCTTAATCTTCATCCCATATCTTTTTTTTTCAACTGTGAAACCTTGGAGAGGTCATTTTTTTCCTGTCTAAAACTTAGTTTCTTCATCTTTCGAAGAGGTGTAACAAATATATCACAGGGATGTTGGAAATATTTAAAAAGGCATAGTGCCTAGAACATTAACTATTTGATTTAATTTCATTCACTTTAATAAAAACAAAAACAATGTAAAAGTAACATCTGTTAGGTATACACTAATGTTTTATGCACTTTACATATGTTGATTCGTTTAATTCTCACAATACTACTAGATGATTTTACTATAATTTCCCCATTTTATATATGAGGAATCAAATACTTAAACACATTAATTAACCTGACCAATATCACAGATATAGTAAATAGGAGAGCCAGGATTTCAACCTAGGTAGTCTGGTTCCAGGTTTCCCTCTGGCTAATAAAGGCAAACATCCTTTGATTTTTGTGTTGTTTGTCTAAACTGTCTCCCTTTCTACTTTGCTATCAGCTCCAGTTCTGGCTTCATCCTGCCCAGCTTCGCCCAGATGGTTCATTCCTGCCTTTGACCTCTGACTTTGTCATTTAGACTGTCACTATATTTGAACATCTGCTTTGCCCAAAGGTTGCTTTGTTTGTGGATCCTTTTGCATTTTCAGGAAACCCTCAAACATCTCCCCACCACCAACACCACCAGTTCCTTACCAGACCAGTGCCCCATATTTCCAACAATTCCAACTGTGGTCACATGGCCAGTATTTCTAAAGATCAGTGCTTTTCAAGTGAGAAGGTATCATGATAGTACTTCATAAAAACAAACCAAATGATTCTCATTTTTCTTAAATAAGGAAAACTAAAACTAAGAGAAATTTAATTTAATTTAGGTCTTCAAATTTCAAGTTAGTGTCTGAAATGGAAATAAGCGGTAGCTTCGGTAAGAGAGTTTTATAATTGCTTGCAAACATGATTTTCTCTTATAAGTCTCAATCTTATTCTTCCTTGTCTTCTGAATATGGCCCTCCACTTATCATATCCACTGTTTCTATACTTAGATCTTCATAGCCAGCTCTCTCCCAGCTTTTTACATTATCTTCTTGAAAATATTCAGATGATTGAAGCGGACAACCCTAGTACTACATTACTGGACTTGAAGCATTTTCTTTCTTTCTTTTTGTTTTTAATTGTTTGTTCTAATAAATCTACAAGACAAACTGAGAATTTTCTTAATCTCAAGTAATTCTAGTTATAAGGAAGTTTCTCTTGTAGGAAGAGCCATAAATCATTAGAAATACAAATAAGTAAAAATTAAATGGAAATTGGGGACATGCAATATTTCTCTTTTACCTTTATTTGCTACAAATAAGTTTTCAGTAGAAATCATTCATCCAAGTAATTCAATTAGCAAAACTGAAGGGGTTGTAAGTTAAAATATTTATTAAGCTTTAAAGACAGATAAAAAGCGATTGCTTTTTTGGAGGTATGTAAAGGAAGAAATATTGGGATCC
Source organism: Mirounga leonina (assembly GCF_011800145.1). Lineage (NCBI taxonomy): Eukaryota > Metazoa > Chordata > Mammalia > Carnivora > Phocidae > Mirounga > Mirounga leonina. Next base: position 16,037,979 of record NW_023270702.1, read on the forward strand.
ACAAAAGGAATCTGAGGAGTAGGAATGTCAACATGCTTAGCAAGCTCTCCCTTTAGTACCTACATCCTAAGCCTAGATGTTCCAAAGATTGTATACCCTGTGGCAAACCAAACAAAGAAACATGATTGGTTAATTTTTTATGGGGATTTTTAGGGATGTGTGAATTGCTTAAGATTCTGCTTCAATGTCTAGGAAGAAAATAAGGTAAGACATTGTGGCTCACTGACCTAAAACTGATGCTAAGAACTGAATGATCACAAAGACCAAGGATATAGAGGTGTACAGCATAGAGGATACCAGCATTTGGAACTTTGTGGATACTGACTGTATGAAGAAGAAAGTGACCTATTGTACTTCCCTATGTCATAGGAGAAAATATTTTTGCGGAAAGATGTGGTATTAATTATAGCAAATTTCTACAAAACAGCTACAGGTTTTAGAGAAGTCAAAAGCATTTAATACAGTCTTTAGCTGCAAATATATAAGGACCAAATAACAAAGTCATATCAGAAATCAAGTTTGAAGGGCGCCTGGGTGGCTCAGTTGGTTAAGCGACTGCCTTCGGCTCAGGTCATGGTCCCGGAGTCCTGGGATTGAGTCCCACATCAGGCTCCCGGCTCAGCGGGGAGCCTGCTTCTCCCTCTGACCCTATCCCCGCTCATGCTGTTTCTCTCTCTCTCTCTCAAATAAATAAATAAAATCTTTAAAAAAAAAAAAAAAGGAAATCAAGTTTGAAATAAGTGACCACTGGGCCCACAGTAGTAAACTTACAAACCCTATTTTTCACCTGTATTGTTAATGCTGTGCAACGGTAAGACTATCAGCCTGTAAGGAAAATTAATACCGGGATCTATGCTAGGGAAAAGAAAAATGCTTATAACTGGGCCAAAATACTCACATAAACACCCCTACTCCATATGTGATCAGTGTCATCTCCCAGCATAAGAAATCTTCATCTTTATTTACAGCTTCTACCTTGGGGAGCAGAATATTCATGATCTGTTTCACTTGGAATGCTTTCAAAATTCTGTTTTTTTTAAAAAATGAGTTTTTTCCAACATATTTCCTGTAATAAGAAATGGTCTTCCCTCTGGTCATAAAGCACTTTCTCAGAGGGCCCACTATAGCCCAACCATCAAAGTAGACTGTGAGTGGACATTTGAAATAAGGAAACTTATCCCATGTAGAGGGTATAAAGAAAGTCTATTAAGACTTTCTTCTATTCTCAATCTATCAGTGGACCAAGCAGGTTCTTTTATCAAATTATCTAATTGTTGCCTTGGGAAAATGTAATTGGAAACACAGAGTTGGAGTTAAAGGTTGGGAAATGGGGATCCAGGACAACAGTACAAGTTCTATAGGCGACTGAGAGTATCACAAGGCAAGACTTAGACAACAGACATCTGGAATAGCTGCTGAACTGGATCTTTTAAATTCAAAGAGTTGTTTTTGTTTGTTTGCTTTTTGTTTTTTTGGTTTTTTGGTCTGGTCACAGAGAATTATGATTGGAAGTCAGAAAAACCATTATTTTCTACTGGCCTGAAGGAAAGAAAACTGCGGGTAGTCTCTAGGAGCTAAGAGAGGACCCCGGCTGACAGCCAGCAAGAAAAGGGGAACCTCAATTCTACAACCCAAGGAACCAAACTCTGCCAACAACAATAATGAGCTTGGAAGTGAATTCCTCTCCAGAGCCTAGAGTTAAAACCTTGCCATGTGAGAACTTGATTTTAGCAGTGCGACAGCCTAGGCATATAACCCAGCAACTCCGTGTTCAGACTTTTGACTTACAGAACTGGGAGCTAATAAATTAAATGGGTGCTACATTTGTAATAATGTATTACAGAGCAAAAGAAACTAATACAGCTGGGAAAGTGGTGGTGATAACATTAAGCAGCAACTATAAAGAATAGAAAACCCACTCAGGCTGGCATTATACTTCAGGAGTAAAAGCAGTATCTTATTAGGACTTAAACCTTCTGCAAACATGATATTTCAATTTGGCAATTTGGGAGCAGATGACATAAATAAGGCAGAATATAGAAGCAAGATGTAATTGAGTTCCTGCGGTTGAATTTGTCTATGGTGTTATTCCAGACACTAAGAACAAATCTTTTTCTTTCTTTCTTTCTTTCTTTCTTTCTTTCTTTCTTTCTTTCTTTCTTTCTTTCTTCTTTCTTTCTTTCTTTCTTTCTTTCTTTCTTTCTTTCTTTCTTTCTTCTTTCTTTCTTTCTTTCTTTCTTTCTTTTCTTTCTTTCTTTTTCTTTCTTTTTCTTTCTTTCTTTTCTTTCTTTCTTTTTCTTTCTTTTTCTTTCTTTCTTTTCTTTCTTTCTTTTTCTTTCTTTCTTTCTTTTCTTTTGTTTCTTTCTTTCTTTTCTTTCTTTCTTTTTCTTTCTTTCTTTTTTTTAATCACTGGCTTGTTTTTTGTTCCCTGTAACTGAAGAAAGGCATTCTATTGAACTGTTTTCATACTTTGATGCATATTACAATCACCTGGGGAGTTTTGATTACTCACAATGTTAAGGCCTTTCCCCATTCCAGTTAAATCAGAATCCCTAGGAGTGGGATCCAGGCATAAATACATTATTTTCAACTGCCCAGGAGTTTCCATCCAATGAGCAACCCAGTTTTTGAGAACCAGTGCTCTAAAGCCCATAATCCAAAAAGTGAAGACTTTATATTCAAATCCAATTTGGAGAGAAATTCAACTGAAAACTAATGGATTTTCATATGGGAAATAATAATAACTATTATCTCACAAGTACGTACTGTCTACCTGTCTGTTTTAAACATTTTTCCAAGTAAAGAAAAGTCCTATGAGATAGGTATTGTTATTTCCATTACCCCAATTTAGATGAGAAAACTGAGGAACAAATAAATGAACAACTTGTTCACAGTGAGTTAGTTCACCACTAACTGCCCCTACAGTTCCCATGTTAAATCTCCTCTCCATTATGCTTATATTTAATGACAATTATCCAGACTATTATGTCCCCCTTTATCAAAGGCAGACAAAAATCAAATGGCATTTTCTGCAATTCTCTTTCCTCTGTTGTTTTAACCCCCTCCCCATATGCAGAACAGAACAATCTTAGGCTTTTCTCAAAAAGATTAAGTGCTAAATAAACCTCCTTGATTCTTTCATTTTTATTTGATTCAAAGGTGGCTATTAAATAATACAATTCACTTAGGGCCTATAATTAGAGAAGCATCTTTTCTTTCCTAGGGTGAGTCAAATGTAAAATAAGATATCCAAACAATATTAAATATATTTCTCAGAAAATGATATAAGAAATCTGAAGTGACTACAATTAGAGAGTGTAAATAAGTTAACACTTCACTGATTATTGGATGGCTGATGAAATATGGCCCTCATATGCCTCCACCATTGAGGAAATCTTCTTGAGAAGATTCTTCTTGAGAGCATCTTCTTCCAGAAGCATTTTTCATTGTTACATGATGACTAGATAGAAACACTTTGAAGAGAAATTCATACCCACAAAATCTCCATGAGAAGTGTGCTAATTTCTGAATTTAATTAATTTGTCCGACAGATATTTATAGGCATCTTCTAGGTACAATGCACAGTGTTAACTGTTGAAGATATTAATAAATTGAAACAGAACATCCCTCAAAGAGATATTACCTGTAGAAGAAAATAAAAAGATTGCTTCTGATCAGGCAGGAATAAAGAATGGTCTATGTATATTTTTATTTAAGTCACCTGCACATATTGGAAAACCATCACCATGCTTGCTCTTGAGTAGAACCCCATGAGACTCTCCTCTGGTCTTTCATTAGTATTTACTTTTGGTTAATTATAACTTAAAGAGACTTTTTGTAACATTGCAGTTTCATCCATAGAGCATGTGTCATATATACAGAGCATTACAGTGAGAAACAGCTATAAAGTTGTTTCCATATGATTTACATTTTAGGTGTCTGAAATTTTAATCTTTGACCAGCCCAATTACAATTGAATTTTATGATATTGTTTGCCTTAAATGTACATGTTATTTCATTGTAGTCCATCTTTCTTTCCAGCTCTCAGGCCTAATGTATCTTAAAGAGAATTTATTATGTCCTCTGTTTTCCAAATGAGGAAACATTAGTGAATTTGACTTTCTAAAATAACCCAGTAAATGACTTAACAAGACTAATGTCAAAGACCCTAACTTACCTGTATCTGTGCAATATGCAGTCCTACCCCTTCTCTTCTTTGCCCCGAGTGACCATGTAGATTACATTATGGAAGCCCTGAAATTGTTAATAAATCATCCTTGCACTACTAATTTGCATTAAACAGAATGAGTCAAGGAGAACAAAATGGAGGATCTGTTTTTAGATTTATTATACCAAATGAGTAATTTTTACCCTACAAAAGGGGCAAAGTTATCTTTGCCACCATGTGCTGGAAAGAGCAGGTTTTTAGCCAGGAGAGAACACTGCTTATGGCAAGGAGATACAGGTTGCAGTTCAGTTGCTAAAATGAAAGAAAGAATTGAAAGGTCAAGTGAAAACACTCATAGAGGTGCTACATAAAAAGATTAGATGGCCATCAGTTTTCAGAGCCTAGGAGGGTAAAAGAAAGATTTCCACAGGGAGCAATTGATAAATATTGGGTACTTAAATATTTAACTTGAAAATAAGTGTTTAAGACTGAGGATTTTCTGTGATTTTTAATAAGGACTCTGAAGCAACCTAATTCATAAGACATAGATGACAAAAGAGAATCAGAAAAACTTGGATAAAGAGATACCACACCAGATTAGCGACTAATCCATTAACCATTCTAATTAAGAGTTAAAACAAGTTCCTTTTTAATGTGAACTGGAAGTTGATATCAGAATATTACTAAATATCCTTTTACTTATTAAATATATTTATACTAAAATTTGCTATAAAGTGGATATCTTTAATATCTCAGAGTATGCATTCAAGTTATTCCATGCTTTAAAACTCTCCATATATTGTTTTATTTGTTGTAAATAAGAATATATTTACATTCATCTCCTGACTTGTTCCCCCCAAAATTAATGTTGATTTTAGAATTACATATAGACTAAAGGGAGAAAATATATAAAATAATGTTAGATATAGGTAATTATTTCAGTTACCATAGTGGAGCTCAGTGAACATAAAATGAGTGACCAGCATTCTCACAGACTATGACCTTACCAGGGCTTAGGCTTCATTGGATGTCACTGCATTTTATATTTGAACATCAAAACACTGCAATAACTAGCAAAGAAGTTGTGTTTAACTACTTGAAAATTAGCATTTTACTACAGTCACTTGTTAATAGCATGGCCTTCTACTACAGGACAAAGAATGGTAGCTACTTTATCACTTTATTCCTCAAGCTCATCATAAAATTAGTGAACGAGTAAATGGGAATAATAAAACTCTTCAAGGGAAATGAAGCAATTAATGCTATGAAGTCAACAAGCATATGAAATGCATGATGTCACAGGTTTCAAAGTCGATATTTGCCTGTTTCAAATCATATAAGTACTCATTGTTATGAAAGCAGAATTCAGTCTCTGTGAACTTCAAAAAAAAAAAAAGTCCAGAACTTTGAAAGTTAAAAATTGATGCAAATTAAATTAAAAATTAACCATATTATGCAACCATCAAAAAAAAAAAAATCTTGCCATTTGCAACGACGTGGGTGGAACTAGAGGGTATTATGCTAAGCGAAATAAGTCAATCAGATAAAGACATGTATCATATAATCTCACTGATATAAGGAATTCTTAATCTCAGGAAACAAACTGAGGGTTGCTGGAGTGGTGGGGTGGGAGGGATGGGGTGGCTGGGTGAGACATTGAATGGAGCACTGGGTGTTACATGCAAACAATGAATCATGGAACACTACATCAAAAACTAATGATGTAATGTATGGTGATTAACATAACATAATAAAATAAAATTTAAAAAAATATTAACCAACCTTACCAAAAAGTAAGTAGACTTTAATTCATAGAGTAATAGATTTTGAGGATGGAGAAAAGTTATACTTTAAGATATATTTTTTAAAGATTTTATTTATTTATTTGAGAGAGAGAGAGTGTGTGTGCACAAGCGGGGGAGGGACAGAGAGAGAGAGGGAGAAGCAGACTCCCCACTGAGCAGGGAGCCCAACACAGGCTCCATCCCAGGACCCTGGGATCATGACCTGAGCCAAAGGCAGATGCTTAACCTACTAAGCCACCCAGGCACCCCTACTTTAAAATATTAATAGAGACTTTTTTTCTTCTGGTCAGGATGGAACTAGATTTACCCTTCTACCTGAAACAAATTAAGAAAACAACAACAACAACAACACAGAAAAACAACCCTCAAGGAAATGACATCAGGCAATAAGGACAAAGATCCCTGACAGAAGGGAAACAATAGAAGTGAACTCTAAGATTGCCTGAATTTACTGCCTTAAGAAAAATTTATACTTTATGATACAAAGAGGAGGAACCAGGCATGGAAAAGATAAAGATGGATAGCTGGAGGAGTCAAAGTAGCTTGAGTTCATAGGACAGAGTGCCAGAGAGGAGGAAACCCCAGACATTTACAGAAGCCCCAAGTCTTTAGCTAAGTACCACTGAGCACATGCTTTAAAAAAAATTAACTTAGTATGGAAAAGAACCATTGGAAAGGAGAAGAGGGAGCAAAGAACATTCCTTGAAGATAGTACTAAACTAGAAATATTTCCTGTTCTTACCAGCCTGAGTAAAAAATTTAATTGGTCAACTTAGGGAGGAATACTCAAAATGGTTTTGTCTCAGTAGGGGGATAATTAGACCAAATGTTGTTCTGGACTACCCTAGCAAGGCTTAAAGCAAGACCTGAAAGGATAAAGTTTTTATTTCAGAAATACAAGTGTGATTTAACACTAAAAGCAAGCAACATAATTCATCAACATACTGCAGAAGGAAAACTATGTAATCATGTCAGTTGATGTCAGATTTTATCAAATGTTTTTTTACACCTATTTCTTATAAATACTCCAAGAATAGAAGGGAACTTCCCAACTCGATAAATGGTACTTATAAAAAGCCTACAGTTGGGTTGCCTGGGTAGCTCAGTCGGTTGATTAAGCATCTGCCTTTAGCTCAGGTAATGATCCTGAAGTCCTGGGAGGGAGCCCCCATGTGGTGTCCGGGGCTCCCTGCTCAGCAGGGAGTCTGCTTCTCCCTCTTCCTCTGCTCCTCCCCCTGCTCAAGCGCTCTCTCTCTCCCTCTCTCACTCACTCTCTCAAATAAATAAATAAAATCTAAAAAAAAAAAAAAAAAAGCCTACTTAATGTTGAAAGACTAACTGCTTTCCCCTTAAGATCTGGAACAAGGCATCTCCTCCACTATCATCACTTCCATTCAGCATTGTACTAGAGGTCCTAATCAGTGCAGAGAGTTTGGAAAGAAATGAAATAAAAGGCAAATAGTTTGGAAAGAAAGAAAACTTTTTACTCTCAGATAACATAACTGTCTATGTAGAAAATGTTACAGGATCTACAAAAATGTTACTAGAACAAATAAGCTAATTTAGAAAGCGATGAAATACAAGATCAATATAAAAATCTATTGCGTATCCATATAATATCAACAAATAATCAGAAATTGAAATTTTAAAATTATTTACAAAGCATCAAAAGTGACAAAATACTTAGAGGTAACTGACAAAAGCTGTCTATGTGCACTGAAAACTACAAAACTTTGCTGAAATTAAAGAACAAAATAAATTGAAAGATATATGATGTCAATGAAACAAAAGACTAAATTTTGTTAAGATGTCACTCTCCTCAAAATTGAACTATAAATTTAAAGCAATCCCAATCATAATTTCTGCAGGGTTTTTTTGTAGAAATGACAAGATGATTCTAAAATACATATGTAAATGCCAAGGACAAAGAGCAGTGAAGAACATAACTTTCAAAAAGAACAAAAAATCTGGAAGATTCACTCTACCTTATTTCAAGACTCATTATAAAGCTACAGTAATCAATACAATAGTATTAAGCAAATAAGAAAGAGATTTGAACAGAAAAGAGATTTTACACATAGATTCAAACATATTAACCACTGATTTTTTGGCAGAAGCCATTCAATGGAAGAAGAATAGTGTTTTCAACAAATAGTGCTGGAAAAAAAACACATCCATGTGCAAAAATATGAACTTTAATCCATACCTCAGACCATGCAAAAATGAACTCAAAGTGGATCATGGACATACAACCTACAACTATAAACTTCTTGAAGAAAAGAAAAGTATAATTCATTTTAAAAATGATATACTTTGTCAAAATTCATAACTTCTGTTCTTTGAAAGATACTGTTAAGAGAATGAAAGAATAAGCCACAGACTGGAGACAATATTTACAATCACATACCTACCAAAGAACTTGTATTGGCAATATTTAAGGAATACTCAATGACTCCATAATAAGAAAACAACTCAATAAAAAAAACATGGGCAATACAGATACCAAGTACATAAAAAGATACCCTATATCATTATTCATTAGATAAATACAAATTAAAGCCACAATGGTGTACCACTATGCATCTATTAAAATAGCTGAAATTAAAAAAGACTGATCACACCAAACATTGGCAAGGACATGGATCAAAACTGGGACTCTCATACTCTGGTGATGGGAATGTAAAATGGTGTAAACATATTTTAAAATAATTTGTCAGTGTCTTAAAAATTCAAGTATACAACTACCTACCACGTGAGCTGACCATTCTGATCCTAGATATTTCCTCAAGAGAAATGAAAACATGCCAAATTTTATGTCCTTTTATATTTAAGATATGCCTCTTATATGTAGTTCATAGTTATTTCTTTAATATTGTCTGATAATTTTCATATTTTAATTGAAACACTTATTCCATTTTGTTTTAATGTTATTGCTGACATATTTCTGTTTAAAGTTTCATGTTTAAAGTTTTATTAGTAACAGTCAAAAACTGGAAACAACTTGAATGCTCATAAACAGGATGAACGGATAAAAATTTTTTGTATATTCATACAATAGTAATAAGAAAACATACTTCAACAGAATGGATGAACTTCAAAATAATCAGGCTGAATTAAAGAAGCTAGACCAAAAAAAGTATATGTTGTACAATCATATTTATATAAATTTCTAGAAAATGTTAATTAACTCTATAGTAACAGCAGATCAGTGGATGCCTGGGAAGGGCTAGGATGAGACAGAGGGATTATATAGGAAAAGAAGAAAACTTTGGAGGATGATGGTATGTTCATTTTCTTTATTGAGGTACATATACACAGGTGTATATATATTTCCAATTATTTAAAGCTGTATACTTTATGTACAGCTTATTGTGTGGCAATCATTACTCAATAAAGCCATCACAACTTTTAAAATACTAAGTATCAAAATTATATTCTAGATTTCTGTACTATGGAAAGTACAATTTTAAGTAGCATAATCTTTCTATATGTTTGAAATGCAAAAGTTTTTGTTTTTAATGGGAGTATATCCTCTATATTTTGACTAACTGGAAAGATTTTGTCCTAAGAATGAATAATAAACTTAGTAAATAAAACTTCCCAATCAAGATTCAGCCTAAAGCAAAGTTTTACAAGGAAACATTCAAATTCTCAAGAAAAGTGTCTATAATTGTAATTTTTGGCCACAAGTCACTCAAGTTAAAAATTACCATAATTCTAATCATATTGTCCAAGTTTATTTGCATCCCAAGGGAGAAGATAATGACCATCCTGTAAAAGATAGTCATTCCCATCACCTGAGCCTTTTTTTGGAATAATTACCTAGCAAGAGAAATAGAAAAAAAATGTCTTATCAGCAGCCAAATATCCCCATCTTCACCTGACACACAAAGCTGCATCATTTATTTTAAAAACCATGCAATTACTTGGTATTGTCTGTTATATCCTCATCAGATGTTTCTTATTTTCTCCAAGTAGTACTGAGTAGAAAGTCATAGCATCCTGCCAATTATTATAAATAAAATACAGAAACAGAGAGGGGTCAGCTGTCATTACCCATGTCCTCCAAAATGTGAAATGGCTGTCGGCTTATTACTTTTTGTTTTACTCGTCTGAATCACACCCCATTCTTAGAAATATCCTCTATAATGTAGGTAGGGGTCAAGAAATTGAATGAATAACATAAATAATGATAGTGTACTTACTATTTCTAAGACCCAACAGATTATTTTGACTTTTAAAGTGGCAAACTATCAGTTAAGCTTGTAGTAATCACCTTTTCTATGAGTGGTTTCATAAAGATGTGTTTCTGTAAGTTAATTCCTACATAATGCTTTCTAACTCAGTGTCATTTAAAACAACAACAACAACAAGAAAAAAAAATCAGAAAAGACCCCAAGTCACTAGGGGAATGTTGAAAAAGAAAACCAAAGCTAGAGGCATCACAATGCCTGACTTCAAGCTCTATTACAAAGCTGTGATCATCAAGACAGCATGGTATTGGCACAAAAACAGACACATAGATCAATAGAACAGAATGGAGACCCCAGAAATGGACCCTCAACTCTATGGTCAACTAATCTTCAACAAAGCAGAAAAGAACATCCAATGGAAAAAAGACAGTCTCTTCAATAAATGGTGCTGGGAAAACTGGACAGCCACATGCAGAAGAATGAAACTGGACCATTCTTTTATACCATACACAAAGATAAACTCAAAATGGATGAAAGACCTCAATGTGAGACAGGAATCCATCAAAATCCTACAGGAGAACATAGGCAGTAACCTCTTTGACATCAGCCACAGCAACTTCTTTCAAGACACGTCTCTAAAGGCAAAGGAAACAAAAGCAAAAATGAACTTTTCAGACTTCATCAAGATAAAAAACTTCTGCACAGCAAAGGAAACAGCCAACAAAACTAAGAGGCAACCTATGGAATGGGAGAAGATATTTGCAAATGACATTTCAGATAAAGGGTTGGTATCCAAGATCTATAAAGAATTTATCAAGCTCAATAACCAAAAAGCAAATAATCCATTCAAAAAATGGGCAGAAGACATGAACAGACACTTCTCCAAAGAAGACATACAAATGGCTAACAGACACATGAAAAAATGTTCATCATCATTAGCCATCAGGGAAATACAAATCAAAACCACAATGAGATAGCACCTTACACCAGTTAGAATGGCAAAAATTAACAAGACAGGGAACAACAAATGTTGGCAAGGATGCAGAGAAAGGGGAACACTCTTACACCGTTGGTGGGAATGCAAGCTGGTTCAGCCACTCTGGAAAATAGTATGGCGGTTCCTCAAGACGTTAAAAATAGAGCTACCCTATGACCCAGCAATTGCACTTTTGGGTATTTACCCCAAAGACACAGATGTAGTGAAAAGAAGGGCCATATGCACCCCAATGTTCATAGCAGCAATGTCCGCAATAGCCAAACTGTGGAAAGAGCCGAGATGTCCTTCAACAGATGAATGGGTAAAGAAGATGTGGTCCATATATACAATGGAATATTACTCAGCTATCAGAAAGGATGAATACCCAACTTTTACATCAACATGGACGGGACTGGAGGAGATTATGCTAAGTGAAATAAGTCAAGCAGAGAAAGACAATTATCATATGGTTTCACTCATATGTGGAACATAGGGAGTAGCATGGAGGACCACAGCAAAAGGGAGGGAAAACTGAATGGGAAGGAATCAGAGAGGAAGATAAACTATGAGAGACTCTGGGAACCAAACTGAGGATTACAGAAGGGAGGGGGATGAGGGAATGGGGCAACCAGGTGATGGGTATTAAGGAGGGCACATGTTGTGATGAGCACCGGGTGTTATATGCAACTAATGAATCACTGAACACTACATCAAAAACTAATGATGTACTATATGTTGGCTAACTGAACATAATAAAAAAGATAAAAGTGAAACAAAAAAATCATGATAAATTTTTAAAATCACTTCCTTTTAACTCTTAGCATAGTTGGTATCATTTTTCCTTTCCTTTGTGTTATATGCATTTCTGTTTTCAGGAATGTGTATCAATACATGGCTGAAGAAATATAGAGGTACTAAAATTTAGGCCATTTCATCCAGAAATGTTACTGATAAAGTTACAGTGAGTCTGAGACTAAACACAGTACACTCATATTAAGGCCATTGACTTAAGCCAAACTGTACCCAAAGGTTTTCTCCAAATGTTTGGTACCAGTGCAGCACGTCTTATTACTGTTGGCATTGCACTATCTGAATATTTACCTATATAGAATTAACTAGATGGAGAAGAGAGTAACATCGGAATCAGGAACTGACTACAGTGTATGATTTTATTGTAGAGTACATTATTTTTACACTACTTGAGGGAAATTCACATGCAATAGGAGACCATTTTTGCAGGCTCAGAGAACAAAAACCACTTCGGATGGCAAATGGCAGCAACACAACCTGCTAAAAGTCTTCTCTGGGCAGATCAACCACCCAACCGGCTGACATTATTTTGAGAAATGCTTACAAGTCATGTAATATTCACGGACATCTAAAACAAAATATAGGCATACCTCTTTGTTTTTAGAGTTTAGAAACTAAGTGGAAAGCAAATTAACATAGACATAATTCTGGGTGAATAACTGTGAGGAGGGGGTGCTCCCCGGAGAGCTAGAATAAAAGAAGTTAGCAAGGCTCCCAACAAAGCTTCCAGGGATAAAGAGGAAGAGAGAAGACCTGACTGAGCATGCGGACCTTGGTTTCAACAGGAGCACCCATTGAATATACCATGTGCCACTAAGTTGTGCTCCACATCCTCTGCAGAAGGGGAGGGCCAGTAAGGAAGAAACCAGGATGAGAGGGCAGTCCTGCGAGAGGGGCCTCAGCCTGGGACCTATGCCTCATCAACACCAAAATTATTACAGAACTCTGGATGCCTGGGTTACCCAGATTGTGGCACTCACTGCTGGCACCCCACAACCATAACCCCAAATATCCATCATCAAAATGATAACATTCAGGCCTTAGGGAATCACTACCTGGCATCTCTTATGCTAGGTCCTCAAAACAACAACAACTACACCCCAAAGCTGAGCAAATTTGTGTCACCGCCAATATAGACTCCAGTTCAGAATGCAGGGAGAACTTTGAACAGCGGAAGCGCTCAAGCAAAAATAATTATTTTATAATGATAAAAAATGATTGCAATAGATTCTTGGATGGTGAAGCATAACTCCTGGTAGTGCCATGGTTCGATTTCCCTGTTTCTAATCTCTTCCCTTTTGCAGTTTGGAGGTACTTTCAAATTAGCAAGGGCTTTCCAGCATTGCCCTTGAAAGCCACGGACCACAGCATAGTGTTTGCATCATTTGCTCTTTATATGTTAAAAGGCATATTTGTTGATGAAGAAGAACAGGTTAAGTCTGCTTATGTAACTATGAAATATTTAGACAATGGTATGTGGACCTGCATTGGTACATTCACCCTCAAGTCTTAGAGGCATTTAGGCTCTGCCTGCACATCAGCTCTGCAACAGGAAATTCCTCTGACAAAAAGTGGAGGGGATTTCCCTATCAGTGTAAAAGAAAGAAGAGGGCCCCCCATCAGGAATTGATGGGGGAAAGCAAAAGGGCAGTAAGGGCATACGACATAGATATTAAGATCATAAAGAACTACAGCAGCAACTCTACTTGTATGTGAGACCACTCTATCCACCAAGAACTTGACGGGGAAAATGACTGACATCTACCCCCATACCAGAAGTGCCTAAAAGCTATCTAGGTAACATGTAAATGTGTATGGGAATTCTTAAAAATATTCTAGGAGGAAAAAAAATATATTTGAGGAGGAGATCCTGAAAAAAGTCTAGAACTGCTGACAATCAAATAGTAAGGAAAACTGAGATCAATAAGATTTGAGAGGTTGCTGTAAATTAGACATATTTTTAGTTACCATATTTTTAGCAAAGCTGGGGACATATCAAAATATTTAGCCCTGATAAAAATGCATAGGTTATATATATTATAAAAGGAAATCTAAACACTTCACATGAATGTTTTGAGTGGAATTCAGAGTGTCCATATTAATTAAATGTTGAGAAAAAAAACCTTTTTCTGTAGGAAATCGCACCAGCATATATTGAAATGGAAGAAGTTGCCCAAGAATCCTAATTCCTTGTAAATGCAACTGAATGTGCTTATTAGATTATGCTGTGCTATTTACATGATTGATTGATCGTACTTTTACTTTGAATACACTTATCAGAGTCCATTTCTTCTGAAAGCTCCAATATGATGAATCATATATGCAAAAGAATTTTGAAATTCTAAGGTATGATAGATATGAAAATTACTATATTATTATTGACACTTAAAGAATTTAATAGGATACAATGACACTATGCTGGTTTCTTGCCTAGTGAAGTTATGATTGTTTAGCTTTTATTTGGGGGCAATAAAAATATTAATAATTTATGAGACCACAAAAGACTTCTGGAAAAATATTGCATCATCATTCCGAGTCACTACTGCTCCAAATCAGAGCAATCTAGCAGCTATTTATAAAAGAACAGAGTATATCTGACACAGATATAAGTATTTTGTCAAGATTCACCAATATTAATTTGAAAAGATTATATACTGAAAACAATAATCTTTATAGAGAATTTTTTCAAGAATTAAGTGTGTTTACCAGAAAATACTCTTATTTTTAAACATAGCATGATTATAGATAAATTAAGCAGAATGAAATGGTGATGTATAGTATTTTTCTGAGGCATTTTAGCAGAAAATACTTGTGTTATCTAATTACTAAATGTCTTTAGATAGTCAGAAGTTTCCAGTAGTTCTTTCTAGTATCTGAATGAAACTATAAAATTGAAATCTTGTCACCGTACCACAACACTTTGGTTTTTGTTAAATATCAGATTTAGGTGTCATTCTAGGAAGAGAAGAAAGTAGAAAATACTTCAGCTGGGTTGGCTTAACTAGGTATACAAATATTTCATTGAAGATCTAATAGTGTACACATACCCTCTCTACCATTAAGTTTGCTTTGTACAATATAAAACCTATCGTTTTCACCAGTCCTGAATTACTTGACTAGAAATACTTGGTTGACCACTGGAGTTGTTTTGTTTTGCTTTTTCCATCCCTACATCCCATGTACAGATTATGACTATAAAAGAAAAATTTAAAGACGGCAAATGTCCATGTACAATTTTAATCTTTGTACTTGCCCAGAGAAAAAAATTAACAGATATGAGTAATAATATAAATAGCAAATCACACCTGAGAACCGTGGCTGACACATGTAAGTTAACTGCCAGCCTATTGATAACAGGACATTTCTCAGGGGTTTTTTTTTTTTACATAGCAAGCAGTGCCTAGTATCAATTCTTATAACTCATCATTCTGAGTAGTTGGCTTTGCATAGGATTAAAGAAAAGCTGAAGTGTCCCAAGGAAAAAAAATAGCATGCCACTTCTCAGCAGCATATCAAGTGTTGGGACCTATTCTCTGCTAGCAGGAAGTCCAACATTGACTAGATCTTCAACTGTATGTAGTCAGTGTGAAATGCAGTCTTTACTTAGGCACAGTAAGAAAGTACATGTTGACTTTTAGGAAGGTATGAAAAATGAAATGCAAAATATTGCAGAAACTGTTATGATTAAAATTAATACAGCCATATTCAGGCATAAGTTCCATATAATATGTCAGTCCTTAATACGCCACCAAATGCAAGTTCCATGAGATCAGGATTTTGCATCTATTTTACTTTCTGGGATGGAAAGGTAAAGATCTTTTTTTAGGAAATCAGAAATAATCACAATTTGACCTCAATGACATTAGGAGTACCTTTACATACAAATTTCAAGACTAATTTAGAAATACACACACACACAGCTGACCCTCGTTATTTATGATTTCTGTTTGCACATTTGTCTACTCAATAAAATGTACCTGTAACCACAAAACCAATACTCAGGGCATTTTCATAGATATGTACAGAGCTGTAAAAAATTTGATTCGCCTGACCTGCATGTTCCCTGCTGAGATCAAACAACACTATATCATATTGTTTCAGGTCTCATATGTAAATAAGTGGGGTGTTTTTTTGTGTATGTGTGTGGTCGCTTTACTGCTACCGTTTTTTGTGGGTTTTGTACTTTTTCTTGATTTTTTTTAAATGCCCCACCAACATAGCGATAAAGTACTGTCTAGTGTCCCTAAGTGCAAGACTATGATGCCTTACAGAAAAAAACATGTGTTGAATAAGTTTTATTCTGAGTTGAATTATAGTGCTGTTAATCATGAGTTCAATGTTAATGAATCAACAATATAGTACATTCAAAAAAAAGAAAAAATGTGCCCATCGATATGTAAAATGTTCCAGAAAGTGCTAAAGTAACATCTATAGTATGCGATAAAGCTACAAAAAAAACCAGCTAAATTTGTGGATTCATGAGATGACAACTGAATAATAATGATGATGATGATAATAATCAATAATAATGATAATAATAATAATAGAAAAGCAGAGTGGGCAGCATTAATGTGAGGCTCAAAACTAAAGAAAATGACAGTCTTGTTATCCAGGAACATATTAAATCCTCAGCTAATGAGGACTATCTCACACATTTCAAAAGGTGATATGGTATAAAAAATGTTAAACTTGCAGACAAGGCAGGTTCTGCAGATCAGAACGCTGTGGAAGAATTTTTTTTTAATATTTGCTAAGTGTTATGTAGAAAAAGTTATGTGGAAGAGATTTTCAATGCTGATAAGAATGGCTTATTTTACCTTAGCTTCAAATAATTTAAAGCTCATGCAAGTAATTATCCATAAGAAGTATATATTAAATAAGGCTTATGCTTTATCTATATTTATATATAAATAAGGTTTATGTTTATATATATATATATATATATATATATATATGAAATACATAAAACAAGGTTATATCTTGTTTAATGAAAATGTGACCAGATGCTCACAGGAACATAACCTTCTATTTCCCCTAGGAGCAATGGTTTAGTGTGAACTAGTTCAGTGTTCAATGCAACTTTATAGAACCTAACTACCAAGAATAACAAGAAATATGTGTATATGTACAGATGTATATATACAAGTATATACAACTGGCACTATATACATTATATAGTGTGTATATAATATACATACACCCTAGACCTTTATCAATAGAATTGGATATTTAAACAATATAAACAATTTTATAACAATTTACTATGTCAAAGAAAAACAAAAAGGAAACTCATCTCTGTGTGTGGTTCTTGTTTTGATCAGTAATTCTTTGGTGCTGGCAGTCATTTGCAACTTTCCAGGTATCAGAATCAGTTCCCCTTTTGTGGGCCCCTTGACTTCTGTGGTAAATGTTCATGGCTAATGGGGCAGGCTTGCCCCTTCCAGTGTGTTGATACAGCTGCTCAGAGAGACATTATAAAGTTGGCTTAATGTACTTTCTGTATTTTCTGTCTTAATCTGTATAAAGTGTACTTTTGATGCTGCCAACCTGTTTTAACACCCTTTGCATGAGACTCTCAACATGATGAAGAAATTCTATTTGCAGTGTAGAAATAAAGACTACGAAATGGTAACAAGCAGAGGTTATTTGCAGAGCTTATTCGCATAGCAAGGGAGTCAGCCACCATCACTTGTGTGGTAGGCCAAATAATGGCACCCCCAAAGATCTTATATTAGTTAAGATTCTCCAAGAGAAACAAAACCAATAGGAGATATATATCTAGAGATATAAATATTTATCATAGTATATATAAAGAGAGAATCATAAGCAATTGGCTTTCTCAGTAATCAAAAGATTGTTATAAGGAATTGGCTGAGAAGTTCCAAGATCTGGAGTTGGCAAGCCGGAGACTCAGGAGAGCTGATGGTATAAGGTCTAGTTTGAGGACAGAAGACAGATGTTCTAGTCAGCAAACAGGTGTGAGAAATTCCCTTTTACACAGCCTTTTTGTTCTCTTCAGATCTTCAATTTATTGGTTGATGAGAGTCTAACACATTAGGGAGGACAATCTGCTTTATCTGCTGATTAAATGTTAATCTCACCCAAAACTTCGCACAGGCACAATAATGTTTGGTCACATGTAGGGATACCCCATGGCCCAGTCAAGTTGACTTATATAATTATTCATCATAAATGTCTATGTTTTAATCCCTGGAACCTGTGAATATGTTACCTTACAAAATATGTTATCTTACCAAAAAAGTCCCTTACAAAAGGGTCTATGCAGATATGCTTAACTTAAGGTTCTTGAGATGAGGAAATTACCCTGGATAATATTGGTGGGCCAGATATAATCACTGGCAGTCATAGATCAAGTCCTGACTGTTCTGAGCCAATTGTTTCAGAGGTTGTGGTTTGGCTTTCTGGACTGGTTCCTGCAGAAATTATTGGTCAAAGCTCTATTGTCATGTTTCATTGTGAATACAGGATTCCCCTGGAACCTCAAGCAATAGCCCCTCTGGAGTGTGTTGTATACTACTATTGTGCTGTTTCTGATGAGAAGTACGTACATAGGGCCTTTGTGATGGAGGCGAGGTCTTTTTTCTCAGCTGCATCTCATTTTCTCTTCTCTGCTTTCTCTAGATTTCGTCTTCACATGTTTGACAATGATATCTCTAAGTGTGATTAAATTTGTGTTCATCTTCCTTCAGGTTCACTAAGTTTCTTGGATAAGTGGGTTGATACTTTTTAAAATTTTTGGAAAACTTTTAGCTACTATGTGGTCAAAGGGCCTGGTTCTCTCTCACTTCTCCTTTTGGAACTTCAATTACACCTGTGTTAGATCCTCTGGTGTTGTCCTTTAGCCCCTAGAGTTCTGTTTATCCCCTTATTCATTTGCCTTCAGGTTTTTATGAATTTTTAATGAATTTTTTCATTAGAAAAAAGAAAAACCAAACAATTAACATATGGAAAAGTGCTCAACTAATTAAACATCAGAGACATACAAACTGCAAGCAAAATTAGATGCCTCTCCACACCATCAGAATGGTTATAATTTAAAAGGACAGAAAACACCAACTGTTAGTTTTGATGTATAACAAGTAAAATATCTTGCTCCTATATAATGTTAAGGCTTCTCTCTGAGATCTAGATTCCACTCTCTCCCATTATTCTAGCAGTTGCCACTATCACATCATGATGGGTTGTTTTTTTTTTTTTTCATTTCCTACTGGATTATACTAATCAGACTGCAAACCAAAAATAAAATTTTTATCTTAATCCTAAATCTGTCTTTGGTAACTGCCTCCCTTCTGCACTTGCATTTACAACTCCCTTGGTGACTTCATTCAGAATCATGGCTTAAAATATATCTATAGAGTGATGGCTCACAAACATATACTTTTAATTCTGGTCTATCTCCTAAACTCCAAATTCATACATCTATCTCCATCTCCATTGAATGTCTTATAGATATCTTAAACTCCTTCTATCCCTACCACCCTGAAGAAAAAAACAAAACAAAACAAAACAAAAAACTGCTTCTGTTAGTAAATGACCACTTCATCCATCCAACTGCTTAGTTCAGACACCTTGAAATCATCCCTGACTCTTCTCTCATACCTTAGGAGCTAATCCCCCCAAAATGCAAATTTAACCTTGAAAATACATCTAAAATATCTCATCCCAAGCCACAACCACTCACCCTGTTTACACCTTGCACTCATACAACCTGTTCCAACACAGCAGGCAGAATGATCTCTGCAAAACAAGTAAGATTCCGTCACTCTTCTGCCCAAACTCCCCAATGACTTCACATTGCTTTCAGAATAAAAGCCAAAGTTCTTATAATTTCTCATAAATCTCAAATGATTGAGTCCTCATCTCCCTAAGTTCATGTCCTGTTACTCCCCTTTATGTTCTCTATGATCATTAAAAATTTCATTATATAAACCCAAACCTCAGAAAATATATTATCCTGAAGCAATACCAGATAAGGAAAACCAAAAAACACTGTTCTAGTAAAAAATAGTGAGGAATTTTGATTATATCATTTTTACTGCTCTTTAAAAATATGAAATAAGGATGTTACTGGTCGATATTGTTCTTAACGGCAAAGATCAAAACATTACAAAATGAATTAGCCCTTCATTAGTTACTATACCTCCAATCTCTGTGATATGACCTTAAATCAGGTCTGAGACTGAAGTCTTAACATCTTTAAATGAACAGGGAAATATCTTTTTTGCAATATCCTCAACTCCTTAACCACATGCTATTTTATACGGATTATAAACAATATCACAAAAAATCAATATTATGTTTTTACCAATATTCGTGGGCAGAATATATAAATTGTTTATTGGAATGATTTTGCCATTAAAATAAGAGCATTTTAGTAGTGGTATTTAATTATTTCCCCTTAAATCAACTTGTAAAATGCTAGCCATTTCTCAATGTCCTTTATATGGGATGTTAGCAATAGACTATTGATTGCATAAATTAAAAAGTGTGTATAAAATAATACATACATATATACGTCTTTTCCCAGTTCTTGACACAGAGCTCCTAAAATCCTTGTAATCGCCTGAGTACTAGGGGTACAGGAGCATCTTTTGTTCTAATATTTGGTCTCTGACCTTGGTTCCTGACAAAAGAGCTTCTAAGACTACTGGAATCTCCAGATTGTCTTTTGTGTATGCTAAAGAGATGACTGATGACTGGGGGCCCCAAGTAGTTTCGGGATGGAGGCCAGCCACCAGAAAGACCAAGCCATGTTTAAAACTTTCAGCTCCCTACACCATACTCCGAGAAGAGAAGAAAGGCTGGGGATTGAGTTAGTAATCAGTCATGTCTCTGTAATAAAGACTCCACAAAAAACTTTGGGGTTTGAAGAACTTCCAGGTTCACCCTGCTAGAAGGTAGTGCTAACTCCACGGGGACAGAAGCTCCTGTGCTCAAGACCCTCCTGGACCTTGCCTTAAATTCATCTTCATCTGACTGTTCATCTCTATTTTTTATTGTATCCTTTATAATAAACCAGTAAACATTAGTATTTCCCTGATATCTGTGAGCCATTATAGCAAATCACAAGACTGCCCCCTCCACCTCAGATGTCAACCATAAGTAGTGGGTCTCCAGGTTACCTACATTTCTGTCTGACTTGGCTACAAATCAGGGGTTCTACAACCACCTCCTCGAAGTTTGATAATTTGCTATAATGGAGGTTCCCAGAGAAACTGTTTCCTTGCATTTTCTGTCTCCTAGAGGCCATTTGTTTTCTTCCACATTCAAGGCAGCAATTCAGGCTAAGTCCTCCTCAAGCTGCCAACTTTCTGGTTCTCTCTTCCTATTCCCTTTATCACTTTTAAATACCCTTGTGATTATAACGGTCCCCTTGGATAATGCAGGATAATATAACTATCCTAAAATCAGCTAATTTGCAAACTTAATCCCATCTATAGCCTTATTTTCCTTTAACTATGTAACCTAACATAGTCATAGGTTTCAGTGATTAGGACATAGACCTATGTAGGGAACTATTATTCTGCCTATGACAGTACTTAATCTTCAAATTTCATTCTTAACTTCCTGGCAATCAAGTCCATAAGGGAAAAAAATAAAAAAGGAAGGGGATAGCAAGATAAATTCTATATTCAAAAATGATAAAATATGCCTAATTCTCAGAGAGGAAAGGTCTTCCCTAACCACATTTGTTGAAAAATATTTATTAGAAAGGTCTTTAGTATAAGAGTGTGAGAGTTATAGTGCACTATGGCATCACAGCACTGTTTTTTATTCTATAAATGGAAAATTATATTTCACATGGCTCTTTTTGGGAGGGGAAATGACGCTTGCAAAAGCATATCATTAAACACTATTTAGAGATTTCTTTTTCTCATTTAAAAAAAAATCATGCTGAGAACTTGCCTCATTCAGGAAATACTTGTTGAATTGCTTAGAGCTCTAGTGACGGGCATCTTGAAACAATCAGTGGAAAATATCATTAATAAAAATCCTTCAGCCACAGAAAATTTAAGCAAATGCAATGATTCTTGATCTTTCTTTTCTTATATTCTGAAAAAGTGGCCAGCCCAATAGGATTTAAAAACAACAGTTCACATCCTGCTTCATCAGAGAATAGAATTCACAAAATAAAAACAGATGCAAATCATATGTCCAAATATTACTGTAATACAAAAAGTTCATGAAGTGATCCATTTTTGCCCAATAAGAGATCTACAGATACTGTACAAAATAAAATTTTCTTAAAATCATAGCTTCTTTCTTTAATGTATGCTGCTTTTTGTTACTGCTGGGCTACAAAGAAAAATGAACATACAAAACAACCCATATAAAAGGTTAGATTGATATGGAAAAGAATGATCTTAAAGACCATTGTCTATAAGAAGCCTTTAGGAAATGTAAGTAACTAAGAGGCATTAGCAAAATAGTTTCTTATGTGCTTGAATCAATAAAATGACATTTTTTTGCAATTATAAATTACATTTTATCTTGCTATATATCTAGAAAGATAAAAATAAATCTTGTCACCTAACTCTGTTGAGAGGTTGATTTTTTTTTCTAAAGCAAGCAAACAAAAACCTTTGTTCTAAAAAATTTTTAAAGGTAACCAAGCATCCAAAGTTTTAGTTGGTGTGTTTTTGGCATTTAATTTTTTTTAAATTTTTTTCTTCTATAACTAGAGGCCCAGGAGAGTGAGAAGTATTGGCTCCCAGTGTTGTTTTCTTAAATTCAAGACAACCAACATTTAGAACCACTTATTTTAAACCTAATTTTAGAAATTAAAAATCATGCCTACCAGAAATTAGTTGCTTCATAAAAACATGTCATCTATTTTTATACCAAATATTTTCAGTGAAATGTTTGGACTTCCAGTTTCTAGTCTGGCATGTAAGAAGCTTATAAGTCATCATTCTATCCTCACAAATAAAAAGCCAAACAAAATGAAAAATCAACAGCTCTTCTTGGATCCATCAGAAAGTGAGGTCACAGAGCTAACAGCCTCCCCCAAAATTGGAGAAACAGAGAGGTGAATACAAGAATGCCTTTATTTAAATGCACTTCATAGAAGTTGTGCTTTTTGTTTTTACAAATTGAAATTTTGTGACAACTTTGCATTAAGCAAGCCTATCAGCACCTTTTTTCCAATGGCATTTGCTCACTTCATGACTCTGTATCAAATTTTGGCAATTCTCACAATATTTTAAAATTTTTCATTATTATTTTACTTGTTATGGCGGTCAGTAATCTTTGATGTTACTACTGTAATTGTTTTGAGGCACTACAAACCACACTCATGAGAATAGCAAACTTAATAAATGTTTTGTGTGTTCTGATTGCTCCACTGACTAGTCATTTCTCTCTCTCCCTTTCTTTAGGCCTCTCTATTCCCTGAGCACAACAATATTAAAATTAGGCCAATTAATAACCCTACAATGGCCTCTAAGTGTTCAAAAGAAAGAAAGAGTCGCAGGCCTCTCCCTTTAAATCTACACCTAGAAATGATTAAGCTTAGTGAGAAAGACATGTGGATACCAGAGATAAACTGAAAGCCAGGCTCCTGGCACCAAATGGTTAGCCAAGTTGTGAATGCAAAGGAAAAGTTCTCGAAGAAAATTAAAAGTACTACTCCAGTAAACACACAAATGATGAGAAAATGAAACACAGTTACTGCTGATATGGAGAAAGTTTTAGAGGTCTGGATAGAAGACCAGACCAGCAGAGCATTCTCTTAAGACAAAGCATATCCAAGAGCAAAGCCCTAATTCTCAATTCTATGAGGGCTGAGAGGGGTGAGGAAGATGCAGAAGAAAAGTTGGAAGGTAACAGAGGTTAGTTCATAACATAAAGTGCAAAGTGAAGCAGCAAGGGCTAAGGTAAAAGCTGCAGCAAGTTATCTAGAAGAACTAGTTAAGATAGTACATGAAGGTCGCTACACTGAACAACAGATTTTCCATGTAAATGGAACAGCTTTCTATTGGAAGAATATGACATCTAGAACTTTCATAGCTAGAGAGAAGTCAATGCCTGGCTTCAAAGCTTCAAAGGACAGGCTGAATCTTTTGTTGGCCACTAATGCAACTTGTGACCTAAAGCTGAAGCCAATGCTCATGTACCATTCCAAAACTCCTAGGGCCCCTAAGAATTGTGCTAAACCAACTCTGTCTGTTATCTATTAATGGAACAACAAAGCCTGGTAGACAGCACATCTGCCAACAACCTAGTTTACTGAATATTTTAATCCCACACTGTTGAGATCTAGTGCTCAGAGAAAAAAAACCTTTCGTTTCAAAAGATTAGTGCTCTTTGACAATGCACCTGGTTACCCAAGGGTTCTAATTGATATATACAATGAGATGAATATTGTTTTCATGCCTGCTAACACAACATCCATTCTGCAGCCCATGGGTCAAGGAGTCATTTTGACTCCCGGGTCTTATTATTTAAGAAATATATTTCATAGAATTTTAGCTGCCATACATAGAGATCCTCTGATGGATCTGGGCAAAGTCAATTGAAAGCCTCTGGAGAGGATTCACCATTCTAGATGCCATTGAGAACATCTGTGCTTCATAGGAAGAGGTCAAAATTTCACCATGTATGGGAATTTGGAAGGAATTGCTTCCAACCTTCATGACATTAAGGGGTTTAAGACTTCAGTGGAGGAAGTAACTGCAGATATTGTGGATATGGCAAGAGAACTAGAATTAGAAATGGAGCCTAAAGAGAACAGTAAATTGCTGCAATCTCATGACAAAACTTGAGCAGATGATGAGTTGCTTCTCAGCAAAGAAGGTGGTTTCTTGAGATGGAATCTACTCCTGATGAAGACACTATGAAAATTGTTGAAATGACAACAAAGGATTAGACTATTAAATAAACTTATTTGACAAAGCAGTAGCACAGTTTGAGAGGACTGACTCCTATTTTGAAAGAATGCTATCAAACAGCATCACATGCAACAGAGAAACTATTTATGAAAGGAAGAGTCACAGTTGATGCAGCAGACTTCATGTTTTGTCTTATTTTAAGAAACTGACACAGCTTTCCCAGCCTTCAGTAATCACTTTCCTGAAAGGTCAGGTGATGGTTAGCATACATATTGGTTCCTATATAGTGGAAACATAACTTTCATATGCACTAGGAAACCAAACCAAAGAATTCATTTGACTCACTTTATTGCAATATTTGTTTTATCACAGTTTTCTGGAGCCAAACACATAATAGCTCCAAGGTATACCTGTACCAACAATTGCTATTTGCTAGAGTAGAAATCTCCACAGGAATCAGTGCCAGGTACTTTTACCCAGTACATCATTTCTGACTGTCAAGACAAAATTACAAGGCATACTAAAAGGCAAAAATACAGTATTAAGAGGCAGAGCAAGCATCAGAACCAGCGTCAGGTCTAGCAAGGATTTTGGAATCACCAAACTGGGAATTTAAAGCAAGTATGATTAATATGCTAAGGTCTAATGGATAAATTAGACAGCATTCAAGAATAGATGGACAATGTATAAGAAAAAATCTTGAAAGGTGGCAGATGACAAATATATCTTACTTATAGAAGAGCAAAGATAATCATACCTTTCTTTTCAGAAACCATGCAAGAAAGAACAGAGTGAAACATTTAAAGCATAGAAAGGAAAACCAACAAGCACAAATCTAGAATTCTGTACCCTACAAAATTATCCTTCAATACCAAAAAAGAAACAAAGACTTTCTCAGACAAACAGACATTGAAGGAATTTGTTGCCTTGAAATTTGCCTTGAAATAAATGTTAAAACTTCTTCATAGAGGCAGAAAATTATATCAGTCAGAAACTAGGATCCACATGATTAGAGAAGGAATAAGTAAAGATGAAATTAAAACTTTTAATTAAAATTAAAACTTATTTTTCTCATTCATAATTGATCTAACATTTGTTCAAAATAATAGCAACAATGTATTCACTACATATGCATATGTATCTATACATGCTTATATATAAGAAAAATGAGTGATAGCAATAATATAAAGGTTAGGAGGGAGAAATTAGGATTATTTTGTTATTATAAGGCACTCACTATCATGAGGTGGTATAGTCTTATCTGAAAGTGGGCTTGGATTAGTTTTAAATGTGTATTGTGTAAATTCTAGGCCAACCACTTAAAAATTTTAAGTATGATGGATATGCTAAAAAAGGACAGAAAATGAGATCATATAAAATGCTAAAATAAAACCATATATGGCATAAAAGAGTGGAAGACAAAAATAGGAACAAATAGAAAATGGTAACAAATATAGTAGATATTACTTCAACTATACCACTATTCACTTTAAACATCAATGGTTGAAATGTATCAATTAAAAGACAGACATTGTCAGAATGGATCAAAAAACAAACAAACAAACAAAAAAAACCCCAACTATATGTTGGTACAAGAAACCCACTTTAACTTTTTTTTAAGAAACCCACTTTAAATATGAAACCATAAATTAAAAATAAACTCATGAAGAAAGATATACCATGTTTGCACTAATCACAAGAAAACAGGAGTTGCTATATTAATTTTAGTCAAAGCAGACTTCAGAGCAAGTAAAGTTGTTGGGGCTAAAAAGGAGTATTACATAGCAATAAACAGGTCAATCCTCCAAGAAGACCTAGCAATCATTAATGTGTTTGCACCTAACAAGAGTGTCAAAATATGTAAGGCAAAAATTGATAAACTGTAAGGAGAATTAGATGGATCCACTACTATAGTTGGAGACTTCAACACCCCTCTATCAGAAATGGACAGATCAGCAGGCAGAAAATCAGTAAGGACATAGATGAACTCAACAGCACCACCAATCAACTGAATATAACTATCAACTGTTTCATTCAATAACAGCAGAATACATATTCTTCTCAAGTTCACATAAAACATTCATCTAAACTGTATTTTGGGCCATTAAACACCCCTTAACAAATCTGAAAGAAATCATACAATGTCTGATCTTAGACCACAAGGGAATTAAACTAGAAATCGGTAACTGAACATATTTGGAAAATCCCAAAATACTTGGGAGATTAAATATTGGTAAATAATATAGGACTCAAAGAACAAATTTCAAGAAAAATTTTTAAATGTTTTGAATTAAATGAAAATAGAAATACAACTCATCAAAATTTGTGGGATACAGGGAAAGCTGGGTTTAGAGGGCAATTTAGAGCACTGAACGCATATATTTTTAAAAATACAGTTCTAAGATCAGTAATCTAAGCTTCCACTTTAGGAAGTTACAAAAAGAAGAGCAAATTAAATCTGAAGATACATAAAATAAAAAATAAAAATTACAGCAGAAATCAATGAAATTGAAAAGAGGAAATTTAGAGAAAACCAACAAAAGCAAAAGCTAGTTCTTTGAAAGATCAATAAAATTGATAAGCTTCTAACTGGCCTAACTGAGAAGAAAAGAAATAAAATAAAAATTACTCATAACAGAAATGAAAAAGGGGCCATCACTACAGATCCCATGAACATTAAAGGAATAATAAAAGACTATTACGAACAACCCTGGCCCCAAAATTTTATAACTTACATGATACAGATGAATTCCTTGAAAGATACAGTTTCAATATTCACACAATATGAAATAGACAATTGGAGAAGACACAGAGAAAATATTTGCAGAAGATATATCTTACAAGACCGTTATCCTAAATATAAAAGCACTCTTAAAATTCAACAATAAGAAAAACAACCCAATTAAAAAATAGCCTAAAGGGTTGGCCTTCATCAAAGAAGATATACAGGTGGCAAATAAGAATATGAAAAGATGTTTAGCATCATATGTCATTAGGGAATTACAAATTAAAACAACGACATACCATTAAATATCTATTGAAACAGCCAAAATCTGGAACACTGACAATATGCTGCCAAGATATGGAGCAATAGGAACTCTTATTCATTGCTGATGGGAATGCAAAAATAGCCACTTTGGAAGACAGTTTGGTGGTTTCTTATAAAATGAAACATATTGATATCATATTATCCAGAAATTGTGCTATTTGGTATTTACCCAAACAAGTTGAACACTTACGTCCACACAAAAACCTGTATAGAGATGTTCACAGCAGCTTTATTCATAATTGCCAAAACTTGAAAGCAACCAAGATGTCTCTCAGTTAATGAATGGGCAAATAAACTGTAGTATATACAGTGGAGTAGGAACATTATTCAGTTCCCAAAAAGAAATGAGCTATCAAGCCATAAAAAGAAATGGAGAAACCTTAAATGCATGTTACTAAGTGAAAGAAGGCAATCTGAAAAGGCTACATACTAAATGATTCCAACTCTAGGACATTCCGGAAAAGGCAAAACTAAGGAGACAGTAAAAAAATCAGTGGTTGCCAGGGGGTAGGGAAGAGAGGAATGGATAGGCAGAGCACAAATAATTTGAAGACAGTGAAATGACTCTGTATGATACTATAATGATAAATACCTGTACTTATACATTTGTCAAACCCACAGAACATACACCACCAAGACTGAACACTAATGTAAACTACAAACTGAGTGATAATGATGTATGAATGTAGTTCATTGACTGTAACAAATGCATCACTCTGGTGTGAGATTTTGATAGTAGGAGAGGGTGTGTATGTGGAGAAGTAGAGAATATAGGAAATCTCAGTACTTTCCACCCATTTTTTCTGTGAACCTAAAACTACTCTAAAAAATTAAGTCTATTAAAAATTAAAATAAAAATATTTTTAAAGACTTCAGTGTTTGCTACAGATGGACGTGATGCATATGGATTAATGTAATAGAATCTTTTTAGTTTTATGTTTTCAATTAGTTAAATTTTCAGTATATGTTATTCTGTGAAATAAAAATTTAATAATTTTAAAAAAGCATTTCTTCTGATTTATATAAGATTCTGCATTATTTATTATTTTGGGATGCCTGTAATTTAGAAAGATAATTAGTAAAGTTAAAATAAAAATATTGAGACTAAAGAGCTTTATAGGTCTCACCTCCTTTCACACCCTAAAAAGCAGAATTTTCAAAAAAAAAATTTTTTTCTTCTATACACTTTTAGAGGATATTCTGAAATAATCTCCAAGGTCATAAAAGGATTGAAATATATATTTCATTCATTAAATGCTCATGAGATTCACAAGTAAAGGAAATGTTATTGCTCCTGAATACTTCATGTTTATATGAATACAGGTGCCCCATCCTAAAAGGTATCAGATATTACCAATAATTATTAAGCATCTACCTACTATGTCCTCAACCATCATGAATATTGATTTGATATAATGAAAAAGAAGGTGTGGCCCTGTAATATTTCAAGGAAAAGGAGGAAATAAAGAAAGCTTTAATATGGAGATAGTATATGAATTGAAGAATGGGTAAAGCTGGGAGCACAGACATTAGAGTTTATTTAAATATAATGATTTTTCTTTATTTTTTGTTTTGCTGTATATATAGGGAAAGAATATTTTTGTAAATGAATAAAGTAAAAGTTTAAATTAATGCCATGGCTGTCTTCTCTACCTACCCATAAAGACTGAAGTTCTATCGCTTATTTCTAATTCCCATAAGCAAAGATTGGTTATAAAATTATTTTTATGCTATAAAACCTTTTGGGATAATATAGGTACATATGTTTACATGTAAATACATATATAATAAATACATGTCATTGAATATATCAATAAATAGAATTATATTGATATTAATAAATATCTAACATATGGAGGTATATTAGAAAAAGTCTGGATGTATATATAAAAATCTTTAACAGTTGTTATTCCTAAGTGGATAGACTTAGTTTTATTTGAGTAATGGATCCTCCTATTTTGTAGAGTTTTGTTTTACTTTTGTTTTCTGGTGACTATCCATTATCCTCATAATCATAGAAAATAACAAGTTCATGAAAATATTCATTTCTAAAATTTTAAATTTATATAGTAGTGAAATAATCATAGTCCACCATGAAATTTACAGTAGTATCTATAAGAAAAAGTAGTTAGGAAAGTGAAAGTCTCCAAAACATTATATATATATATATATATATGATTTTATTTTTAAGTAATCTCTACACCCAATGTGGGGCTCAAACTTAATAACTCTGAGATCAAGAGTTGCATGCTCCACTGACTGAGCCTGCCAAGCACCCCACCAAAAAATATATTTTTAACATAGATCTCAGATTCTTTCAAGATCAGAATACATAAACTTGAACTAACTGTAATAATTTCTAAAAACTCTGTTATTTAGAAAAAAAAAAGGTTATTATACACACTGTGTGATTACAATAATAACTATAAAATTGTAATTTGGAAAAAATATGAATTACCTATTAAAGTTTTTCCTAGGTTTGTGAATACAAGAAATAAAAGGAAAACAAGGGAGGGATTTTTGTTTCATGGATATTTATCTACTGTTTTATTTGTAACTCTTCAATGATTACAAAAATCAATTTTGACCTGTATAGTTATAATGGATCACTTCACAGAAGGAAGTTAATCAGCCTCTAAAATCCATCCCACTTTAGGAAAAAAAATTAAGCAGTAACTTTCTGTTCTTTATTATTTTAACAGACGTAATGCAGGAGAAACATTTGTGGAAATGCAGTAACTACTCAAAGATCATGATACAAATTTTTATGAGCTGCATTTATTTTTAAGAGTTTGATAATAGTGCCAACATCTAGAAAGCATTTTCATCCTTAATAATACACATCACTTCAATCTCACAAGCAGTGGCTAAATAATGAGGCATGTTAACAAAAGATTTAATTTATTTAAAAGTCTTCTCTAAATGTTTTTGGGTTTTTTGTTTTGTTTTTTTTTTTAGTGTGCGTGTGTGTTTAGAGACCTATTAATAAAACATTTTACAGAAAAATTAATTTAGAAACAAAACCTTATCCTTGATTTAAAAAATGTGTGCATATATATTAATGACAGTGAAAGGTAAATAGACACACATATTTAAATAAAACTTGCATGCATGTACATTAGCTCTCTACAAATTGCCAGTTAGTTGCACTTTAAATTACATATAAAAATGTAGTAGCTCCAAAAACTGTTCTAACTCACAGGAGAGATTTTGTTGTTTCAAATCAGAACGTTTTTTATCCCTCATACATTTTTATTACTCTATTAGGCATGCAACAGGGTGAAAGAGTACACAAGCTGTTAAGCTTTGTTAACAAGCCATGGCACACTTGTATTTCAGCTCAATGAGGCTTCTGTAGTTTGGGCTTTTATCAAGCCCTGTAATATTCTGCGCATCACAGACCATATTTGATTAAGAAAAGCATGTTTTTGAAACATCTGTCTGTTTGGTTACATTCAAACTCTCCCACATGAATACAATATTTTCTTGGAGTCTATTCCTGATGGGTGCCAAAGGGGAAAAATATACTCTCCAAGGTCATCAGAATTCATAAATACAGCTACATTATAGTAGAAGGGGAAAAAAAATCTTTCCAAGTCTGTATACAACATTAAATTCACAAATGTTTGTTTACTCTTAAATGAATCAAGCAAATACCAAAGGAAGAACATGGTTATAAATAATGACAGGTGCTTCTCAGCTTGTGTGGTTCTTTGCATCATATGGGTGACAGAATAGAAATCCGGTAAATCCATCCCTCAGGGCATTGAATAGAAACCAAATCATGTGGCCAGGCCAAGCAGGGTGGATTTAATTAGGAAGAATGTAGCATAATATTCACATAATCTCCTAAAATTTCATTTTGGCCAGGTAAGCACTAGTGATTTTCAGAACTGACTCACCAGTTCAGAAATTTTCAGAACTGACTCACCAGTGGAAAAGAGTTCCCAAAAGATTACATGATCTTGTCCCATCAATTCAACTCCACAGCAGGGCTGGGACTATACAGGTCTGGTCATTAGTACTAATGCTGGACAAGGCTAGAATAGGCAGAGGTAGCACTGGCTGAAAGAAAAATCCCCAAACATTTGGCCTTCTTAAAACAATGCAATAAGACTTTGAACACAGCTTTATGGGAGTAGCAGATAGTCTTTGAATATAGGGATGACCTAACTTTTTTTTTTTTATTACTCACTGTTGAGTACTCAATGATGCTTACCATGAGAACCCTCTTTAAAAATTATAATTCTGATGCTTCACACCCTGATTTTTATCATTAACTTCTTACCTCATACTATATCATTTAAGCATTCCTTTATTATCCATCTTTTCTTCACTAGAGTTGTGGAATTTTGTGTTTCATTTACTAATATATCTTAAGGTTTTGACACATAGAAGATCAATAAAGATTTGTTAAGGGAATAAAACTTCTGAATTTCTAATAATTTCCCATGGAATTTCTCCATTAGGATGAGAACTGTAGCGAAAAAATTCTGGAGATTTATGAAGTCCAAAGAATGTCTTCCCTAGTCATGTACACCAACCTCTGTACTCTCATCATGTAAGGAAACTTTAAGGTCAATGGCTCACCACCTTGACACTAAGGACAATTATAGCTGGAAGGACCATGGTGTCCTGAAAAAAAAACAAGCATAGGAGTGCAAAACAACAAGTTTCACCAACTCATAACTATACACATTTAGGCACATTTCATAACATGTCTTACTCTCCATTTTCTCAAAATAAGGGTATTACCCACATGACAGATTTGCTGTGAGAATGAACGGAGATTATATATGTAAAACATTTGTTGAAGTGCTAGGCACATTCCAAAAATTATCATTCCCTTGACCTCAAACTCAAGTCCACAAGAATGAGTTCCTAGCCTTTTCTACTACAAATAAGTCCTTGCTTAGAATCTCAAGGTCCAAGCCTCAAACACTGACTTTCTAACTGGGTGTCAACACCCATCCCCTATGTCCCTGCTACAGACCTCCACCACCCTGAACCTCTTCCCAATACCTACTGCAGGTTTCTACATTGCTTGCTGGTCCTCTGCTCAGACAGACACATTGCTCATTTCTTGAGCTGCTTAAAGAATCCTAGCCTCAGCTTCTTGGGGGACCTGGCCTTTCCCCTAAAAACTCATTCTTCAAGCCACTAACTCTTAGCATTGCCCCCATGTTTCTGTACAAGATACCAGTTCAATGAAAGAATGACACCTCACTTTCTTTCAGCCCTACAGGTCATCCTACCTTCTTCAGCCCAGCCAGTTTTGCTACCATGTGAAACCAGGCTCTAACAGGGGCCTCACTTCAACAAATGCCTAATATATTTTGAAGCAAAAAAAAGTTTTTGATTAAAAAGTATGTAGATGGCAACTTCTGAGATAGATATCTTAAAAAATTAAATTTAGGAGGAAAACAGAGCAAACAATCACAAAGAGCTATTTTAGTGGAGCTGTGGATGGGAGAATCATATTCATGGCACCAGGTCAGTTGTATTTCTTAAGTGTTTCTCAAAACCATCCATCTCACTTTTCATTGTTATATCCACAGTCTTAGTCTAGGTTCTAGTAATCTCTTGCCTGGCCTACTGTCACTGATATATAATTGAGCTCATTGTAATCAGTCTTGCCAGCCTCAAATCCATTCTCCACAGAGACACAAATATCTAAAATGCTAACCTGGGATGCCTGGGTGGCTCAGTTGATTAAGCGTCTGCTTTCGGCTAGGGTCATGATCCCAGGGTCCTGGGATTGAGTCCCGCATCAGGGTCCTTGCTCAGCAGGGAGCCTGCTTCTCCCTCCCCCTGCTTCTACTCTCTCTCTCTCTCTCAGACAAATAAAATCTTTTTTAAAAAATAAAAATACCTTGTAAAAAAAAAAAAGATTTAAATAAAATAAAATAAAATGCTAACCTGAGCATCTGAATGGTTAGAGAAAACTTTAATTCCACCACGAAGTATAAAGTAAAACATATACACCAATGATAATCAAAATGGTGTCCCACCAATTGCTTGCAACCAATTCATGATTAGGGATATACAGAAATTGAGAGTAAGCATTTAGAATCTTTAAAGTAATTTAAGATTGCCTTGATACCCATGCATGTGGTTTTATATTTTGTAAACATATCAGTCCACATCATATTGGAAATCTTAACCGGCCCCTCACCGAAGATAGTTGAAAAGCCCTAATCTTCTGAACAAGGCATATAGTCAACACCTACCACCCATCAGTCTCTCCAGCTGTGTCTTCTGATTTCCCAAATCAGGATTGTTATCCAGTAATTTTTACTCACTTACAGTTCACTACAACCATCAGTAAACTATAGCAAGATGCTATATAGTATGGTGCTTAAAATATGGACTCTGGAGTCAAACAATATGGCTGTGTCATTTACTGGCTATGTAACGTTGGGTAATTGACTTAAACATTCAGTGCTTCAGCTTTTTCACAAATATAATTAGAATAGTAATAGCTGCTTCATATATTTGTTGGGAAGATGAAATGGTTTAATGCATCACTTAAAATAGTACCTGAAATATGATAAACATTAAATAAATGTTGGAATTCTTTTTTTATTACTATTTTAGCCTCCATTCCTTGCTGGTGCATTCCCTCTGCCTTCCTCGAACTTTGCATCTGGCTAATTTCTAACTAATTTTATTTTTTTTTTAGGGGCACCTGGGTGGCTCAGTTGGTTAAGCGACTGCCTTCGGCTCAGGTCATGATCCTGGAGTCCCGGGATCGAGTCCCACATCAGGCTCCCTGCTCGGCGGGGAGTCTGCTTCTCCCTCTGACCCTGCCCCCTCATGCTCTCTCTCTCTCATTCTCTCTCTCTCTCTCAAATAAGTAAATAAAATCTTTAAAAAATAACTAATTTTATTTTTTTTTAAGATTTTTTTTTTATTTATTAGAGAGGGAGAAAGAGCACGAGCTGGGGGGAGGGGCAGAGGGAGACAGAAAAGGAGAGGAATCTCCAGCAGTCTCCCCACTGAGCATGGAATCCGACCAAATATTACCAGGGCTTGACCTCAAGACCCTGAGATCATGGCCTGAGCTGAAACCAAGAGTTAGATGCTTAACCAATTGAGCCACCCAGGCACCCCTTCACCAATTTTAAAGACAAATCAGACCTTGTCTTCTCCAAGAGGCCTTTATTGATTTTCCTAGGCTGATTTGTGTGCTGGTTTTGTGCTTCCCTATCACTCTGAACCAACTCCTCTATCATGGCATGTACTACATGGCATAATAATTCTCTTTATGTGTCTGTTTCCTCTACCATGATGAGAACTTGATTCATATAAAATGCTTAACATGTATTAACAGATCCCATAAACACTCTATTTAACTGATTTCATTTTGATCCTTAGAGGGACTGATGTTCCACTGTTTACCATTTCAACCACGCATTGTTTCCTGAAAGAAAAGTTGAATGAGGAGAGAGATCTCTGGTGCCTAAGTAAGATAACTTGGGATCAGAGCTTTTTGATTTGCCCTCCTTGTACTTAGCATTGTAATATAAAGAGTGATGAGAATGAGACTTACAGTTTTCTTCACAATTAATCCATGTTCTACTTCTTATTATGTCTTGACCATAAGTAAAATTATTTGGGGAAGCAAAGAAAAGCTCTAGATTTTAAATTAAACTGAAAAAATGAATCACCCATTACCAATTGTTACATCATTCTATAATTAAAGATGTTTTTGAAGACTTCTATTCTCATTGTAAAATAGCTAAAACCCCAATTATCAATGACCATATGAAAAAAAAAATTGGTACTCAAACACTTTATAACAATAATAAAATCTCAAATGATAGTGCTACTGCAAGCCTCTTCATAATTTTCATTAAATAGAGCATAGAAGAAAAACAAAGTTTTGTCTGGCTACAGATTTCTCAGAAATGGCTAAAGACCATGCACATTACAGCAGATCAACAGGTCCAAGGCTATAATCAGTCCTCTGAGGAAAAAAATTTAAAAAATGGAAAATATAATTAACTGGATTGATTAAGTCATGCAGAAGGAAGGGGAGAGAAGAGTAGAAACATGAGTGATTTAAAATTGCAGACACTCTAAAATATTTTAGCACACTATTTCAACCTTTCTTACACCATTAACCTACTTTTTAAAGGCATTTAAGTTCTTTCCTGTGGTCTTATTCAGTGTATGATTAAGTGACAAGAGCTATAAGATGACCAAAAGTGTGAGGAGAAAACAGGATGAAGAAATCCAGAGGTCTGGCAGAGCCACAGTGTGAATACTGTGACTTAAAGACATTTTCTTATCTAAATGCTTACAGGTTCAAGGCCACATATACAACATTCTGCAGGAAAGTTTAAAGGAAAGAAAAATTTGGAAAATCATATCTAAAAGATAGCCTGGTGATGGGTATTAAAGAGGGCACATACTGCATGGAGCACTGGGTGTTATACGAAAACAATGAATCGTGGATCACTACATCAAAAACTAATGATGTATTATATGGAGACTAACATAACATAATAAAATAAAATTTAAAAAATTAAATAAATAAATAAATAAAAGATCGTTAATACTATGCACGATTTTAGAAAACAGGCTCTTTTAATTGCTACTTAATTTGAACAATTTCCCTAAAATATTTAATGCTGCCCACTTAAAGATGCAAACTGCGAAAACACAAAGTCAAATAATTTTAATTTCTCATTCTGGAACATATGGTAATGAAAAAGTGAAGATAGTCAAAAGGAAAGGCCTCCGAATAATAGGAAAATCTTACAGGTGCTGGTTAAGTCAGAAATTATTCTTCTCCATTTATATATAGGAAAATTTATTAAGCTCCTTCCAGGGCAGCAACACTAAAAAAGCATTTTTCCACCACTCTTGAAGACAGCGGATGCAAATGTTAATTTGTGCTTCAGGATAATCACACCTCCAGGGTTTTAGCATTATATGGATCTGTGCAGATGCAAATAATATATCATCTAGAGAAATAGGAGTGTGGTAGTTGAAATTTGATGCGATCGAAGGGGGGAAAATAGCGTACTTTAAAAACTAAATGAATGCAGAGAAATTAAAAGTGAAGAAACCATGCTCTTTTGGAAATTAGTTTTGCAATCCTAACATCAGTAAGAAACAATATGTTACCAGTACAAGTTACCGATGTGGAGAAGGCCATCATTCAAACAGAAATGAAATCCGACACGGGGAAAAAAGAAAATGTCAACCAAAACTAGAATGGAAATACAGTTCACGTCGTTCCCGAATCAGGGTGTCACCCCAAAACTTGAGGAAGGGAGGCAGCATAATAACAAGGCCATCACCAGCCCGTTCTCTCATTTAACAAAACACCACGGTAATCCCCTAAATCACTAGATCTAATATAGGAGTTCTTTTTAACAGTTGTATAATAGACCATAAAAAAGATGCATCGCATTTATTCGAGCATCCTGCTATTGATGGACATACAGGGTTTCTCGGTCTCTTTTTTGCTGCTACTCTCACAGGACATTTATCATTCCTCTGCATATACACTTAAATCCTTTTACTTTTGTTTATATAACTTTGATTGCACAAAGTGGTTCAAATGGTATGTAAGATATTATTGCTACCTTTTTTATCCTGAACATGTATGTGTTGGGGGGATGGTGGATCAAAAGAATTAGATTAGTAATGACGGGGTGTTATTAGAACAGCTCAGCAATTTCATGAAATTGGCCTCCAGAAAAGCACTATGTTCAGCAAATTCCATTTATTTAGTGGGACTTTCCTTATTAAATTGGCGAGTGTATTTTCACAAAAAAGAAAGAACTGTTCCTCAGATCAAGGTCAAGGGGCAACAGTTACAACCCAGCACATAAATTTTAGGATGTCATACAGGGATTTTTACAAAGTTGCTTCTTTCTAACTCTACTTCCATTTTTCTTCTCTTCCCCAGACTTATCCTAGGTTCCAATCGTTAATCCACTATAGTTCAACAGATATCATACTTTTTCACAAGCCCACAGAGCCTGTGCAGAAACTGCTTCCTCTGCCTAGAACATTCCCCTGGTTCCACCCCCACTCTGTTTCCACCTGGTAACTCTTTTACACCTGAAATTGGCCTTTGAACCAATTTCAGGTGTAAAAGAATTCTAGTACCAATTGAAGCTTAGGATCACTCAATTAGGATTCTACTTCAAATTATATTTGTGGTGGTAGGAGGTGTCCCTGGGTATCCAATAATTTAACTAAATTCTGACACTACCCAGAGATGGCATCAGATCCACAGGCTAAAGGCTTAGTTCTATAAGACTGTTCCTCACCCTGCCCCACCCCCTGCACTTCAGATGCTAATGGAAAGTACCAGCTATCAATCAGAGGTTCCCAGGACCCCCTCCTCTGGTTCAATTAATTTGCTAGAGCAGCTCACAGAACTGCAAGAAACATTTCGTTTACTCAATTACTAGTAGGAGATAACTTGGAAACAGCCAGATGAAAGAGATGCTTGGGCAAGGTACGTGGGAAGGAGCACAGAGCTTCAGTGCTCACTCTGAGTACGGCCACTCTCACCAAATCTCCATGAGTTCACCAACTCAGAAGCTCTTCCAAACTCCTCCTTTTGGGTTTATATAAAGGCTTCATTACATAGAAATGATTGACTAACTCATTGGCTAATGGTGATTGAACTCAAGTTCCAGCCTTTCTCTCCTCCCCAGAAGTCAGGGGAGTGGGACCAAAAGTTCCTACCCTCCAGTCACATGGTTGGCTTCACTGGCAACCAGCCTCTAAACTTAGGAGCATTCCAAAAGTCACCTCATTAACATATCAATACACCTTTTTGGCTGTTATCACAAGAAATGCTAAAGATTTTCGGAGCTCGGTGCCAGAAACAGGACGAAGACCCAGGATATATTTCTTACTATAAATCATAGTATCACTAGGTGTTCCCTTTAAAACAATCCATTGGAAACAGAAGGGATAAAGCCTCCTCCTGGATTCCTGTACCTAAATACAGCTCCTCTTCTAGATGGCACAGTATTGCACTATATTTTAATGTTCTAATGTCTTGTCTGTCTTCCTCACTGGACTGTGACTCTTTGAAGGCAGGACCATATCTTCTATTTCTTATAACACAGTACTTAATGTAGTGTCGGCTTTCAGAAACTTTTTACTTAGGGGCACCTAGGTGGCTCAGTCGGTTGAGCGTCTGTCCTCGGCTCAGGTCATGATCTCATGATCCCAGGGTCCTGGGATCGAGCCCGCATGGAGCTTCTTGTTCAGCAGGGGGCCTGCTTCTCCCTCTGCCTGCCACTCCCCCTGCTCATGCTCCCTCTCTCTGACAAATAAATAAATAAAATTTTTTAAAAAGGAGAGAAAAAGAAAGAGGACGAAGAACAGTATCTATTTCAACACCTACATTTAAAGGGTGTGTGGAGGGAAAAAAAAAACCTAAGTTGATCAAAAAGGAATCCTTAATGAAGTAGAGAAGTAGGAAAGAATAAAACTGTGGGATATTACAGATTAAAAGTGGAGTAGTAAAACTGTCAAATACTACAGAAAGAAGCTGAAAGAACCAGAAAAAGAGAGAGAGAGAAATATTAAAGAAGGCCCAAGGTGGGTTCATTGAGCATATTTAATAGCTTTAGTTGGCTAGAAAGGCCAAAGGGAACAGGTGTTAGCAGCTCCTGTATCTTGGGAAAGGAGGCCCAATTAGAAGAGTTTTAGAGAGGATACTTAAGTGTAAGGATGAGACAAATTATCTTAAGAAGAAGGTGATAATGGGGTGCCTGGGTGGCTCAGTCGGTTAAGCATCTGCCTTCCACTCAGGTCATGATCCCAGGGTCCTGGGATTGAGCCCCACATTGGGCTCCTTGCTCAGCGAGGAGTATGCTTCTCCCTCTCCCTCTGCAGCTCCCCCTGCTTGGGCTCTCACTCTCTCTCTGACAAATAAATAATAAAATCTTTAAAAAAAAAAAAAAAAGGAGATAAACTGAAATAGAGGCTAATAAACAAGATGGATGTGAAGTAGATGCAAGATGGTAATGAGAAGTGAAGTGTGGGCAGGATTTTCACATCCTCTCCTTTTCTCCACACCACATCACCTCTACCCCTGGTTTACCTTTAGATAATAGGTATTCTAACAAGATTGAGCTTCAATCTATCTGACAGTATTTCTAGACACGTTCTAATCAATGGGGATTTCTATCCCAACAAATGCTTATTCATCATTACTATTCACTATGCTCAGGTTCATTTGTTATAAAAATTAAATAGTAATAATAAAGTACCATTTTCAATGCAGGTATATGTGATATACTGTGCTTCGGAAAACAGGAATATTTATGAAGAGTTAACTGAAAGATGAATTTATGTAAAACACTTCATTTATTCATATGTCAAAAAATATATACATAGATACAAGAGAATATTTTATAGATGAAATGAGATCATTGTCTTTAAATGTGACATCATTCTTAATCTCCCTGCAGGTGTTAAGAAGTGGAAAAACCAAAACATAAATCCTCACAGGAAGTGATCCCTGATGAGGAAAACCAATTCAGCTAGACAAAGTATAAAGTTATTCTCTTTAATTATGAAGTTCCATATTTTATAGAAAAGAATGCTTTACATAGAAATGCAGCTACATAAAAATTGGAGTACTCCTATATCCTATAGAAAACAACATTACTGCAAATTCCAATAACCAGAGCTTTCATGCTGTTTGGTATAATATTATTAAAATAATCACGGTATAGTTTTTTTTAAACCCTCCTTTTAGAAAGAACATAAGTCAGAGACCATCATTTGGTTTCTCATAAGCTTTACACACCACTACCTAAGATTCACATCAGTAACCTAAAGGTGAAAGCTTCCACATACCATCTCCAGTTTGTAAAGCATTCTAAGCTCCCTTCATTTTTGTACAACAATTTCTTCTTCCTAAGTACAGGGTAGCTTCATATGACTTGGTTATTTGACATCTACGGTAATAAACGTTAAATAGCAAGTGCATTTTACACTTAGTATCTGTCAGAAAAGCTTACTACAATTACAAATTAACTAGCATCTTAGGATTCAGTGTCTTAATAGCACACCAATAAAGAGGGACTGGTTTTAGTTAAAAATTAAAATAATGAGGGCGGAGCAAGATGGCAGAGGAGTAGGAGACCTGGATTTCGTCTCCTCTCAGGAATTCAGCTGGATAGGGATCAAACCATTCTGAACACCTACAAACTCACCAGGAGATCGAAGAAAAGAAGAGCAACAACTCTCTCATCAGAAAAGCGACCACTTTCTGGAAGGTAGGACGTGGGGAGAAGTGAATCCGAGGCGATACTCGGGAGGATAGACGGCGGGGGAGGGGCCTCCGTCGGCCGCTTCTGGCAAGTGATAGAGCCCCCCGAGCACAAAATCGGAACTTTTAAAAGTCTGCTCCGCCGAGGGACGTCACTCTGGTGGCTAAGCGGGGGGTGGAACCCTCCGGGACAGTGTGGTCTCAGGACCCCCGGGGTCACAGAAAGACCGGGGGTGCCTGAGTGTGGCGGAGCTCCCAGGTAACGGAGCAGGGAAGCCGGCTGCAGAGGCGGGGCCCAGGCGCGGGCTCTCAGCTTGGGGTGGCCATGAACCGTGACCCGCGGCACAGTCGGGCCCCTGCTCCTCCAGCAGGGACCCAACAAGCGGCAGATCCGGGGAGATTCCCCTTCCTCCCCCGGGAGGAACCGCGCGGGAGTGCACCGCAGGGATCTGCTGGGTTTGGAGACTCCACCCGGGGTCGGGTGCCAGAGAGAGAAACGCGTGGTCACAGGCCAGGTGAGCACGGAGTGCGGCCGGAGACCGGGGAGACGGGAGTGACTGAGGGCTCTTCTCTGGGGCTCACTGAGGAGCGGGGCCCCGAGTTCTCGGCTCCTCCGGGGCGGAGATTGGGAGGCCGCCATTTTCACTCTCCGCCTCCAAAGCTGTACGGAAAGCTCGCAGGGAACAAAAGCCCCGGAGAGCAAACCCGAGCAGATGACTTAGCCGGGAGGGGGCAAGGGCGGGGCACTTCCGCCTCCGGCAGAGACATTTGGGAACCACGGCAACAGGCCCCTCCCCAGAAGATCAGCGAGAACATCTAGTCAAGACCAAGTTTACCGATCAATGAGAACGGCAGAACTCCAGCGCTAGGGACTACTGCACATAGAATTCATGGCTTTTCCCATGATTCTTTATTCTTTCAAAGTTAATTTTTTTTAACTGTCTTTTTTTTTTTTTTGAATTTTTCTTTTTCCCTTTTTCAACCAACATCTTATCAATCCCTTTTTTAAAAAAACATTTTTATTTTTCATTTTAGAGTCATATTCTATCCCTTCATAGTAGTTACCCGTATTTTTGGCATATATATATAAGTTGTTCTCTCTTTAAAATTTTGAGATAGTTTCTTCTAACAGATTAAAATATACCCTAAATCTCTAGTATATGGTGTTTTCTATTCCCCTGCCTGATCACATTCTCTCTTTTTTTTTCTTTTTTCAAATCCTCTTCTTTCTTTTTTCAAACAACTTCTTATCAATTCCTTTTATAAATTTTTTTATAATTTCCATCTTTATAGTCATATTCCATCCCTTCATCATATCAACCCTTATTTTTGTACATATATAAGTTTTTCTTTCTTTAAAATTTTGGGAGGCACTTTCTCCTAAAAGACCAGAATACACCCAAAATCTAGTGTGTGGCATTGATCTATATACCAGCCTGATCATATTTGATCACATTCTGGTTTTTTTGTTGTTGTTTTGATTTGTTTGTTTTTGTTTGTTTTTATCTTTTTCTTTTTCTTTTCTTTTCTTTTTCTTTTTTCTCTCTTTCCATTTCTTTTTCCACTGCTTCAGGTCTTTTCTGATTTGTTTAGAGTATATTTTCTGGGGACATTGTTACTCTGCTAGCATTTTGTTTTCTCATTAATCTATTCTCCTCTGCACAAAATGACAAGATGGAAAAAATCACCTCAACAAAAAGAACAAGAGGTAGTACCGACTGCCCGGGACCTACTCAATACGGACATTAGTACGATGTCAGATCTAGAATTCAGAATCATCACTTTAAAGATACTAGCTGGGCTTAAAAAAAATATGGAAGTTATTAGAGAAACCCTTTCTGGAGAAGTAAAAGAACTAAAATCTAACCAAGTAGAAATCAAAAAGGCGATTAATGAGGTGCAATCAAAAATGGGGGCTCTAACTGCTAGGATAAATGAGGCAGAAGAGAGAATCAGTAATATAGAAGACCAAATGATGGAAAATAAAGAAGCTGAGAAAAAGAGAGATAAACAACTACTGGATCACGAGGGCAGAATTCGAGAGATAAGCGATACCATAAGACGCAACAACATTAGAATAACTGGGAACCCAAAAGAAGAAGAAAGAGAGAGAGAGGCAGAAGGTATATTGGAGCAAATTCTAGCAGAGAACTTCCCTAATTTGAGGAAGGAAACAGGCATCAAAATCCAGGAAGCAGAGAGAACCCCTCTCAAAATCAATAAAAATAGGTCAACACCCCGACATCTAATAGTAAAACTTATGAGTCTCATAGACAAAGAGAAAATCCTGAAAGCAACGCAGGAGAAGAGATATGTAACCTACAATGGTAGAAACATTAGATTGGCAACAGACCTATCCACAGAGACCTGGCAGGCCAGAAAGGACTGGCAGGATATATTCAGAGCACTAAAAGAGAAAAATATGCAGCCAAGAATACTCTATCCAGCTAGGCTGTCATTGAAAATTGAAGGAGAGATAAAAAGCTTCCAGGACAAACAAAAACTAAAGGAATTTGCAAACACAAAATCAGCCCTACAGGAAATCTTGAAAGAGGTCCTCTAAGCAAAGAGAGACCCTAAAAGCAACATAGACCAGAAAAGAACACAGACAATATACGGTAACAGTCACCTTACAGGCAATACAATGGCACTAAATTCCTATCTTTCAATAGTTACCCTGAATGTGAATGGGCTAAATGCCCCAATCAAAAGACACAGGCTATCACACTGGATTAAAAAACAAGACCCATTGATATGCTGTCTGAAAGAAACTCATTTTAGAACCAAAGACACCCCAGATTGAAAGTGAGGGGGTGGAAAACCATTTACCATGCCAATGGACACCAAAAGAAAGCTGGGGTGGCAATCCTTATATCAGACAAATTAGATGTTAAACCAAAGACTGTAATAAGAGATGAGGAAGGACATTATATCCTACTTAAAGGATCTATCCAACACGAAGATCTACCAATTGTAAATATCTATGCCCCTAACATGGGAGCAGCCAATTATATAAGCCAATTAATAACAAAAGCAAAGAAACACATCAACAACAATACAATAATAGTGGGGGACTTTAACACCCCCCTCACTGAAATGGACAGATCGTCTAAGCAAAAGATCAACAAGGAAATAAAGACTTTAAATGACACACTGGACCAAATGGACTTCACAGACATATTCAGAACATTCCACCCCAAAGCAACAGAATACACATTCTTCTCAA
Source organism: Mirounga leonina (assembly GCF_011800145.1). Taxonomy (NCBI): domain Eukaryota; kingdom Metazoa; phylum Chordata; class Mammalia; order Carnivora; family Phocidae; genus Mirounga; species Mirounga leonina. The sequence continues at coordinate 16,082,321 of NW_023270702.1, forward strand.
GTGCCCATGGAACATTCTCCAGAATAGATCACATCCTAAGTCATAAATCAGGTCTCAACCAGTACCAAAAGATTGGGATCATTCCCTGCCTATTTTCAGACCACAATGCTTTGAAACTAGAACTCAATCACAAGAGGAAAGTCGGAAAGAACTCAAATACATGGAGGCTAAAGAGCATCCTACTGAAGAATGAATGGGTAAACCAGGAAATCAAAGAAGAATTAAAAAAATACATGGAAACCAATGAAAATGAAAACACAACTATTCAAAATCTTTGGGATGCAGGAAAGGCAGTCCTAAGAGGAAAGTATATAGCAATACAAGCCTTTCTCAAGAAACAAGAAAGGTCTCAAATACACAACCTAACCCTACACCTAAAGGAGCTGGAGAAAGAACAGCAAATAAAGCATAAACCCAGCAGGAGAAGAGAAATAATAAAGATCAGAGCAGAAATCAATGAAATAGAAACTAAAAGAACAGTAGAACAGATCAACAAAACTAGGAGCTGGTTCTTTGAAAGAATTAACAAGATTGATAAACCCCTGGCCAGACTTATCAAAAAGAAAAGAGAAATGACCCAAATCAACAAAATCATGAATGAAAGAGGAGAGACCACAACCAACATGAAAGAAATACAAACAATTATAAGAACATATTATGAGCAACTGTATGCCAGCAAATTCGATAACCTGGAAGAAATGGAGGCATTCCTAGAGATGTATCAACTACCAAAACTGAACCAGGAAGAAATTGAAAACCTGAACAGACCTATAACCACTAAGGAAATTGAAGCAGTCATCAAAAATCTCCCAAAAAACAAAAGCCCAGGGCCAGCTGGCTTCCCAGGGGAATTCTACCAAACATTTAAAGAAGAATTAATACCTATTCTTCTGAAACTGTTCCAAAAAATAGAAATGGAAGGAAAACTTCCAAACTCATTTTATGAGGCCAGCATTACCTTGATCCCAAAACCAGACAAAGACCCCATCAAAAAGGAGAATTACAGACCAATAACCCTGATGAACATGGATGCAAAAATTCTCACCAAAATACTAGCCAATAGGATCCAACAGTACATGAAAAGGATTATTCACCACGACCAAGTGGGATTTATCCCTGGGCTGCAAGGTTGGTTCAACATCCACAAATCAATCAATGTGATACAATACATTAACAAAAGAAAGAACAAGAATCATATGATCCTCTCAATAGATGCAGAAAAAGCTTTTGACAATGTACAACATCCTTTCATGATCAAAACTCTTCAGAGTATAGGGATAGAGGGTACATACCTCAATATCATAAAAGCCATCTATGAAAAACCCACAGTGAATATCATTCTCAATGGGGAAAAACTGAGAGCTTTCCCCCTAAGGTCAGGAACGTGGCAGGGATGTCCACTATCACCACTGCTATTCAACATAGTATTGGAAGTCCTAGCCACAGCAATCAGACAACAAAAAGAAATAAAAGGCATCCAAATCGGCAAAGAAGAAGTCAAACTCTCACTCTTTGCAGATGACATGATACTTTATGTGGAAAACCCCAAAGACTCCACCCCAAAATTGCTAGAACTCATACAGGAATTCAGTCAAGTGGCAGGATATAAAATCAATGCACAGAAGTCAGTGGCATTCCTATACACCAACAACAAGACAGAAGAAAGAGAAATTAAGGAGTCGATCCCATTTACAATTGCACCCAAAACCATAAGATACCTAGGAATAAATCTAACCGAAGAGACAAAGGATCTGTACTCAGAAAACTATAAAATACTCATGAAAGAAATTGAGGAAGACACAAAGAAATGGAAAAACGTTCCAAGCTCATGGATTGGAAGAACAAATATTGTGAAGATGTCAATGTTACCTAGAGAAATCTACACATTCAATGCAATCCCCATCAAAATACCATCCACTTTTTTCAAATAAATGGAATAAAGAATCCTAAAATTTGTATGGAACCAGAAAAGACCCCAAATAGCCAGAGGAATGTTGAAAAAGAAAAGCAAAGCTGCTGGCATCACAATTCCAGACTTCAAGCTCTATTACAAAGCTGTCATCATCAAGACAGCATGGCACTGGCACAAAAACAGACACATAGATCAATGGAACAGAATAGAGAGCCCAGAAATGCACCCTCAACTCTATGGTCAACTCATCTTCAACAAAGCAGGAAAGAATGTCCAATGGCAAAAAGACGGTCTCTTCAACAAATGGTGTTGGGAAAATTGGATAGCCACATGCAGAAGAATGAAACTGGACCATTTCCTTACACCACACACAAAAATAGACTCCATATGGTTGAAAGACCTCAATGTGAGACAGGAGTCCATCAAAATCCTAAAGGAGAACACAGGCAGCAACCTCTTTGACCTCAGCCGAAGCAACTTCTTCCTAGAAACATCGCCAAAGCCAAGGGAAGCAAGGGCAAAAATGAACTATTGGGACCTCATCAAGATAAAAAGCTTTTGCACAGCAAAGGAAACAGTCAACAAAACCAAAAGACAACCAACAGAATGGGAGAAGATATTTGCAAATGACCTATCAGATAAAGGGCTAGTATCCAAAATCTATAAAGAACTCATTAAACTCAACACCCAAAGAACAAAGAATCCAATCAAGAAATGGGCAGAAGACATGAACAGACATTTTTCCAAAGACATCCAAATGGCCAAAAGACACATGAAAAAGCGCTCAATATCGCTCGGCATCAGGGAAATCCAAATCAAAACCTCAATGAGATACCATCTCACAGCAGTCAGAATGGCTAAAATTAACAAGTCAGGAAACGACAGATGTTGGCGGGGATGCGGAGAAAGGGGAGCCCTCCTACACTGTTGGTGGGAATGCAAGCTGGTGCAGCCACTCTGAAAAACAGTATGGAGATTCCTCAAAAAGTTGAAAATAGAGCTACCATATGATCCAGCAATTGCACTACTGGGTATTTACCCCAAAGATACAAAAGTAGGCATCCAAAAGGGTACGTGCACCCCGATGTTTATAGCAGCAATGTCCACAATAGCCAAACTGTGGAAAGAGCCAAGATGTCCATCGACAGATGAATGGATAAAGAAGATGTGGTATATATCTACAATGGAATATTATGCAGCCCTCAAAAGGAATGAGATCTTGCCATTTGCAACGACGTGGACGGAACTGGAGGGTATTATGTTGAGTGAAATAAGTCAAACAGAGAAAGACATGTATCATATGATCTCACTGATATGAGGAATTCTTAATCGCAGGAAACAAACTGAGGGTTGCTGGAGTGGGGGGTGGGGTGGGAGGGATGGGGGGACTGGGTGATAGACACTGGGGAGGGTATGTGCTCTGGTAAGCACTGTGAATTGTGTAAGACTGTTGAATCTCAGATCTGTACCTCTGAAACAAATAATGCAATATATGTTAAGAAAAAAAAAAAGAAGAAGAAGGCAGCGGAAGGGGAAGAATGAAGCGGGGGAAATCGGAGGGGTAGATGAACCATGAGAGATGATGGACTCTGAAAAACAAACTGAGGGTTCCAGAGGGGAGAGGGGTGGGAGGATGGGTTAGCCTGGTGGTGGGTATTGAGGAGGGCACATTCTGCATGGAGCACTGTGTGTTATGCACAAACAATGAATCATGGAACACTTCATCTAAAACTAATGATGTAATGTATGGGGATTAACATAAGAATAAAAAAAAAGATCATCATGTGGAAAAAAATAAAAAATAAAAATAAATTTGTATTTCTTGAATTAATCGTAAAAAAAATTAAAATAATGATAATGATAATAATAATAATAATTTCTCTGAAATTAGCAAATCAAATACATTGCAGAGCAGTCCAGACCCTAAACTGAAGATATGAGATTACTTTAGATTTGTTTAATATCCACCTAACCCTCCTAGTTTGCTAACTAAAGGAATTCAGAAAATGGATTTTAAGACAATTATCAATTTTTTTCTATGTCACAGTAGACAATTTTTTTTTTAAACAGAGCATGTCTTTTTTTTTTTTAAAGATTTTATTGATTTTTTCACAGAGAAAGAGACAGCGAGAGAGGGAACACAAGCAGGGAGAGTGGGAGAGGGAGAAGCAGGCTTCCGGCGGAGCAGGGAGCCTGACGTGGGACTCGATCCCAGGACCCTGGGATCATGACCTGAGCCAAAGGCAGACACTTAACGACTGAGCCACCCTGGTGCCCCACACTAGACATTTTTAAAGTTGACTGAGAATTTAATTGATTCATTATTCCCTAAAGCATATTTTCCAGTTACAGTACCATTCTTGTGAGATTCTTTATTTTTTAGAGCAGTTTTAGGTTCATAGCAAAATTAAGCAGAATCTTGTGAGATTTTCATGACCTGGATCTTCTCTTTCTAGCTCAGGAGAGTTTCCAGAAATTGTGCTGTTCTGGAAGGAAATGAAAAAGACTCGTTTTGCCTTTTTTTTTTTTTATCCCCAGGTTTAGATCTTGCTTGAAATGGTCAATTTTCTCACTGTCAACACATTATATATATGAGACAGTTTCTTGGAATCAAAGAAACCGGAGAACCTTAGAGAGAATTATCATGAAGCTCCCTTCCACATTTTATCTTGCAGAGCTCAGGCAACAACGCATATAGAGCAATAACTCTCTCCCCTTAGAGAATTAGGCTGCTATTGAAGAGTGGTGATGCCAAATCCTCCTAGAGTTTTACTAAATAACTTGTATCATAGAGCCACTGGAAATAAAAATATGCTGACGTCTCCCCAGTACAGGGCTGTTCATATAATTTAAGGGTTGGAGAAAGGGGACCCAGCCAGTAAGACAAAAATGGAAAGAAAGAGAAGTTTGAGGAAAGCATACAGAGTTGGGACACGGATATGAAGGACAAAAGGAGTTTTGGTGAAGGAAGAGAGATTTGGTCGAGACAGATTGAATCAACCAAAATTAAGCTTAAAGAGATTATTAGCACTGTCATTGACAAATTCTGTGTGGAATGGTGAAGAAAGAAGAAAGGTGAAAAGTTAAGAGACTATAAATGTGGAGAACTGAATGTGCTTTTTTTCTGCTTCATCTAAATAAATTAAAGAAAAAAAATTTTTTTAATTAACAAGTCCATAAGAACAAAGGGACCTAGAGAGAAGATGGCCACAGCAGAGAGTTGTCAACAAAGTTTTGGACAACAGAAAGCAGATGGATGAGGGGTAACTGAGAAAGCTGTGACCTAAGTGCCTGTTGAGGAGAATGGCCAGATGAAGCAGCTGTCTGGGCTGCAGAAATCTCCCTAAGAGGCCCAGAATTTGAGGTACAGAAACCCCAGAGAGGCAGGATGAATGGGGGCAGGCTCAGTTCAAAGTTTATAAAAGAAGTTAGGTTATCCAGATCCCCTCACTCATCCTCCAGAGACAACTAATATCCAAACTAGGTGAGAGATGAGTGATTTATTCCCCAGAAAAAATAAAGCAACAAATTCCAAGTCTCAGAAAAACTGGAAAAGGAGGGGAGGGGAATTAAAACCACAATGTATTTTTAGTCCACATCAATTAGAATGACTGAAATTTACAAGATTGACAATACCAAGTGATGGTGAAGAAACCAGAACTTTCATACACTAATGGGAACATCGATGTTATAACTTTGGGAAACATTTTGACAGTTTCTTATAAATTAAGCATATATAATCTTATGATCTAACAATCTACTCCTAAATATTTACCCAAGAGAAATAAAACATAAATCCACATAAACACTTGTATAATATTTATAGCAGCTTTGTTTATAATGGCCCAACCTGAAAACATCCAAATACACCTAAATATCCAATGACAAGTGAACGGATAAACAAGTTATGATATAACAATATAATGGAATAGTACTCAGTAATAAAAGGGACCATACACACAACAGCATGAATAAATCTCAAAACTGTTACACTAAAAAAGATGGCTGACACAGAACAATATATATTATGTGATTTCATTTATATGATAAATATATATGTATGAAATCTTAAAAATGCAGGACTAATCTACAAATACAGGAAGGAGATATCTGGTGTTTCCTCTGGCAGGAGTTGAGATGGGTATTGACTGAAGATAGGCATGAGAGAATTATTGTGGTAAGTTTTGAATGTGATGGTGTGTGTATATATATATATATATATGTATGTGTGTGTATAGATATGTGTATAGATATGTGTATATATGCATATATATTTGTGCATATATATTTGTGTATATGTGTGTATATATGTGTGTATACATATACATATAAGTTTTTCACCAAAACTAAGCTTTGCTTAAAATAAATACATTTTATTATGCAAAAATCATACTTTACTAATGTTGATTTTTAAAAATAGATCAGGTTAAGTTGCTATATATCTATATCTATCTATACCTATATATGCATGTATAATTGGTTTTTGACAGAAGCTATGTAAATATACATGAAGACTAAAGGAAAGATACTACTGGGAAACATGTTGATATGAGCAAAAGGAGAGAAAATTGATGGAGCATGGCCTGGAGTTGATGGAAAGGCTCAAAGTCATAAGAAGCTGATATCCTCTTTAGTCACCTTTCATCTTGTGCCAGAATCTGTTCTTAGTCCATATATACATTATCTCAATTTATCATCATTATAATCTTACAATACAGGAATTATGATTCCCATTTTACAGATCATAAACCTGGGATTCATACAGATTAATAGTTTCTTTAAGGTAACACATCAATTAAGTATGGTTATTTCAATTACTTAAAGAATCACATTTTACTAGAAAACAAAGTTATTTATTGCATTTCTCTTTTTTTATGTACACCCAGTAATGGTTCCCCACAGTCTCATTCCAATCAGGTATAAATCACACTCCCACTATAAACAGGATCTGGATTTAAAAGTCCAATCTAATTGTTAATGACTGAGTAAAACTAAGACCACATTCATTAATAACTTTTGACAATAACAAAGTAAAAGTAATTAATATACATCCAGGTACCCAAGTCCTGAGTTTCAAGCAAAAATATGTTGCTACTTAGTTTGATTGGAAAGATAATATAGAAAAGTAAAAACATTCAATTAACAGAAATCTGGCATTTACAAATAGTGACTGCAAAAGACAGTCTATTACTCTATTAAGTTTAGAATGACAAGTTCTCTCTAATTCCAGTATAGATAAACAAAGGTGACTGCATAAAGATGTAATTGACTATTTCAATAGTATGACTATTGATTTAGACGCAATGCAAAAAAAAAAAAAGAAAGAAAAGAAATGCCCAAAGGATGGGTTTGTCCTCAAGACTTAAAACAATTAGAGCTATGTATATTATACACTGGACATTTGATCCGTACTGCGGGGCATAGAGCATGCCACCCCAGAGTGTGCCACTTGGCAATTTGATTATTTAATGAATTAAAGTAACCCAAGGAACAGCCAGAGTAAAGACACTTTAACCCTCCTTTGCACTATGCCTGCAAGGCAGTAAATAAATCTCCCATATGAAAGGCACCCTCCCTATACTAGGAGAATAGAAGGCATTCTCATAACCAGAGACAGAGAATTTAGGGCTGAGAAGTCTCTATAAACAAACCTTGTTACTTCACTAATTTACTACCCCAAGTCCAAACCCCTTTGACATGTCAGTTCCTCACAAATTTATTGTTTTCTTGTCAAAAAATTTAAAAAGCTGCCTGTTTTGGTCACTTCTTTGAGCTTTATATTTTGGGGGCTTCTATACATACAAAATTACATTTGTTTTTCTCCTGTTAATCTGTTTTATGTCAGTTTAATTATTAGGCAAGCCAAAGAACCTAGAAGGGAGGAAAAGAAAAGTTTTTCTCCCCTACAGTACCTTTCAATGAGTGCCTTGTAACAAGACTTTGAAACTAAAGGATGGACACCCATGGTGTTTTACTACAAAGTTGGTGGATATTTAGATAGCTGCAACTTGCCCAGAGAAAAGTAGAAAAAGTAATGGAGAGCATTAGAAAAATATATTAATTTTATATAGTAATATATGTTTATAAGGGTAAATACTAACTAAAAAGTAACAGGTTTATTCTCCCTGATGAAAATAAAGGAAGAGACTGTCTCCTCCCCCATTTTTCTTTTTTTTATGACACATTTTTTTTATTTTGTTATGTTAATCACCATACATTACATCATTAGTTTTTGATGTAGTGTTGCATGATTCATTGTTTGCGTATAACACCCAGTGCTCCATGCAGAACGTGCCCTCTTTAATACCCATCACCAGGTTAACCCATCTTCCCACTCTGCCTCCCCTCTAGACCCTCAGTTTGTTTTTCAGAGTCCATAGTCTCTCATGGTTCATCTCCCCCTCCGATTTCCCCCCTACCTCAGAAAACCTGTACTTTCTTCCTATGTCTTTTTGAAATACATATAAATCTCTTAAAAGCTAAATAAGACTCCTACCAGCATTAAGAACCAGGAATGCATTTCTCAAGGAGCTGGAAACTATCTCTGAAATGTAAAAATCAAGAGAGATAGTCTTCCCCAGTTACTGTGGATGTAGAAGCCTAACTCAGTGGGCACTGTGATCCAAGCTCCAAAAATTCCCTTTGTTGTAAAGATAGGAGAGATTTATTTTTCATTTGAATAAAGCCAATTAGCTAACACAGATGGTCACCCCAATTACAAGGTGAATTGAGGATGAACCATGTATGACAAATGGTACTGTCAAGTCCTTTCACTTGAGGACTAGGTATTGTTTATCTTGATAATACATATGCAATGGATTGTATCTGCTTGGCTATATAAAAAGGTGAAATTTCTTTCTGTCTATAACTTCTTTTCAGATTGCCCTCACTGCACATCACAGTCTGGCTTAATACTTCGTCTATAATTAAATTGTTTTCTTTCTCTTCTACTTTTGTGGACCGTTTTTCTGGATGAGGAAGAGGTTTTGTTTTTAATTATATTTTCCCTACAGGGGTTCATAATTACTTCTATGTTTTCTACATCTGGATACCAGTTTAAAAATATTTATTTCTCATGGGGCACCTGGGTGGCTCAGTCGATTAAGCTTCTGACTTCCACTCAGGTCATGATCCTAGGGTCCTAGGTTGAGCCCCATGTCAGGCTCTCTGCTCAGCGGGGAGCCTGCATCTCCCTCTACCTCTGTTTACCTGTCTGCCTACTTGTGCATTCTCTCTGTCAAATAAATAATTAAAATCTTAAAAAAAATAAATAAAATAAATAAAAGTATTTATTTCTGGATTTCTTGAATTTCCAGTTAACTAAAGCAAGTACTTCTAGTTAAATTCACTCTCTTAGAGAGAGGGAGAGAAGCTGGAATGGAAATCCAAAAAAGAAATGCCAAATGTTTGACATTTCTCTTCTGATACCAACCAGATGATAGAGAAGTTTGCACCTCAACTACCTGGCATTGATTTGAGTTACTTTTTAAATACCCACCCCATCTTTCTGTTGCTGTGTATACCAAATATTTAACAATCATTCACGTCTTAATTTCTTTCTCAAGTGTCAATACAATAAAGAATGAACCTATACAATCCAGTGAAGAACAAAACTACGGAAACGTTGCTAATAAGTTACTCAGTGTCAGCAATCCACTGCTTTCTTGCCTCTAACTCATTTGGTATGTAGATTATATCCACTTTGTTGATGAATTAGCTGCTTTTACAAATGAATGGATAGACAAGAGAAGCTAAATAGCCTAATAAGCTGTATACACATGTGTGTGCACACAAAGCTAGCAAAGGCTGAGTATTTTGTTCAGTGAACAAGGGGTTTTTTGAAATTGAAAATAACAAAATAGATTATACACATTGTTGTAATACAATATTTGTTATTGGTTTTTAAATATGCAAACTACACTTTCCCAGTGCTCTGTTTCCAAGACACCCTGCCATATCCATTTAAATATGCAAACTACGGGCGCCTGGGTGGCTCAGTCGTTAAGCGTCTGCCTTCGGCTCAGGTCATGATCCCAGGGTCCTGGGATCGAGCCCCACATCGGGCTCCCTGCTCGGCGGAAAGCCTGCTTCTCCCTCTCCCACTCCCCCTGCTTGTGTTCCTGCTCTCGCTATGTCTCTCTCTGTCAAATAAATAAATAAATAATCTTTTAAAAATAAATAAATAAATAAATATGCAAACTACACTTTCCCAATGCTCTGTTTCCAAGACACCCTGCCATATTAGTTCAATTCAATTAAATAGTTGCTATCAGGAGCTCCTCTCATAAATAGATTTGGTTTCTCCAGTACACAGTGACCTATATTGACATTACAAAAATTATCAGGGAACCACAAAGCATATGAACCTGGAATTAATTGTGAATCTAAATCCTAACTTTAATCAGGCCCGAGGAAATGAACCTTGACTTTGGATTTATATCAATAGCATCGCGCAATAGGAAACAAGAAATGTGTATAAAACATTTGGTCCAAGAGTAATTATACCTGGATAATAGGAGTTGCCATTCTACCTGCACAGGAAGAGTCTGCCTTACTGAGCTGAGGTCACCGGTCTCTCTAGCAACATAAAATCAGTAATCTCATGGGGAAGTTAGAACCAATTCAACATTGTGCTTCCTGTGGAAAAGTGGCTGAGCTGAGACATCTGACAGCTATGTGTCAGCTTTTCACATTACTAAATTACACATTATTCCTCTCTCACACTCTGAAGGAAATGAGAGGGATGTGGCGTTGTCAGACATTTGGGACTTAGCCATTCATTAGGTAAGAAGTGTTATATCAGATCAGAGATTTTGCCTGCCTGAAATGACCTAGAGTCTGAGCAATCACCAAGGAGCATGACAGCCATCACTTCTCTGCCTGTTTAACCCGAAAGTCAGGTTTCATCATTGTGACTATTATCTGCACTCAGGAGTCTGTGTGTGTGTGTATATTTTTATTCCCTATGTTTAAAAGTTCACTTCCAAGCAAAATTCACAACAAAATTGTCCCATATCTCAGCAAGGGGAAAATATTTATTGAAAAATGCTATGCACAGCAGAAAATTGTCCTTGGCAGAGAAACAACTCATGCTTTTTTGTTCATGATTCACTAATCATTTACTTGGATTTCCAGGAACAAATAGGTGAATGCCCTCTACCAAGAGAAAGCAATAGAAGGTGTTGGCAAAACTACATGCCATAGAGTCATGGAATGCACACATATGAATGACTATTCAAAGCACACTTTGTAAAATTAAAGTATGGTTTACTGGATATTTTATTTTATATCATGCTCTCTGCTAATATATCTCAAAAAATAAGGATTGAAATTTTATTTATATTTAAACGAGCAATTCATATTAAAACTGAATCTTCCTTTTAGTGCATAAAAAGCTAACGTACTGTTGGGACAGATAAAACAATCAATCTAACTTACTCACTGAGTTTTCTCCTTCACTAATTTGCTTCAAAGGAGTCCACCCTTGGAATGAATCAGAAACAGGATTTCTAGTGACCTTTTCATATGTCAAGAACTGCAGACTAAGAATGGAAGATCCACGTTGGTCAGCAACCTTTTGCTATTTTTTTAATAAGCTTTATTTTTTAGAGCAGTTTTATGTTCACGGCAACATGGAGCAGAAAATACACATAGTTCCCATAAACCTCTCCTCCACACACCTGCACAGCTTCCCCTCTTATTTGCATCCTCACCAGAGTAATACATGTATTACAATTGATGGATCTATATTAACACATCATAATCACCCAGTGTCGATAGTTTACATTACCGTTGACTCTCAGTGTAGTGCATTCTATGGGTTTGAACAACTTTACATTTCGCTATTTTTAAAGAGAGAAGGTGGGATTGTAGTGAAAAAAAATAGTGCCATGGTCTTCTCGGTGCCTCGCTCTGACACATCTTCCTCAGTGATTCATTTGGAGACCACAAAAACCTCTCTGCATGGAACTGTGCAGGATCTTGCCAAGGAGACGAGAATCCCAATGCTTCTTTTCCTCTAATGTGAGGGCACTCAGTGCAGAGATGGGGGAATTATATCTTATGCAGATTTTTTCCATCCAACACTTATTGAAAATCTATTACATACAAACATGCTCACGGTCATCTGTGGCTGACTGGGACACAAAGATAAGGAAAACAATTATTATAATATGATGTGATAAGTATTTTGATAGATGTTAAGCATAGGGGCACATAAAACTATCCCTTCCACTCAGATATCACCTGATTTCTAGTCACTAGTCTTGACTCTAGCCCCTGTTTTGAGCCAAACAAGTGCTTGGAATGTAGCAAATTTACTTCTTTTAGGTTCCATAACCTCACTTTTAAGAATTTTAAGAATGTGGTTTCATAAAAGGCTGTATCCATCTTCTGCCTAAAAGTCACTGTCTACATGTATATATAGTCACATCTTAGTCACTACACAAATATTATCAGAAATGTAATGCTAAAAATGCCATCTTGATGTTGCATATTTTCTTCTGTTTAAACTTTCCATTTCAGTTTTTTCTCCAACCTCAACACAGGACTAATTCAAGCTGTGATCGCCTAGGTTCTTACATCAGCAACATCTGTCACCAAAAATAAATATTCTGCAATCAAAACTTAACTGGCCTAGCAATTTTGTTAGTGATGCATGAGGCAGAACAGAATTCAGCTTCATTCTTCTTCTGCTAAATTGGCTTTGCATCACTGAGAATAGGAAAGATTTATGTGTTAGTAAATTAAGCAGAGATGGCCCATAGAAAACAAAAGATACAAATACATGCAAGCCCACAGTATTCTTTAATATTCAGTTTTATTCCTGTACAATGTAATACACTTTAACAAGTTGAAAAACATAAAGAGACAATGCTTCTAGTTAAAATGAAATTTGAATTTCAGATGTCAACTATTTTAAAGGCTGAACAACGCAATTCCTGGTCTTATTAAATCAAGAAAGAATTGTTGTGTTATTAAACATTTGTAAACAGTAGTAATTATGAAATCCCTAGCATGGTTTCCGCTTCTTAAATAAATAGTGCTTACTGCTCCTGTTTTAGCATTTCAGTTTACAAAGCAATCTTACACACATTACTTCATTTAATCTTTAAGACAATAGTCTTCAGACAGTAATTCAAGGAATTATCATTTTTATTAAAGAAATGGAGAAACTGTAGCCTAGAAGTTAAATCCAAGATAACAAGCCTAAGGACTGCAATGAGAATCTGGAGGAAAATTGACTATTTTTTCTTATTATTCTTGACCACATATAGCAAATTCTCATTATTCATGGTAATCATGTTCTATACAATTGCCATGAACACTGAATTCATGAACTGTGAACCATTACTTTTAGGGGAAATACACAGTTAGGTTCCTATGAGCCTCTGGTCACAACATTTTCATCAACCAATCAATACATAATGTTGTTTCATGTGTTTCTGTTTAAAACACTTATTTAATACATATTATTGAGTAACATTGAGCTCATGGCCAGCAGCACTATAACTCATGCCTGAATGAAACTTAGGTAACGCACTAACATTCCCCATATGGCACATCAGAGCTTTCTTGCACTTAGAGACACTAGAGAGAACTTCAGAACTATGCTTGGGGGGCATTTTATACAGTAGAATCAAAGAAAAGCATAAAAATGCAAAAAATATGGCACTAAATAGATCACAAAGAACACTTGTTTATAATAAAAGAGGAGAAACAAGAAGGTAGAGGGTCTGTGCATTGCATGACTCAAGTTATTGGCCACTCTCTGCATTTCTGTACATTTTCTGCGAATGACCGAGAAAGTGCCTCAAGTATTTCAATTTTGGGTTATAAATAAATTTTAGTAAGTAGGCAAATTTGCATTTATAAAATCCATAGGTAATGAGGACCACTTATATATTACCATTTCATATCTTCTATAGATGTTTATATATCCATGTTAAATAATAAATTTAGAAAGAGGAAAGTAAGGGGTGAAAATATAATCAGTTGGGTACACTCCAAATGTTAACAGCAATGTTCCAGTGATCATTTGAAGTATAGATGAGGGATCTGGACTGCCCATGAGGATGTTGCATGTCTTTAACCCTTTTCTTGACCTTTGACTATTTTATACTGAGGGACACCTGGAGATAAAATATTCGTGGATCTTTTGGATCTTTTAGATAAAGGGAGAAGGAAGGGTTTGGATTTAGGTTTACCCAATTGTACTCTGACTAAACTGCTTAGGAAGGCCATGATTATGTTTTATCCTAGGTTCTCAAGAGAAACAGAGCCAATAGGAGAAAAACATATATATATTAAGTTATATATTAGATATTAAAATATATATAACATAATATATTATATATTATATATTTACATATATACATGATATATTTTACATATTTAAAATATATAATATATAATATATTAATAATATATATATTATTAAAAAGAGCTGGCTCATGTGGTTTTGAGGGCCGAGAAGTCCCAGGAATTGTAGTTGGAAAGCTGGAAACTCAAAAAACCAATGATATAGTTCCAGTCAGAATCTGAAGGCCTAAGAACCAGGAGAGTGAATGGTGTAATTTCCAGTATGAGCCTAAATCCAAAGGCAGGTGAAGATTGATGGTGCCAGCTGAAAGACAGTCAGCCAGAGAGAGTAAATTCATTATAAAAGACTTTTTGTTCTATTCCAGAGTGGGCAACCTGCTTTATCCAATCTACCAATCCAAATGTTACTCTCATCCAGAATCATCCTCACAGACACACCCAGAAAAATGTTTTATCAAATATCTAGGCACCTTGTGGCTCAGTGAAGCTGATACATAAAATTAACCATCATAGATTATATTCTCTTTTTTAGAAAAATGTGAAGTATATTTAAATACAAGTCTACAGAGAATAGTAAACAAGAAATAATGAAGCAGGAAGGAAGAATAGAATCATTTAACCTCCAACATTAACCAGTTCAGGACATTTAGTTTGAAATGGTATGCAGCCTCAGAATATCATAAATAACAATTTGCAATATACGACATAACCATATTCCACTTCCAGTGGACTTATATATATATAACTATACCACTCTTTCTGTCCACTGTCATGATTTTGTTTTTTAAAATAGAGAAATCTCCTAGTCACCACCATTTATGACTTTGATTTTTAACCTATGAACCAAGTAATAAAAGAAATACACGTTGCAAATCTAATATGTTCAAGGCCCCAAAACTGAATCACAGATAAAAGTTAAGCATATTATTAGCAGGTTATCCTTTAAAAAAATAATAACTTTTTGACTTTACCTTTTTCCTTTCATCTGACCAACTGCCTAAAGAATTTACATAATTAAATCCTTATTAATTAAGCAAAATATACACCAACAACAGCTAATTTTTTAAAGGGTGATGATCAGTATGAAGATTAGTCAGTTTTCAGGAAGGGTTGAATCATCAGCCACCAGTTATTAGGTCTTCTACTGAACTAGGGATAGGACTTTGAGATTGAGATGATCTTACTCATCTCTGGATTTTGAAGACCACTGGACCTACATATGACACATAACTTGGTATTTGCAAAATGCTCTTTGGAACTAAATTAAATAAGAAAAGTCTAACTTTCCACTCCACTGAAGTAATTTCCACTTCAGGAACAATAGTGACCTAGGCAGTGACCATGTTATAGAAATTACACTTCCTAGAAATTTGAAAAAGACATGTAAGTAACGGGCACCTGGGTGGCTCAGTTGGTTAAGCGACTGCCTTCGGCTCAGGTCATGATCCTGGAGTCCCGGGATCGAGTCCCGCATCAGGCTCCCTGCTCAGCAGGTGGTCTGCTTCTCCCTCTGACCCTCTTCCCTCTTGTGCTGTCTCTCATTCTCTCTCTCAAATAAATAAATAAAAATCTTTAAAAAAAAAAAAAAGACATGTAAGTAACAAGGAACAAAGAAGAAACCTGTCACTTTCAGTGAAATTGTTACTTGAAAAGATAGAATTACACTATCCATGAAGAGAAAGACCTCCAAGGTGAGAAATTTTCTTTACGACCCATATCTTCAAGGACCCACAAGGAAGCTATAGATAAGTGAAATATCTAAGCAGCACCTATTATGTCAAAAACATGAACAAATCAGCCAGGAAGTCATCTGTGATAAAAACACAAGAGATACAGCCTACACAGATATTTAACTGAAAAATCAAGTATGAGTCTTATGGAAAATTACTAGAATGGTCAAAAGTCAGCCAATCTGACTTGGAGTAATCAAGAGACAAGTCACTGTGACCAGTGTTATGATTAAGATTTTGGTAGCATGTCTTATTTAAATACCTTTATTTCATGTATTTAAAAAAGAAATTATCCCTGGGCGCCTGGGTGGCTCAGTTGGTTAAGCAACTGCCTTCGGCTCAGGTCATGATCCTGGAGTCCCGGGATCGAGTCCCGCATCGGGCTCCCTGCTCGGCAGGGAGTCTGCTTCTCCCTCTGACCCTTCCCCCTCTCATGCTCTCTCTGCCTCATTCTTTCTTTCTCAAATAAATAAATAAAATCTTAAAAAAAAAGAAAAGAAATTATCCCTATCTCAGGTTTGTAACTTTCATAATAAGCATTATCTATAAGAAAAAAATTAAAAATTTGATTTGTATTTTACTATGTTAACATTTTAGGTAAGAAATATGAGTTAAATAGAAAAGATGTATCTCTCCTTTTAAGGACCCTCAGAAGTCAGATTAAACAGGTTTTTCTATTTAGGCACATACATGACACAGGACACAACAGTAAACAGCTGAATATTGACAGAAGATTTTAAATAAATGCTTTCATCCCAGTACAAGTGCAAGGAACAGAAAGCAGATCAATGTTTGACCCGCATGACTTTTTTTTTTTAATGAAAACATCAGTAAGTTACTATTTTTGTTTCTGAAAGAATGTAAGTAGGAATCCTTTCAGAAGCTTTGATAATTTTTCCATTACCAAAAATTATAAGTTTTTCTGTATAATCATTTGGAGAGTTTTTCAAAACTTTTGTTTTAAAATATCAAGAAAGCAAGGTTCTTGAGATTTTCTTAGTAATAATGGCAGAGAGCATTACAAATAGAAAAGCCATTGGAATTACAACTTAAAGTTTAAAACTGAATGGAGATTCATTTTTTGAAAGCTAATATAAAAGTAAGTTACTACTGGCTGGGAGGAGCAAGATAGCAGAGGAGTAGGAGACCTAAATTTCATCTGGTCCCAGGAATTCAGCTGGATAGGGATCAAACCATTCTGAACACCTACAAACTCAAAAGGAGATCAAAGAAAAGAACAGCAGCAACTCTCTGAACAGAAAAGGGACCACTTTCTGAACAGAAAAGAGACCACTTTCTGGAAGGTAGGACATGCGGAGAGTGAATCCGAGGCAATATTTGGGAAGATAGACCACAGGGGGAGTAGGCCTCCATCAGCCACTCCCAGCAAGTGATAGAGCAGTGGAGCACAAAATCGGAACTTTGAGAAGTCGGCTCCGCTGAGGGACGTCGCTCCAGTGGCTAAGTGGGGGGTGGAACCCTCGCTGGGACAGTGTGGCCACAGGACCCTTGGGGTAACAGAAAGACTGGGGGTGCCTGAGTGCAGCAGAGCTCCCAGGTATTGGAGCAGGGAAGCCGGCTGCAGAGACGGAGCCAGGGCTCGGGCTCTCATATCGGGGTTGCCATAAACCATGATCCGTGGCACAGTCAGGCCATTGCTCCTCCAGCAGGGACCCAAAAAGCAGCAGATCCGGGGAGACTCCCCTTCCTCCCCCGGGAGGAGCGGTGCGGGAGCACACGGCAGGGATTTGCTGGGTTTGGAGACTCCACACCGAGTCGGGTACCAGAGATAGAAACACTCGGTCACAGGCCAGGTGAGCACAGAGTGCAGCCGGAGACCAGGGAGATGGGAGTGATTGACTACTTTTCTCTGGGGGCACACTGAGGGGTGGGGCCCCGAGTTCTTGGCTAGCCTGGGGCGGAGATTGGGAGGCTGCCGTTTTCACTCTTGTCCTCCAAAGTTGTAGGGAAAGCTTGCAGGGAACAAAAGCTCCCGAGAGCAAACCCAAGCAGATTACTTGGCCAGGACCAGCAAGGGTGGGGCAATTCTGCCTCCAGCAAAGACATTTGGGAACCACAGCAACAGGCCCCTCCCCCAGAAGATCAGCAAGAACAGCCAGCCAAGACCAAGTTTACTGATCAATGAGAACGGCAGAACTCCAGCACCAAGGAAATACAGTGCATAGATTTCATGGCTTTTTTCCCCCTGATCCTTTTTCTTTTTTTAAGATTTTCTTTATTTATTTGAGAGAGAGAATGAGAGAGAGAGAGCACGAGAGGGGGAAGGGTCAAAGGGAGAAGCAGACTCCCCACCGAGCAGGGAGCCCAATGCAAGACTCGATCCTGGGACTCCAGGATCATGACCTGAGCCGAAGGCAGTCGCTCAACCAACTGAGCCACCCAGGAGCCCCACCCTCCGATTCTTTAGTCTTTCAAAGTTAATTTTTTAATTTTCTTTTTTTATCTTTTGAAATTTTCTTTTTCCCTTTTTCAACCAACATCTTATCGGTTCCTTTTTTAAAAAACCTTTTTTATTTTTCATTTTTAGAGTCATATTCTATCACTTGAGAGTAGTTAACCTAATTTTTGTTACATATATAAGTTGTTCTCTCTTTAAAATTTTGGGATACACTTTCTTCTAACAGACCAAAATATACCCTAAATCTCTAGTGTATAGCTTTCTTCTAGTCTCCTGCCTGATCACATTCTCTCCTTTTTTTTTTTTTAATTCTTCTTCTTTCTTTTTTCAACGAACTTCTTACCTTATCAATTCCTTTTATACAATCTTTTCTAATTTTCAATTGTACAGTCATATTCCATCCCTTTACCATATTTACCCTTATTTTTGTACATATATGTTTTTCTTTCTTTAAAATTTTGGGAGGCACTTTCTTCTAACAGACCAAATACACCCAAAATCTAGTGTGTGGTACTGATCTATGCACCAACCTGATCATATTTGATCATGTTTTTTTTTTTTCCTTTTTAATCTTTTTCTTATTCTTTTTTTTTTCTTTTTTCTTTCTTACCCTTTCTTTTGCCCTGGTTTGAAGTCTCTTCTGATGTGTTTAGTGTATATTTTTCTAGGGTCGTTGTTACCCTATTAGCATTTTATTCTCTCATTCATCTATTCTCCTCTGGACAAAATGACAAGATGGAAAAAATCACCTCAAAAAAAAGAACAAGAGGCAGTACTGACTCCCAGGGAGTTAATCAATATGGACATTAGTAAGGCGTCAGAACTAAAGATCAGAATGACGATTTTAAAGATACTAGCTAGGCTTGAAAAAAGCATGGAAGTTATTACAGAAACCCTTTCTGGAGAAATAAAAGACCTAAAATCTAACCAAGTCGAAATCAAAAAGGCTATTAATGAGGTACAATCAAAAATGGGGGCTCTAACTGCTAGGATAAATGAGGCAGAAGAGAGAATAAGGGATATAGAAGACCAAATGGTGGAAAATAAAGAAGCTGAGAGAAAGAGAGATAAACAACTACTGGATCATGAGGCTAGAATTCGAGAGATAAGCAATACCATAAGACGCAACAACATTAGAATAACTGGGATCCCAGAAGAAGAAGAAAGAGAGAGAGAGGCAGAAGGTATATTGGAGCAAATTCTAGCAGAGAACTTCCCTAATTTGGGGAAGGAAACAGGCATCAAAATCCAGGAGGCACAGAGAACCCCTCTCAAAATCAATAAAAATAGGTCAACACCCCGACATCTAATAGTAAAACTTACGAGTCTCAGAGACAAAGAGAAAATCCTGAAAAGAGCTCGGGAGAAGAGATCTGTAAACTACAATGGTAGAAACAATAGATTGGCAACAGACCTATCCACAGAGACCTGGCAGGCCAGAAAGGACTGGCAGGATATATTCAGAGCACTAAATGAGAAAAATATGCAGCCAAGAATACTCTATCCAGCTAGGCTGTCATTGAAAATAGAAGGAGAGATAAAAAGCTTCCAGGACAAACAAAAACTAAAGAAATTGCAAACACGAAACCAGCCTTACAAGATATATTGAAAGGGATCCTCTAAGCAAAGAGAGAGCCTAAAAGTAAAATAGACCAGAAAGGAACCACACAATATACAGTAACAGTCACCTTACAGGCAACACAATGGCACTAAATTCATATCTTTCAATAGTTACCCTGAATGCAAATGGGCTAAATGCCCCAATCAAAAGACACAGGGTATCAGATTGGATAAAAAAAAAGACCCATCGATATGCTGTCTGCAAGAGACTCATTTTAGACCCAAAGACACCTCCAGATTGAAAGTGAATGGGGTGGAAAACCATTTACTATGCTAATAGACACCAAAAGAAAGCTGGGGTGACAAATCTTATATCAGACAAATTAGATTTTAAACCAAAGACTGTAATAAGAGATGAGGAAGGACACTATATCCTACTTAAAGGTATCCAACAAGAAGATCTAACAATTGTAAATATCTATGCCCCTAACATGGGAGCAGCCAATTATATAAGCCAATTAATAACAAAAGCAAAGAAACACATCGACAACAATACAATAATAGTGGGGGACTCGGGAAATGTGGCATATGGAAGACCCACTCCCCGGCGCCGCTCGTGGGGGGCCCAAGTCCTTCTGATTGAGGCCCAGCCCGTGGACGGTGTGAGGCCAGTAGCGGCCCCCGGCGTGCCGGGCCCGGGTCTTCCCGGAGTTGGGTTGCTTGGGAATGCAGCCCAAAGCGGGTGGTAAACTCCATCTAAGGCTAAATACCGGCACGAGACCGATAGTAACAAGTACCATAAGGGAAGTTGAAAAGAACTTTGAAGAGAGAGTTCAAGAGGGTGTGAAACCGTTAAGAGGTAAACGGGTGGGGTCCGCGCAGTCCGCCCAGAGGATTCAACCCGGCAGTGGGTCCGGGCAAGCCGGTGGTCCAGCAGATCTTTCCCGCCCCCCGTTCTTCCTGACCCTTCCACCCCCCCTCCCTCCCCTGTCGTCCCTCCTCCCCGGAGGGGGCCTCCAGCAGGTGCGGGGGTGAGCGAGCAGGGCGGGGGGTGGGGTCACGGGGGACCGCCCCTCGGCCGGCGACCGGCCGCCGCCGGGCATATTTCCACCACAGCCGTGCGCCGCGACCGCCTCCGGGACGGCTGGGAAGGCCAGTGGGGAAGGTGGCTCAGGGGCCCCACTCTCTTTGGGGGGCGGGCCCACTCCCCAAGTGTTACAGCCCCCCAGCAGCAGCACTCGCAGAATCCTGGTGCCAAGGGAGCACCCCGTCGCCGCGCTCTCCCCCCTCCCAGCGCCCACCCCCGCGGGGGCTCTCCCGTGAGGGGGTCCCCCCATGGGGGCGCACCGGTGTCAGGGGGGGCCGGGACGCTCCCCCCATGGCGCGACCGCTCCCCCACCCCCCCTGCCCCCGGCGACAGGGCGCGCGGGGGGGCGGGGCAGAATGTCCCCAGTGCGCCCGGGGCGGGTCGCGCCATCGGGCCCGGGGGGTTTCCAGGCACCACGCCGTGACCAAAGCACAGCGAAGTGAACGCACGGGGTCAGCGGTGATGTTGGCCACCCACCCGACCCGTCTTGAAACGTGGACCAAGGAGTCTAACACATGCGCAAGTCAGGGGCTCGCACGAAAGCCGCCGTGGCACAATGAAGGTGAAGGCCGGCACTGCTGTGTTGGGAAAATTGGATAGCCACATGCAGAAGAATGAAACTGGACCATTTCCTTACACCACACACAAAAATAGACTCCAAATGGTTGAAAGACCTCAATGTGAGACAGGAGTCCATCCAAATCCTAAAGGAGAACACAGGCAGCAACCTCTTTGACCTCAGCCGAAGCAACTTCTTCCTAGAAACATCGCCAAAGGCAAGGGAAGCAAGGGCAAAAATGAACTATTGGGACCTCATCAAGATAAAAAGCTTTTGCAAAGCAAAGGAAACAGTCAACAAAACCAAAAGACAACCGACAGAATGGGAGAAGATATTTGCAAATGACCTATCAGATAAAGGGCTAGTATCCAAAATCTATAAAGAACTCATCAAACTCAAGCCCAAAGAACAAAGAATCCAATCAAGAAATGGGCAGAAGACATGAACAGACATTTTTCCAAAGAAGACATCCAAATGGCCAACAGACACATGAAAAAGTGCTCAATATCGCTTGGCATCAGGGAAATCCAAATCAAAACCTCAATGAGATACCACCTCACACCAGTCAGAATGGCTAAAATTAACAAGTCAGGAAATGACAGATGTTGGTGGGGATGCTGAGAAAGGGGAACGCTCCTACACTGTTGTTGGGAATGCAAGCTGGTGCAGCCACTCTGGAAAACAGTATGGAGGTTCCTCAAAAAGTTGAAAATAGAGCTACCATATGATCCAGCAATTGCACTACTGGGTATTTACCCCAAAGATACAAAAGTAGGCATCCGAAAGGGTACGTGCACCCCAATGTTTATAGCCACAATGTCCACAATAGCCAAACTGTGGAAAGAGCCAAGATGTCCATCGACAGATGAATGGGTAAAGAAGAGGTGGTATATATCTACAATGGAATATTATACAGCCCTCAAAAGGAACGAGATCTTGCCATTTGCAACGACATGGATGGAACTGGAGGGTATTATGTTGAGCGAAATAAGTCAAACAGAGAAAGATACGTATCATATGACCTCACTGATATGAGGAATTCTTAATTGCAGGAAACAAACTGAGGGTTGCTGGAGTGGGGGGTGGGGTGGGAGGGATGCGGTGACTGGGTGATAGACACTGGGGAGGGTATGTGCTATGGTAAGCGCTGTGAATTGTGTAAGACTGTTGAATCTTGGATCTGTACCTCTGAAACAAATAATGCAATATATGTTAAGAAAAAAAAGAAGAAGAAGAAGGCAGCAGGAGGGGAAGAATGAAGCAGGGGAAATCGGAGGGGTAGACGAACCATGAGAGATGATGGACTCTGAAAAACAAACTGAGGGTTCTAGAGGGGAGAGGGTGGGAGGATGGGTTAGCCTGGTGATGGGTATTGAGGAGGGCACATTCTGCATGGAGCACTGGGTGTTATGCACAAACAATGAATCATGGAACACTACATCTAAAACTAATGATGTAATGTATGGGGATTAACATAAGAATAAAAAAATTTTTTAAAAAAGAGAAAAAAGAATAAAAAAAAAAATAATAATAATAGTGGGGGACTTTAACACCCCCCTCACTGAAATGGATAGATCATCTAAGCAAAAGATCAACAAGGAAATACAGACTTTAAATGACACACTGGACCAGAAGGACTTCACAGATACATTCAGAACATTCCATCCCAAAGCGACAGAATAGACATTTTCTCTAGTGCCCATGGAACATTCTCCAGAACAGATCACATCCTAGGTCACAAATCAGGTCTAAACCCGTAACAAAGGATTAGGATCATTCCCTGAATATTTTCGGACCACAATGCTTTGAAACTAGAACTCAATCACAAGAGGAAAGTTGAAAAGAACTCAAATACATGGAGGCTAAAGAGCATCCTACTAAAGAATGAATGGGTCAACCAGTAAAGTAAAGAGGAACTTAAAAAATTCATGGAAACAAACGAAAATGAAAACACAACATTTCAAAATCTTTGGGATGCAGCAAAGGCAGTCCTAAGAAGAAAGTATATAGCAATACAAGCCTTTCTCCAGAAACAAGAAGGGTCTCAAATACACCACCTAACCCTATACCTAAAGGAGCTGGAGAAAGAACAGCAAATAAAGCCTAAACCCAGCAGGAGAAGAGAAATAATAAAGATCAGAGCAAAATCAATGAAAGAGAAACCAGAAGAACAGTAGAACATCAACAAAACTAGGAGCTGGTTCTTTGAAAGAATTAACAAGATTGATAAACCCCTGGCCAGACTTATCAAAAAGAAAAGAGAAAGGACCCAAATAAATAAAATCATGAATGAAAGAGGAGAGATCACAACCAACACCAAAGAAATACAAACAATTATAAGAACGTATCATGAGCAGCAATATGCCAGCAAATTAGATAATCTGGAAGAAATGGATGCATTACTATAGACGTATAAACTACCAAAACAGAACCAGGAAGAAATAGAAAACCTGAACAGACCTATAACCACTAAGGAAATTGAAGCAGTCATCAAAAATCTCCCAACAAACAAAAGCCCAGAGCGAAATGGCTTCCCAGGGGAATTCTACCAAACATTTAAAGAAGAATTAATACCTATTCTTCTGAAACTGTTCCAAAAAATAGAAATGGAAGGAAAACTTCCAAACTCATTTTATGAGGCCATCATTATCTTGATCCCAAAACCAGACAAGACCCCATCAAAAAGGAAAATTACAGACCAATATCCCTGATGAATATGGATGCAAAAAATCTCACCAAAATACTAGCCAATAGGATCCAACAGTACATGAAAAGGATTATTCACCACGACCAAGTGGGATTTATCCCTGGGCTGCGAGGTTGGTTCAACAACCACAAATCAATCAATGTGATACAATACATTAATAAAAGACAGAACAAGAACCATAGGATCCTCTCAATAGATGCAGAAAAAGCATTTGACAAAGTACAGCATCCTTTCTTGATCAAAACTCTTCAGAGTATAGGCATAGAGGGTAAATACCTCAATATCATAAAAGCCATCTATGAAAAACCCACAGCGAATATCATTCTCAATGGGGAAAAACTGAGAGCTTTCCCCCTAAGGTCAGGAACACAGCAGAAATGTCCACTATCACCACTGCTATTCAACATAATATTAGAAGTCCTAGCCACAGCAATCAGACAACAAAAAGAAATAAAAGGCATCCGAATTGGGCAAAGAAGAAGTCAAACTCTCACTCTTTGCAGATGATATGATACTTTATGTGGAAAACCCAAAAGACTCCAACCCAAAACTGCTAGAACTCATACAGGAATTCAATAAAGTGGCAAGACATAAAATCAATGCACAGAAATCAGTGGCATTCCTATACACCAACAACAAGACAGAAGAAAGAGAAATTAAGGAGTCGATCCCATTTACAATTGCACCCAAAACCATAAGATACTTAGGAATAAATCCAACCAAAGAGGCAAAGAATCTGTGCTCAGAAAAGTATAGAATACTCCTGAAAGAAATTGAGGTAGACACAAAGAAATGGAAAAACATTCCATGCTCATAGATTAGAAGAACAAATATTGTGAAGATGTCAATGCAACATAGAGCAATCTACATTTTCAATGCAATCCCTATCAAAATACCATCCACTTTTTTCAAAGAAATAGAGCAAATAATCCTAAAATTTGTATGGAACCAGAAAAAACCCTGAATTGCCAGAGGAATGTTGAAAAAGAAAAGAAAAGCTGGTGGCATCACAATTCCAGACTTCCCGCTCTATTACAAAGCTGTCATCATCAAGACAGCATGGTACTGGCACAAAAACAAACATATAGACCAATGGAACAGAATACAGAGCCCAGAAATGGACCCTCAACTCTAAGGTCAACTCATCTTTGACAAAGCAGGAAAGAATGTCCAATGGAAAAAAGACAGTCTCTTCAACAAATGGTGCTGGGAAAATTGGACAGCCACATGCAGAAGACTCAAACTGGACTATTTCCTTACACCACACACAGAAATAGATTCAAAATGGGTGAAAGACCTAAATGTGAGACAGGAGGCCTCAAAATCCTTAAGGAGAACACAGGCAACAACCTCTTAGACCTCAGCTGAAGCAACTTCTTCCTAGAAACATCACCAAAGCCAAGGGAAGCAAGGGCAAAATGAACTTTTCAGACTTCATTAAGATAAAAAGCTTTTGCACAGCAAAGGAAACAGTCAACAAAACCAAAAGACAACTGACAGAATGGGAGAAGATATTTGCAAATGAAATATCAGATAAAGGGCTAGTATCCAAAATCTATAAAGAACTCACAAACTCAACACCCAAAGAACAAATAATCCAATCAAAAAATGGACAGAAGACATGAACAGACATTTCTGCAAAGAAGACATCCAAATGGCCAATAGGCACATGAAAAAGGGCTCAACATCACTTGGCATCAAGGAAATCCAAATCAAAACCTCAATGAGCTACCACCTCACACCAGCCAGAATGGCTAAAATTAACAAGTCAGGAAATGACAGATGTTGGCGAGAATGCAGAAAAAGGGGAATCCTCCTACACTGTTGGTGGGAATGCAAGCTGGTGCAGCCACTCCGGAAAACAGTATGGAGGTTCCTCAAAAAGTTGAAAATTGAGCTACCCTACAACCCAGCAATTGCGCTACTGGGTATTACCCCAAAGATATAAATGTAGGGATCCAAAGGCGTACCTGCACCTCAATGTTTATAGCAGCAATATCCACAATAGCCAAACTATGGAAAGAGCCAAGATGTCTATCAACAGATGAATGGATAAAGAAGATGTGGGGGCGCCTGGGTGGCTCAGTCGGTTAAGCGACTGCCTTCGGCTCAGGTCATGATCCCAGGGTCCTGGGATCGAGTCCCACATCGGGCTCCCTGCTCTGCGTGGAGCCTGCTTCTCCCTCTCCCACTCCCCCTGCTTGTGTTCCCTCTCTTGCTGTGTCTCTCTCTGTCAAATAAATAAATAAAATCTTTAAAAAATAATAAAAGAAAAAAAAGAAAATTTGGTATATTTATACAATGGAATATTATGCAGCCATCAAAAAATGAAATCTTGCCATTTGCAATGACATGGATAGAACTGGAGAGTATTATGCTGAGCGAAATAAGTTAATCAGAGAAAGACAAGTATCATATGATCTCACTGATATGAGGAATTCTTAATCTCAGGAAACAAACTGAGGGTTGCTGGAGTGGTGGGGAGTGGGAGGAATGGGGTGGCTGGGTGATAGACATTGGGGAGGGTATGTGCTATGGTGAGCGCTGTGAATTGTGTAAGACTGTTGAATCACAGATCTGTACCTCTGAAACAAATAATACATTATATGTTAAAAAAGAAAAAAAGAAAAAGATAGCAGGACAGGAAAAATGAAGGGGGGAAATTGGAGGGGGAGAGGAACCATGAGAGACTATGGACTCTGAGAAATGAACTGAGGGTTCTAGAGGGGAGGGAGATGGGGGGATAGGTTAGCCTGGTGATGGGTATTAAAGAAGGCACGTACTGAATGGAGCACTGGGTGTTATACACAAACAATGAATCATGGAACACTACATCAAAAACTAATGATGTAATGTATGGTGATTAACATAACATAAAAAAAAAGTAAAAAAAAAAAGTAAGTTAGTACTAGGCTGAAGAGCAGACTTTTAAAAGAAATAACAATATTTAGATGAGATTTGTCTAAATGACAAAGTGAAAACTGTATATAAAGTAAGCAAAATGAAATCTAAGTACACAAGTTCCCAGGATAAATCATTCATTATTGAAAACTTGACTGTCAACTACTAAGGCATTTTGTAGATTATAGAGGTAGGTAGGCTTTACCTATTGGTAGAGATATTATACTGACTATAGGAGAAGAGCAGTACTTTCTCCTAGAAAGTTACAAGTTCATTTGGAGATAAGATACATAGGTATAAGAAGGTAGCAAAACTCTAAAATAGCAAAAAGAAAATCTAGTAGAGATCCCCATATCCAATGGAAATTAATCCAAAAGAATATTAAGACTTTCTCTACTATTAACTCAAAGAGTGCTTCCTGCCTGCAAAATGAACAGTATCCACCTTTTCAGTAAACTTCTTGAAATTCTACATGATCATCTCATTCTCTCCTTAGCGCTTTTATGTTTGCTTTTGTTCTCTTTACCTCTTTTTAATATTATCTACTCCTCAAAACAATTTAAAAATGTCTTTTCTATTTTATAAGACTTTATTATCTATTTAAAATGCACTAACTAGTTTCAGCCCTGTAATGACAACTGCAGTCTGTGCCTCCTTCACTTGATGTTCTTCAATAATCAGGGACATTATGGGGGAGTTAGGAAATCATATTGCTCAACTGACCTTGCATCCAACATTCTCCATAAGGTAATAACGAAGCATAATTTTAACAGTTAAGAGTACTTTTCCCCTGAAAAGGCACAATATGATAGAGCAACACAAATCTAAAAACTCTTAAAAATATGTTTTAAGTAGAATTTTTGGAGAATTTTCTAAAATTAAAAGGTATTCTTATAGGCTTTCCCACTGCCCTACTGCATAATTTAGAGAATGTCATCCTAATATCTCCATTTCCTCATAAGTGAAAGGGGTAACACTTTTGATGTTCTATTACATGACATGATTGTCCTACAAAATTTATTTAAGTAAAAGTATACCTATGTAATAAGATTTAGTGAAAGCATTTAGATATCTAAGGAATCTCTGTTAAGTTACAGAGTCTTAAAATCCAGAGTTTTTTATCAGTAAGCTACTTGGAACACACACACACACACACACACACATCTAATACTCTAATGATTAGGAAAAATCAGCATGACTTGTTAAATAAAGATACATTTACCTCTTATTTGTCCCATGCTTAAATGAGAGAAATCTATAAATCATGGAAAATAGAATCTAGAACATGGCAGATACACAATATCTCCCTCAGGATCTCCTCTTCCCTGTTTCTCTCTTCCTTTTTCACTCTCTCCTTCTGCTCCTGTTTCCTATATGTTTATGTGCATATAATATCTTTTTCAAAACTAGGACCATATTCACCTCTACAAAGCCTTCCCTTGATCTCCAAGCCCCTCTGTCCTATTCAGTGCCTCAAACATTCATGTGATTTTTACCAGACCATGCAATTTGTACCAATGCAATCTTCTTATACCTATGTATCTTATCTCCAAATGAACTTGTAAGTCTTTTAAAGGCAGAAACCAGGGGGCACCTGTGTGGCTCAGTTGGTTAAGCGTCTGGCTTCAGCTCAGGTCACAATTCCAGGGTCCTGGGATTGAGCCCCACATGGGGCTCCCTGCTTGGTGGGGAGCCTGCTTCTCCCTCTCCCATTCCCCCTGCTTGTGTTCCCTCTCTTGCTGTGTCTCTCTCTGTCAAATAAATAAATGAAATCTTTAAAAAAAAATAAAATAAAGGCAGAAACTATAGATTTACTGCCTTCTCTAACATCACTTTTTAAGTTGTTGATGTACACATAATGCTTAAGCAATGAATGGCATTCTATGTATTCAACCTCTATAACAAAGGGACAGGACCAGTGGATCAAAGAAAAGTGATAGATATGATATATTTTTTACTAGTAAATTTTATGGTTCTGTTACATACAACACACGTCAACAAACTGGGAAAATTACCCACTGAAGATCAAACAAGAGTAAATTTGTTTTAGTTATAATGAAAAGAGTTTTGTCAGTTTTCTGAAAGTAAAGTCATTCTTTTTTCTTTCTTTTTTTTGAGAGAGAGCACATGAGCAGTCAGGTGAAGGTGGGTAGGGACAGAAGGAGATAAAGAGAGAGAATCCCAAGCAGACTGCACACCCAGTGTGGAGGCCTATGTGGTACTGAATCTCATGACCCCAAGATCTGACCTGAACCGAAATTAAGAGTGCACGGCTCAACAAACTGAGCCACCCAAGTGCCCCAGTAAAGTCATTCTTATGTGATCTTAAATCATGAGTCTGGTGATTTTCTTTATCGGTGTGGTCAATTTGATATGTTACAGAAATCAAAATTAATATAAGCTTAAAAAGTTCATGCAAAAATATTGATATACTTTTACCAATATCTTGAATGGAAACACCAATATTTTTCTTTTTTGTTCTGTTTTATTTATTTCAGAGAGAGAGAGAATGCGTGAGCATGAGTGGGGGAGGGGCAGAGGGTGAGGGAGAAGCAGGCTCTCCAATCAGTGGGGAGCCCGATGTGGAGCTTGATCCCAGGACCCTGGGATCATGACCTGAGTTGAAGGCAGACGCTTAATGGACTGAGCCACCCAGGTGCCCCGGAAACACCAATATTTTTATGGAGAATCTCTCCTTTGTTGATCTTTATTGATAATAGATTCTCATATGACTAGTTTCTAAGTCAGAAAAAGTGAACGAGCCTACAAGTTCTACCACAATTTTAAGAGTCAATGAAATTTTGTTTCTGGGCATATAATTTGATGTCCATCTCAAAATCAAACAGCATGGAGAACACTAATATGAAGTAATTTTCCACATATGCAAAAACACAGGGGTGGATCAAGAAACAACATCTTTAAATGTGTTTAAAAAAATTTAAGATGGATCATGTTGTTTTTAAACAAAATGTCAGTATGTGATTACAAAGTTCTCAATGCAGTGTTTCAATCAAGTATAGAAATGAATCATGAAGGACTTCAAGGAAAAATGTTATTCCATCCAGTGCAACTAGAAAATATATACTTCACAGCAGAGAAAACAAATACTGAAAGCTTGAGGTACAAACCAAATCTCAATGTATCCAAAGAAAATAAGCAAAATTAACATTTCCCCTCTGCAATCCTGCTTGACAGGGGGTCCTTCACTCTCATGCATAGAAAATCACTTCAAGATCCAGAAGGAATTACAGTATGTCTTTAGATGAATTATCATACATCCATTAAAATACTCATCATAATGCCTATTAAAATACAGGAAATTATTAACATATAAACATATAAATCAGATAATAAAACAAAAATATATAAATTTATACATCTTTGTATTCTTTGAACAATTTAACATACAAAAAGAGAACAATGAAGATACAAATGTAGTTAGAATGACATGCCTATAGTTTAAATTTTTATTTAAATTTCCTTAATATTTAATAATGGGTAATGTTTAATAACTAAGGGTAATGTTTAATAATTATTTTCTAGAAATGTGTTCTTTTTCAAGTCTGCATCTAATAGAACTTTCTTTTGCTTTTCAGAAAATTAAGTCAGTATGATCTTCAGACTTTTGACATATCTTCTGCTTCATGATTAATGAAAGATTGCAGCTTTTTAATTACACCAAAATTATCTTTTAAGCCCTAATTCAGTAAACTTCTCTTAGTTTCTTTTTTATAGGTTTCCCAGAAATCCTTGATATTGTTGAACACACCAGTCCTATTAAAAATCTCTCTTCCTGTGGAGTCTTGTCTTCTCCTTTGGTTATTTACACCATTCCATCTCTGCTTACTTACACCCTTAAACCTAAACCTGCTCCACAAATGCAAACTGTCTTCACAAATTTGCCTTCTTCCCTCAGTTATTTTTTTCTTCTCTTAACTTTTTACTCTAGCTCTGTCACATTTATTGTGGAACTTACAGATTTGCATTTCCAACCACCGTCTTGCTTTTAGCTTCCAATGCTGAAATTCTAATTTTCTGCCAGATTGTTCTATCTTATTATCCACCAGCAGTCCAAATTAATGTTGTCAGAACCAATTTTATTACATTTTCCTCAAAACAACTTGCTTAAACCAAACAACATGTTTCTATTACTTAAACTATTATTCTACCTGTTTAACAAGTCTGAAATATGAGAGCCACTTTTCCAACTCTCTCCTTTAGGGCCCAAATCCAATTGCTAATCTATAAAAGCCCATCTCAACTTCTCTTCCCACTAATGCCCAGTTCACTTGTAATCTCTCTCCACTCTCCACTGTTTCTTAGCTTTTCACTATGTAGCTTCTCTATATAAGAAAAGCTACATAATGGATATTTCCTTTCTCTGGTATTTTCCAGCATTTTCTTTGGAAAAAATCAGAACTTCTATTAGGAGGTAGAGGTCAGAGTAGAGGAGGAGGATGTACATCACCTGAATTGTGGATTGAGGGTGATGGAGACAGAGAACCTGCATTAGTAGAAAATATTTTTGTCCTCTGGGCAGTCACAGAATACCTTCAGCCATGAAAACCTGTTTATCTCCAAATGTAGGATTTCAACATTGCCTCCATGATTCCTACAACCAAAATTACCTTCTTTCTTCTTGTCACCAGTTGTTCTTGATTTATCTTCTAATACATTTATAACAAACAGCCTTTCAAAAGAGTTACCATCCTATCCAAGTTTCCTTAATACATTGATAACTTTTGGGAGTCAAGATTAAATTATTATCCTAAGATAAGGATGGTATCTATCAGAAAACATTGCAAACAATACATAAATGTTAAAATATGTAAGGAGACATCAAAGAGTGACATGACATTTTCAGCAGAGAGTCTTTTGAACACAAATTATTATATTTTTTCCCTGTCTTTTATTTGAGGGGGGTACTATTATTTAGTGGTCTTTTATAGTATTGGCCATAGTTTACCAATTTAGAGGACATATTTCTAAAACAAAAGACATACTGTAATACTCATTGTGATAATACTTATGTTTACTTCAAGTTGGGATAAAAAGTATATATCTTTACCTTAACTCTGTTACTCTTCAAAAGATAAAAATTGGAAAAGAACAAGAATTGAACAGAAACAGCTTTTGACATTAAAATAGCATATTTGCTTGAGGTCAGTACCCAATTATTTAAAAGAAACAGTAATTATGTGGAAAACAGTATAGAGTTCCTCAAAAAATTAAAAACAGAAATACCATATGACATAATTCCACCATAATAATTTGCCCAAAGAAAATGAAAACACTAATTCAAAAAGATATATGCACCCCTATGTTTATTGCCGCATTAATTACAATAGTCAAGATATGGAAGCAACCTACATGTCCATGAGATAGATAAATGGATAAGGAAGATGTGGTACACGCACACACACACACAAATGGGATATTACACAGCCATAAGAAAGGATGAAAGCTTGTCATTTGCAACAACATGGATGAACTTAGAGGGTGTTATGCTAATGAAAGAAGTCAGAATGAAAAAGACAAATACCATATGATTTCACTCATACGTGGAATCTAAAAAACAAAATGAATGAATAAACAAAAAAACGCAGAATCAGACCTATAAATACAGAGAACTGATGGTTGCCAGAGGGAAGAGGGGGTAGGGAAATTGGCCAAAGGGGAATGAGAGATACAGGCTTCCAGTTATGTAATGAATAGGAATAAAAGGTACAGCATAGGGAATATAGGCAACGATATTTTAATAGCATTGTATGGTGACAGATGGTACCTATACTTGCAGTATAGGCATAACATAATGTATAGAGAAGTTGAAACTGAAATTAATGTAACATTGTGTGCCAAGTAAAAAGAAATTTTAAAGAAACAATAATTAAATCAATAAAACATAATTTTATAAAAATTGTATAAGATTCTTAAAAGTTATTAAATCCAGAAGGAACTGTACAACAGAAATAGTTAAAAAGAAGAGCCTCTAACAGGCTTCTTTTGCTTACACTGCTCTGGAACCACATACAGTAGTTCATTAATTCATTCAAAAAATTGTTGATAATTTAGTACTTGTCGGGTATTCTATTGTAAGAACCTGTAATAGATTAAAAGTGATGAAGAGGTTCATCCATTTTTTTAAAGTGTTAAAAAATTAGAGTTGTGAAACAGCTTAGTAATTTAAATAGTTACTCATTCATTTAAAACTCAAATAACTTGGGCACCTGAGTGGCTCAGTTGGTTAGGCGACTGCCTTCGGCTCAGGTCATGATCCTGGAGTACCGGGATCGAGTCCCGCATCGGGCTCCCTGCTCAGCAGGGAGTCTGCTTCTCCCTCTGACCCTCCCCCCCTCTCATGTGCTCTCTCTCTCTCTCTCAAATAAATAAATAAAATCTTTAAAAAAAAAAAAAACTCAAATAACTTGTTGAGTGTTGTGTGACAAGCAATTTGATAGGCTGGAGCTGATAATATAAAGAAAATCCAGTCCAGGACCTAAAGGAACTTGCAATCCTGCGCTACAAGAGAGGTGTTCACAATGTGCAAGGAAAGCTTAAAGAAGCCCCAACTCTGCTCAGTGATGACAAAGAACTCACTCAGGAGTTAACCTTTAAATGGTATCATAATGGATAAGCAGTACCTCACTTGGTAAAGGAATAGAAGAAAGAAATTACAGCCAGAAATAACTGAATATTCTAAGGCACAGAGTAATGAGAAAGTGTGAAATGTCTAATTAACAAAAGGCCATTAACATGGAACAAAGCATGAATATAAATGAGTGGCAGAGACCAGACTGTAAAGAGTCTTATATGTCACATAAAGATTTTAGTCTTTAACATATTCTGAATAGAATGGCGCTTTTCGTGTGTCTTAAGCAAGTGAGTAGCATAGTCACATTTGTATGTTAAACAAAAAAATTGTAAAGGGATGGAGGGAGTAGAGACAAGCAAATGAAGTTGTAGCAATAGTCTAATCAGTAATGATAAGATCTTTTACTGAAGTCAAGGGGGATTTATTATAAGAGGACAGAGCAATGTTTGGATATTAGAATCAGCAGAACCTAGTGACAGATAATCTGGCATGGGATGAAGGAGACAGAGAAGAAGAAAATAAAGTGAAAATTGATTTCCAGGTGTCAGGTTTGGATGACCAAGTGGTTGGTGTGTCTACTTATAGAAATATGTACAGAGAATATATCATTAAAATATCTATAAAATATCTAATATGAACCGGAATGTTTACTTTCCAAGTCTAAATCATTTACATAGGTTTATCCTAAGGATACACACATGGCAAGAAAAAGAAAATTAAGGCAGACTCAAGATCAAATTTTAAATTTTAATCTCTGGTTCATTAGTTGTATTATATATATATGTATAAATTAACAAAAAGTTTCCTTGCTTTAAGCAAACCTGATACACTAAAATTGGCATTTATGTAAATGATTAATGTTACTATTTCTTTTTAAAAAAATCAATCATTTGCCTCAACAAAAAATTTTCTTTAACATTATTTAAAGGAGTGCTCCCTAATGATTTTAAAGTAAAATTACACTTGGGTAGAAAAATAACTTGACATATACATCTATAACTAGGACAGATAGTCAGCTGTTTATCACCAGAACAGGAGTACCAGCTGTTCACTGTTCATGGATGTTGCGAGGGGCTGATGGCCACACCATGCAGGTTGTGGATACCATGAATACCACCACTACCTATTGCACAAACTAAGAATGTTACCAGGTCACTCAGTTCTGTCCCAGATGCACCAAAGAATTGGAGACCCAAAACCTAACAGGAACAAGTTGAGATGGGTTAATTGGCACTTGAATTTAACAAAAACCTTTCAAAGGATCAAATAACACTCTACAAATGAATTACTCATAAATCAGAATAGTGTCTTTATTAAGTATACATATATAGTTGACCCTTGAACAACACAGGTTTGAACTGCACGGGCCCATTTATATGCATGTTTTTTTTTTTCCTGATAAACACAATACAGTGCTGTAAATGTATTTTCTCTTCCTTATGATTTTCTTAATAACATTTTATTTTCTCTAAATTACTTTATTGTGGGATACAGTATATGATAAATACAACACATGAAACGTGTTAATCAACTATGTACATTATTGGTAAGGCTTCTGGTCAACAGTAGGCTATTAGAAGTTAAGTTTGGGGGGAGTCAAAGTTATGCATGAATTTTTGACCACACTGCGTTGGTATCCCTAACCCCAGCATTGTTCAGGGGTCAACTGTAACCTTACCTAGATGCTTCCCTGTATTAAAATAAAAGAAAAACACAGTTTGGGAAAAAATACCCATGTATGTGTGTTAAAAACCAGCAAGCAGAATCGCAATGTCTCTGTTTTGTGACCTATGGTATTTAATTTCATTAGGTTTTCAAGGTAATCATATAATTTCTTTTCATTCAAACTGCAACAACATGCTAAGGAAAAGTTAGGTTTTCCTAGAGAGTTCATCTAAGTACCCCAAAACCAAATTTATTTACTGAAGGAATGTTTCAAGAGAAGTGGAATGTGTGAAGCAAGATAGGACAAGGGAAGAAAGCTGAAAAGGTTGTAGCCATGGCTAGAGTCTCACTTCTGCCTTATCCCACAAGGCACTTTGCAGCACAAATTGCATCAAGTTGGTTTTTGTTTGAGACAAGGGACCAGCCCTCTGAACACCCATGTTATTCAGTCATTGATCCTGTCCCCAAAAGTGGGTGGAGGTTGGGGGTACGTATATAATCTCTGGACACATTAGCTCTCACTGGGCCAGAGGGATGAGTGCACTTGCCTAGTGAAAGGGAAATAGATGAAACAAGAAAAATATCTACTTGAGAGGCATAAGGCACAAGTATTTTTTTAATAAGTGTTCTATGTTACATAAAATCCAAGTAAGCTGTGAATAAATATAATGTTTGATGAGCACCAGGAGGTGATGAAAAGAGAAAGCAAATACTAAAACTAGATGTACATGTTCCATTCAAAGTTATTATAGACAGAAGTGTGATCTAAATGTAAACACCACTGAAGATAATATCATATTTATGATATAGGGAGCTGTGGTAAGCAAATTCTAAGACAGCTCCATGATCTCCACTCCCTGATGTTATGTCTTGTATAAGCCCTTCTCCCAAAGTCTGGATGGGACCTGTGATTTGCTTCTATACAACAGACCATGGCAAAAATGGTGGGCTGGAACTCCTGCAGATGCCATTTTTTAGCCAACTTGAAAGACTATATCCTCTGGCCATGAAGAAGCAAATACCCATACTGTAAACTGCCGATCGCAGGGCCACATGGCAAGGAATTGTGAGTGGCCTCTAGGACTTGAGGGCAGCTTCTGGCCAAAAGCCAGCAGAAAGGAAGGAAAGAAAGAAAGAAAAAGAAAAGAAAGAAAGAAAGAAAGAAAGAAAGAAAGAAAGAAAGAAAGAAAGAAAGAGAGCCCTCAGTCATGCAGCCACAATGAAATGACTTCTGCCAACAACTAGATGAGCTCAGAAGCAGAGTCTTCTTGGTCAAGCCAGATGAGAACACAGCCCCAATGACACCTTAATTGCAGATCCTGACACAGAGAACCTAGTTAAGCTGTGCCTGGATGCCCAATGCACAGAAACCATGAGATAATGAATGTATGCTATTTTAAGCTGTTAAAGTTGCAGTAATTTGTTTCTCCAGACCACCAGATAGGGAGGCTTAATGTTTTGCTTTGTTTCTATTCTACTAGCCAACTCATTGCACTATCATGCCAGTATGGCAGCAATGCTTTTGATCATTCCAAATTAGTTTTGGTAATTTGTTTCATTGTGATTTTTTTTATAGACATGATCTTGATAACTGTGAAGAGAGTTTGATGTTTAATGGCAAATGTTTTTATATTTTAAAACTTATTGTAAATTACTACCTCAAAGTAGGATGAAGTAAGACAAGAATCCCACTTAGAACTATTACAAAAACAAGATAAAATCTAAAAATTATCTGTTTAAGTATATTAGGGAGCTACAGAAGCTTTGAGGACTAGAGGAGCTAAGGTATCAGAGGACGGAGAAACTCAGAATACCGAGCTGATGATTTACAACTCCTATTCCTCTGGGGCCATTTACTGATTTTGTGGCACACATAAGAGGATATCCACATAGTAAAAATCTCTTAACACTATATGCCCAAATTAATTCTAGACTGATGAATATCAAAATATGCAAAGTAAAAGTAAAGCTTTTAGAAGAAAATATAGGAGACCATATGTACAACTTTGGATTAGGCAAAACAATTATTTATTTATTTATTTATTTATTTATTTATTTATTATTTTTAAAGATTTTTATGTATTTATTTGAGAGAGAGACAGAGACAGAGCACAAGCAGAGGGGGGAGGAGGCAGAGGGCAAGGGAGAAACAGGCTCTCTGCTGAGCAAGGAGCCCCATATGGGGCTCGATCTAAGAACCCCAGGATCATGACCTGAGCCAAAGGCAGACGTTCAACCGACTGAGCCACCTGGGCATCCCTAGGCAAAAATTCATTAGTAGACTACAAAAACACACTAATCATAAAGAAAAAATAAATAGGTTATATTAAAATTAAGCATTTTATTCAATAAAAGAAGCCATTGAGATACTGAAGAGCTCCTATAAATCAATAAGTAATAGACAGTCAAACTTATAGAAAAATGGCAAAGACTGGCAGACACTTACTAAAAGAGGATATTCAAATGGACAATAAAATGTGAAAAGTTGCTCAACTTCATGTCAAGAAAATGCAAATTAAAACCAAAATGCAATGTCACCAAACTGGCTAAAATTTAAAAGAG
Organism: Mirounga leonina; assembly: GCF_011800145.1. Classification (NCBI taxonomy): domain Eukaryota; kingdom Metazoa; phylum Chordata; class Mammalia; order Carnivora; family Phocidae; genus Mirounga; species Mirounga leonina. The sequence continues at coordinate 16,120,336 of NW_023270702.1, forward strand.
AAATAAGACCAAATGTGGACAGTGGAATTTCAAAAGCATGATTCCAGCATCCTGGTCTCCATGTCTTTGTGTAATTCACAACTCTTGATTGATCGGTAGGTGGGGTCAGTAACTTGCTTATAACTAATACAAGATGGCAAAGGTGAATGGATTGTGCAGATATAATTAAGGTTTCTAATTAGTGTAAGTTAATAAAAAGAAATTATTCTGGATGGTCCCAAACTAACCAGGTAAGTCTTTTGAAAAAAGGGGTCTTGAAGAGTAGAAACTCTCTATTGCTGGCTTTGAAGAAGCAAGCTTCATTTCCTATAACTGCAAAGAAATGAAATCTTCCAGATATGTAAGAAGCTTGGAAGAGGATCATCCCTTGTAAAGCCTCTAGATGAGAAAACAGCCTGTCTGGAGTGACTGACTGCTTTTCTCTGAGGGCTCACTGTGGACTGGGGCCCCAAGCTCTCCGCTCCTCTGGGACCAGAGATTGGGAGGCCGCCATTTTCATTCTCGTCCTCCAAAGCTGCACAGAAAGCTTTCAGGGAACAAAAGCTACCAAGGGCAAACCCAAGCAAATGACTTAGCCTAGCCCCTGGCTAGGAGGTGCAATTCCACCTCAGGAAAAGGCATTTGGGAATCACTGCAACAGGCCCCTCCCCCAAAAGATCAGCAAGAACATCTAGTCAAGACCAAGTTTACCGATCAATGAGAACTGCAAAACTCCAGCACTAAGGGAATACAGCACATAGAATTCATGGCTTTTTTCCCATGATTCATTAGTCTTTCAAACTTGATTTTTAAAATTTTCTTTATTTTTTTCTTTTTCTATTTTTTATTGAATTTTTCTTCTTTCCTTTGTCAAGCAACATCTTATCAATTCCTTTTTTAAGATCTTTTTTAACTTTCATTTTTACAGTCATATTCTATCCCTTCATTGTATTTAATCTTACTTTTTGTATATATATAAGTTTTTCTTTCTTTAAAATTTTGGGATACAGTTTCTTCTAACAGACCAAAATATACCCTAAATCTAGTGTATGACTTTGTCCTAGTCTCCCACCTAATCACATTCTCTCCTTTTCTTTCTTTTTTTAAAATTATTTTTTGTTCTTTTTTTCAACCAACTTATCAATTCCGTTTTTAAAATCTTTTTTAATTTTCATCTTTACAGTCATATTCCATCCCTTCATCGTATTTGCCCTTATTTTTGTATATCTATAAGTCGTTTTTTCTTTATAATTTTGGGAGGCAATTTCTTCTAACAGACCAAAATACACCCAAAATCTAGTGTGTGGCTCTGTTCTATTCACCAGCCTGATTATATTCTTTTTTTTTTTTTTTACCCCTTTTGCTTCCCCCTGGTTTCAGGTCTCTTATGATTTGATTAGTACATATTTTTCTGGGGTAGTTGTTACCCTTTTAGCATTTTGTTCTCTCATTCATCTATTCTCCTCTGGACAAAATGACAAGATAGAAAAACTCACCTCAAAAAAAAAAAACACCAAGAGGCAGTACACTGACTGTCAGGGACCTAATCAATACAGACATTAGTAAGATGTCAGAACTAGAGTTCAGAATGACGATTATAAAGATACTACCTGGGCTTGAAAAAAGCATACAAGATACTAGAGAATCCCTTTGTGAATAAATGAAAGAACTAAAATCTAACCAAGTTGAAATCAAAAAGGCTATTAATGAGGTACAATCAAAAATGGAGGCTCTAACTGCTAGGACAAATGAGGTAGAAGAGAGAATGAGTGATATAGAAAACAAATGATGGAGAATAAAGAAGCTGAGAAAAAGAGATAAACAACTACTGGATCACGAGGGCAGAATTCAAGAGATAAGTGATACCATAAGATGAAACAATATTAGAATAATTGGGATACCAGGAGAAGAAGAGAGAGGGGGGCAGAAGGTGTATTGGAGCAAATTCTAGCAGAGACCTTCCCTAATTTGGGAAGGAAATAGGCATCAAAATCCAGGAGGCACAGAGAACTCCCCTCAAAATTAATAAAATTAGGTCAATACCCCAACATCTAATAGTAAAACTCACAAGTCTCAGAGACCAAGAGGAAAATCCTGAAAGCAGCTCAGGACAAGAGGTCTGTAACTTACAATGGTAGAAACATTAGATTGGCAGCAGACCTATCTGCAGAGACCTGGCAGGCCAGAAAGGACTGGCATGATATATTCAGAGCACTAAATGAGAAAAATATGCAGCCAAGAATACTGTATCCAACTAGGCTGTCACTGAAAATAGAAGGAGAGATAAAAAGCTTCCAGGACAAACAAAAACTAAAGGAATTTGCAAACACGAAACCAGACCTACAAGAAATATTGAAAGGGGTCCTCTAAGCAAAGAGAGAGCCTAAAAGTAACATAAACCAGAAAGGAACCAGACAATATACAGTAACAGTCACCTTACAGGCAACACAATGGCACTAAATTCAAATCTTTCAATAGTTACCTTGAATGCAAATGGGCTAAATGCCCCAATCAAAAGACACAGGGTATCAGATTGGATAAAAAACAAGACCCATCAATATGCTGTCTACAAGAGACTCATTTTAGACCCAAAGACACCCCCAGATTGAAAGTGAGGGGGTGGAAAACCATTTACCATGCTAATGGACATCAAAAGAAATTTGGGGTGGCAATCCTTATATCAGACAAATTAGATTTTAAACCAAAGACTATAATAAAAGATGAGGAAGGATACCATCATACTTAAAGGGTCTATCCAACTAGAAGATCTAACAATTTTAAATACCTATGCCCCTAACATGGGAGCAGCCAATTATATGAGCCAATTAATAACAAAATCAAAGAAACACATCGACAATTATACAATAATAGCAGGGGACTTTAACACCCCCCTCCCTGAAATGGATAGATCATCTAAGCAAAAGATCAACAAGGAAATAAAGACTTTAAATGACACACTGGACCAGAAGGACTTCACAGATATATTCAGAACATTCCATCCCAAAGCAACAGAATACACATTCTTCTCCAGTGCCCATGGAACAGTCTCCAAAACAGATCACATCCTAGGTCACAAATCAGGTCTCAATCGGTACCAAAAGATTGGAATCATTCCCTGCATATTTTCATAACACAATGCTTTGAAACTAGAACTCAATCACAAGAGGAAAGTTGGAAAGAACTCAAATACATGGAGGCTAAAGAGCATCCTACTAAAGAATGAATGGCTTAACCAGGAAATTAAAGAATTTAAAAAATTCATGGAAACAGGGGCACCTGGGTGACTGAGACATTAAGTGTCTGCCTTCGGCTCAGGTCATGGTCTCAGGGTCCTGGGATCGAGCGCCCTAGGGCTCCCTGCTTGCCAGGAAGCCTGCTTCTTCCTCTTCTAGTCCCCCTATTTGTGTTCCTGCTCTTGTTATCTCTCTCTCTCTGTCCAGTAAATAAATAAAATCTTAAAAAAATATTCATGGAAACAAATGAAAATGAAAACACAACTATTCAAAATCTTTGGGATGCAGCAAAGGCAGTCCTAAGAGGCAAGTATATAGCAATACAAGCCTTTCTCCAGAAACAAGAAAGTTCTCAAATACACAACCTAACCCTACACCTAAAGGAGCTGGAGAAAAAAAATAGCAAATAAAGCCTAAACCCAGCAGGAGAAGAGAAATAATAAAGATCAGAGCAGAAATCAATGAAAGAGAAACCAAAAGAACAGTAGAACAGATCAACAAAACTAGGAGCTGATTCTTTGAAAGAATTAATAAGATTGATAAACCCCTGGCCAGACTTATCAAAAAGAAAAGAGAAAGGACCCAAATAAATAAAATCATGAATGAAAGAGGAGAGATCACAACCAACACCAAAGAAATACAAACAATTATAAGAACGTATCATGAGCAACAATATGCCAGCAAATTAGATAATCTGGAAGAAATGGATGCATTCCTAGAGATGTATAAACTACCAAAACTGAACTAGGAAGAAACAGAAAACCTGAACAGACCTCTAACCACTAAGGAAATTGAAGCAGTAATCAAAAATCTCCCAACAAAGAGACCAGGGCCAGATAGCTTCCCAGGGGAATTCTATCAAACATTTAAAGAAGAATTAATACCTATTCTTCTGAAACTGTTCCAAAAAATAGAAATGGAAGGAAAACTTCCAAACTCATTTTGAGGCCAGCATTATCTTGATCCCCAAATCAGACAAAGACCCCATCAAAAAGGAGAATTACAGACCAATATCCCTGATGAACATGGATGCAAAAATTCTCACCAAAATACTAGCCAATAGGATCCAACAGTACATGAAAAGGATTAGTCACCACAACTAAGTGAGATTTATTCCTGGGCTGCAAGGTTGGTTCAATATCTGCAAATCAATCAGTGTGATACAATACATTAATAAAAGAAAGAACAAGAACCATATGATCCTCTCAATAGATACAGAAAAAGCATTTGACAAAGTACAGCATCCTTTCTTGATCAAAACTTTTCACAGTGTAGGGATAGAGGGTACAAGCCTCAATATCATAAAAGCCATTGAGGACAAACCCACAGTGAATATCATTCTCAATGGGGAAAAACTGAGAGCTTTCCCTCTAAGGTCAGGAATATGGCAGGGGTGTCCTCTATCACCACTGCTGCTCAACGTAGTACTAGAAGTCCTAGCCACAGCAATCAGATAACAAAAAGAAATAAAAGGCATCTGAACCAGCAAAGAAGAATCACTCTTTGCAGATGATATGATACTTTATGAGGAAAACCCAAAAGACTCCCCCAAAAGTGCTAGAACTCATACAGGAATTCAGTAAAGTGGCAGGGCATAAAATCAATGCACAGAAATCAGTTGCATTTCTATACATCAACAACAAAACAGAAGAAAGAGAAATTAAGGAGTTGGTCCCATTTACAATTGCACCCAAAACCATAAGATACCTAGGAATATATCTAACCAAAGAGGCAAAGAATCTGTACTCAAAAAAGTATAGAATACTCATGAAAGAAATTGAGGAAGACACAACGAAATGGAAAAACATTCCATGCTCATGGATTGAAAGAACAAATATTATGAAAATGTCTATGCTACCTAGACCAATCTACAGCTAAAGCAATCCCTATCAAAATACCACCAACTTTTTTCAAAGAAATGGAACAAATAACCCTAAAATTTGTATGGAACCAGAAAAGACCCCAAATAGCCAGAGGAATGTTGAAAAAGAAAAGCAAAGCTGGTGGCATCACAATTCCAGACTTCCAGCTCCATTACAAAGTTGTCATCATCAAGACAGTATGGTACTGGCACCAAAACAGACACAGAGACCAATGGAACAGAATACAGAGCCCAGAAATGGACCCTCAACTCTAAGGTCAACTCATCTTTGACAAAGCAGGAAAGAAAGTCCAATGGAAAAAAGACCGTCTCTTCAACAAATGGTGTTGGGAAAATTGGACAGCCACATGCAGAAGACTCAAACTGGACTACTTTCTTACACCACACACAAAAATAAATTCAAAATGGATGAAAGACCTAAATGTGAGACAGGAATCCATCAAAATCCTTGAGGAGAACACAGGCAGCAACCTCTTAGACCTCAGCTGCAGCAACTTCTTCCTAGAAACATCACGAAAGGCAAGGGAAGCAAGGGCTAAAATGAACTATTGGGACCTCATCAAGATAAAAAGCTTTTGCACAGCAAAGGAAACAGTCAACAAAACCAAAAGACAACTGACAGAATGGGAGAAGATATTTGCAAATGAAATATCAGATAAAGGGCTAGTATCCAAAATCTATAAAGAACTCATCAAACTCAACACCCAAAGAACAAATAATCCAATCAAGAAATGGACAGAAGACATGAACAGACATTTCTGCAAAGAAGACATCCAAATGGCCAACAGACACATGAAAAAGTGCTCAACATCACTCGGCATCAGGGAAATCCAAATCAAAACCTCAATGAGCTACCACCTCACACCAGTCAGAATGGCTAAAATTAACAAGTCAGGAAATGACAGATGTTGGCGAGAATGCAGAGAAAGGGGAATCCTCCTACACTGTTGGTGGGAATGCAAGCTGGTGCAGCCACTCCGGAAAACAGTATGGAGGTTCCTCAAAAAGTTGAAAATTGAGCTACCCTACAACCCAGGAACTGCACTACTGGGTATTTACCCCAAAGATACAAATGTAGTGATCCAAAGGGGTACCTGCACCTCAATGTTTATAGCAGCAATATCCACAATAGCCAAACTATGGAAAGAGCCTAGATGTCCATCAACAGATGAATGGATAAAGAAGATGTGGTATATTTATACAATGGAATATTATGCAGCCATCAAAAAATGAAATCTTGCCATTTCCAATGACATGGATGGAACTAGAGGGTATGCTAAGTGAAGTAAGTCAATCAGAGAAAGACAAGTATCATATGATCTCACTGATATGAGGAATTTGAGAAATAAGACAGAGGATTATAGGGGAAGGGAGGGAAAAATGAAACAAGATGAAACCAGAGAGGGAGACAAAGCATAAGAGACTGTGAATCTCAGGAAACAAAGTGAGGGTTGCTGGAGTGGAGTTGGATGGGACGGATGGGGTGGCTGGATGATGGACACTGGGGAGGGTATGTGCTATGGTGAGTGCTGTGAATTGTGTAAGACTGATGAATCACAGACCTGTACCCCTGAAATGAATAATACTTTAAATTTTAATAAAAAATAAAATAAATAATAAAATAAAAAAAATTTAAAAATTTTAAAAAGAAAACAGCCTAACACCTGGATTTCAGACTGTGAGTCCCTAAGCAGAGAACCCAACTAAGCCACACCCCAACTTCTGACCTATAGAAACCATAAAGTAATAAATATATGTTGTTTTAAAACACAAAGTTTGTGGTAATTTGTTATGCAACAATTAAAAATGAATACACCAAGCAATTAGAAAGATGTGGAAAATTGGATCTCTCATATGCTGCTAAAGGAATTATAAACTGGTGCTATCATTTTGAAAAACTATCTGGTGGTATCTACTAATGCTGAATATGCACACAAATGCTATGACTCAGCAATTTAATTCCTAAGTATATATCAAACTCAAATGTATGCATATTTTCACTACAAAATATGTTCAACAATATTCCTAAAAGTACTGTTCACAAAGCCAAAACTCGAACCTACCACTAACCTCTAATCTACATAGTGGATAAATAAATGTGTTATGTTAACCCAAAAGAATGCTCTACAGCAATAAAAATAAAAGAACTACAATCCTATGCAACTATAATGATTTTTGTATACAGAATGCAAAATGAAAGAAACCTGACACAGAAGATTACACACTGTTTGATTCCATTTATGTAAAGTTCAAGAAAAGGAAAACCAGTCTTTGGTGTTATAAACCAGGATAGTGATTACTCTTTGTGGGGTAGTGACTGGAAGAGGCACAGTTCAGAAAATGTGGACTGTGCTTTTTCTTAATGTGGATGATAGTTTATTTTAGGAAAATTTGTTCACCAATGATGAGTACACATAACAATACATATATTATTTTTCAGTAAAGGCTTACTTTAAAAAGGTAGTATAATAATCTTTCCTTTTGTGTATCCTATAGTCATAAATAGATATTGTTGGAATGTTTCATGAGGAATCCATAGGGATTTATCAGTTCCTGTGATTTGGTTTGCATATAATTTGCCAGGCAGTAAAGAAAACATAAAGATAAATTTTAGGGTAGTTGTCAAGATCTCTAAATACCCTATAGTTTTAGTAATGTATAAAATTTAAAACTTCCATAGGACATAACAGATCATCCAATTAAAAGGCAAGTAGAAATCTGGAAAAAAATATTCGCAACATCTATGCCAGACAAGAGAATTTATGTCCTTAATATGTGGGTGCATGTGTGAGTTTGAGTGTGTGTGTTCATATAAATTCCAAGTCAAGTAAAAAATAGATGTTCAAGGGCGCCTGCATGGCTCAGCCAGTTAAGCGTCTGCCTTTGGCTCAGGTCATGATCCCAGGGTCCTGGGATTGAGCCCTCCCTCTCCCTCTGCTGCTCTCTTATGCTCTCTCTCTCTCAAATAAATAAATAAAATCTTTAAAAAAAATAGATGTTTGAGAGAAAAATAGGAAAATACCATAATAAAAAGAGAAAGTTACAAATATAAATAAGCTCAAAACATAAACTCTAAAATAATAACCATTTCTAATCTACCAGTTGGAAAATGTTTAAACAAATATTCACCAGTGTTAATCAAGATGTGAGCAAACAGGTACACTCCACCTCTCCTACTGCTGATGTAAATGGAGTCAACTTTTTAAAAGAAGCTTACATATTTGCATGCCATTAACCCAACAATTCAAATTCTAGAAATTTAAAGCATTTAATGAGACAATACTTAGCGGCACCTGAGTGGCTCCTAATGACTATTAGGTGTCTGCTTTCGGCTCAGGTCATGATCCCAGGGTCCTGGGATCAAGCCCCACATTGGGCTCCCTGCTCCGTGGGAAGCCTGCTTCTCCCTCTCCCACTCCCCCTGCTTGTGTTCCCTCTCACTGTGTCTCTCTCTGTCAAATAAATAAATAAAATATTTTTTAAAAAAAGAGAGAGAGACGTATTTAAAGATGCTTGTAATAGATGCGCATTACTAACATTAATAGCTTAAAATACTAGAAAATATCATGGAACATATTATCAAAAGCTGTTACAAACTTTTCTTTGTAGACAGAGAGATACCTATGTTGAAAAGGTGCAAGTGAAATAAAGTAGAATGGAGACTTTTTTATCAGGGGCAAATCCACTTGATCCAGCACATTTATTACGATATTATTTTTTTAAGGTCAATATCCAGAATGAGCATAACCCATTCAAACAATGGAAGAGAATTCAAAAGTTACTAGGATGAGTTATATGGAAAAGAAATTCCCTGGAAATTTTTTGGAAAGTAAAGGAGAATATTAGAGTTAAAACAAAATAATACAATAAAATATTGAACCAATATCTTCAAGGAATTTGTCTATTCCATTTATTTTGCTTCACTTAGTTGACTTACTTTTATTTTTTTTAATTTAAATTCAATTAGCTAAAATATAGTACATCATTAGTTTCAGATGTAGAGTTCAGTAATTCATCAGTTGCATATAACACCCAGTATTCCTTACATCACATGCCCTCCTTAATGCCATCACCCACCCAATTACCCCATCCCCCCACCTCCCACCCCGTCAGCAACCCTCAGTTTGTTTCCTATAGTTTAAGAGTCTCTCATGGTCTTTTTGCCCTCTCTGATGACTTCCCATTCAGTTTTCCCTCCCTTTCCCTATGATCCTCTGCACTGTTTCTTATATTCCACATACAAGTGAAACCATATGATAAGTGTCTTTCTCTGATTGACTTATTTTGCTCAGCATAATACCCTCCAGTTCCACCATATTGACATAAATGGTAAGTATTCATCCTTTCTGATGGCTGAGTAATATTCCATTGTGTTGAGAAAATTGGACAGCCGCATGTAGAAGAATTAAACTGGGCCATTTTCGTACACCATTTACAAACATAAACTCAAAATGGATGAAAAACCTCAATGTGAGACAGGAATCCATCAAAATCCTTGAGGAGAACACAGGCAGCAACTTCTTTGACCATGGCTGCAGCAACTTCTTGCTAGACATATCTCCAAAGGCAAGGGAAACAAAAGCAAAAATGAACTATTGGGACTTCATCAAGATAAAAAGCTTCTGCATGGCAAAGGAAACAGTCAACAAAACTAAAAGGCAACCTATGGAATGGGAGAAGATATTTGCAAATGACATATCAGATAAAGGGCTGGTATCCAAGATCTATAAAAAACTTATCAAACTCAACACCCACAAAACAAATAATCCAGTCAAGAAATGGGCAGAAGACATGAAAAGACATTTCTCCAAAGAAGACATCCAAGCGGCCAGCAGACATATGAAAAAATGTTCCACATCACTGGGCATCAGGGAAATACAAATCAAAACCTCAATGAGATACCACCTCACACAAGCCAGAATGGCTAAAATTAACAAGGCAGGAAATGACAAATGTTGGCAAGGATGCAGAGAAAGGGGAACACTCTTACACTGTTGGCGGGAATGCAAGCTGGTACAGCCACTCTGGAAAATAGTATGGAGGTTCCTCAAGACATTAAAATAGAGCTATCCTATGATCCAGAAATTGCACTACTAGGTATTTACCCAAAGGATACAAAAGTATCGATCTGAAGGGGCACCTGCACCCCAATGTTTATAGCAGCAATGTTCAGAGTAGCCAAACTATGGAAAGAGCCAAGATGTCCATCGACAGATGAATAGTTGACTTACTTTTAAATATTAACATTAAACCCTCTGAAATATTTAACCTATATCCTTAGCAGCAAAAGGAAAGTGTGTGAAAATCTCTCTCACTGCAGTCACATTTGCAAATACATTTAAAACTACTTTTACTATGATGCAGTAAAGCTAACATATTTTTTTTTAAATATTGGGTCAGCTCCTGGAATAGCTTTAAGAAAAACCTATGTAGGAAGATTCTCTCTAGATAGAAAGCTAGGACATTTTCTTCATTTTTCAGAAGTTATTTGTAAGATGTGGTATTATTAATTAAAGTTTCCAAGGTGAATATAAGTTAAATCTATAAAGTAATTAAAGAGTTTGAAAAACACATTCCTCATAGTGTTCCTTTGTAAATCTATGTGTGAGAGTGATATGTGAGACATTGCTTACTGTTGAGGAATAATCATATTACAGTCTACTGAAGAAATTAACAAATTATTCATAGCTCCAGTTCATGAAAAAGTAACTTAAGAATATTGTTAAATAGAACTACTCAATCAATCCTTGCCTTCACTGTAGATGACACACTTTATCTGACTGAGAAAAATTAAACATATCACTAGAAGTCATAACAAATGTTTTCAAAGGATGAAGTCAAAGGAGGAATTCTTCTACTCTTTTTCTATTTCTAGGGTGCCAATTTCTTTGTAAATGAAATATAATGTATAAAACGTTTTCATCACTTATTTGACAAAGACATTTTATTACCTCCTCCATGGAACTTTTTTTTCTCACCACGATCCTCCATGAAATATTTTTAAACACTCTGCACTGTATGGTGTAATAAAAAGGCATGGTCTCCTTTAGGATGAAAAAATGTTCAAGACAAACATGGTCAAGTTGGAAGAAATAAATGGTCACTGACTCTCGTGCCATTTTATAATTCTGCACAAAGTAAAGACGGACCGTCATTAAATCTCATTAACAAATTAGAGATTATAAATCACACTGACCCAGCATCAATTATCTTTCCTTCCAGGTTTTAAAGATGTGAATACGTTAACAGAGATGGAGTGATGAGTTCATAAATTTGACAAATCTGGTTTTGAAAGCAAGTATCTGCCATGATTTTCAATATATATGTATGTTGTATATAAATAAGCAGTAGAAGTGTGTAAAAGTCGATGAAGATGAGACACACCCATTTATTTGTATTATAGAGAATTTACCCTGAAAAACATTTTGCTCACCAAGTGAAAAAGAAAGCCATAAACACAACTTTCCCATTTTTTCTTCTTTTTCTCTTTTATATCGCAAATAATCTGATTTCCCAAGTAAGGTAATGTGCTAGTTAACGTCACCACAATTCCACAGCACCAGTGTACTGAATTAATTGAAGCTGCTTGGTTTGGAAAGATGGTTGTTTTACTGGCCAGGTTGGAGAGCTCTATTTTTCATTCTCCTCCCTGTTTTGTAAGAAAACAAAATGAATTGATTGTGGTTCAGTATATTCTGCTTATGGCCTGTTTTATTATTAATGACAAGAACACATTAAATCATTTCCTGATTACATCAACATTTAGAAAGAAAGGATAAATTAAGTTATTGTCATTTTTCAAGTATTATAATGTTCTTGGCCATTTGAACCACATCTTGATTTTAAGATGTGGTTTAAGGTTCCCTCTTTAGTTAAAAAAAAAAAAAAAGAGGAAGAAGGAGAAGAAAAAAGAACTCTTGGGGTTCATTAAATCTTGTCTTCATTGAACTACACCATTCAAAATTGTAAAAATAAGCCTCTATCGAAATATGTTTCAAATATTGAAGAATGTTTCTGTTTGTTAAAGATTTAGAACTCTTGAAACTTTTTTCATTAAGCATAGCTTTTGCCATTGAAAACAAATATAGCTATTTCTTCGATTAGAAATCAAAACGTAATACAGTCATGATTTGCTAAATAAACCTAGTGTTTTGGTTGCTGGGCAGTGTTCTATCACTAATCAATCACAGAACATTTTTAAACATCATTGTTTCAATGCCTGTAGAAAGCATCATGAGAAAATATAAAGACTGTTAGATATTAAAATATTCAAAAGTTCCGAAGTCAAAGAAACTAGAAAGGAGAGACAACAGATGTGTGAGTTGTTTAAAGGATAATTGATTCCATCTTATGCCATTTTATAATTCTGCACAGAAACAAAGTGAAGTAAACAAAAAGTAATTAAATCTTTTAACAAATTTTTATCTTTAGAAAATAAAAAACTTTTATACAAGAACAACATTCTAGGTTTTTTGGGGGGTTTTGTTTGTTTTTTGCTTGGTGGAATTCTAAATTCACTTCCCTGTTTTAATTTTTCAAAGACTTTTAAATGTATATTGCATATGGATATTTATATTGGAATCTATCTTTAATTACAAATATGCTCAAGTAGCACACACATTTGTACAGGGGAACACATTTTAAATTTCTTTCTCTCTCTTTGTCTCCTATTTTTTAAAGGTATTGAGGATACTTTTTCACTTTGTTAATGTTTAAAATATATAAGTTACACTTAGTCTGTGAGACTAAGAGAGTGCCCATGTGTATACAGACCCTTTGCACTAACTAAACTTAGTAGGAGTTCTAGCCCAGATTCAGCCTTGAATTAGGAAAAGTGTGCTATAATTGTCTTCCAATATCTGAAAGATTTTCCCATGGAAAGCATGAATGGGTATAAGCTAAACAGAGAGGTAGAGTTTTATACAACAAAAATAATGGCATTCTAACAAAGTTTTTTGATAATGAAATAGACTATTTTTAAAAGCTTCTCATTACTGAATTTATAAAGCAAAAGCTGATTTGAAATGTTTTAGCAAAAGAATCAAGAACCTCAGAGGGAGCCTTAGAGAAAGGGAAGAGAGAGTGGAATCTCTCCTCCAACAGATTTTATTATTCCAGTTTTAACAGGTTTATGGAAAAGACTCGAGTAAAATATGGAATGAATAAAACAGTCAAAAAACAATATCTGTTCTATAAGTGCTTGTGACAACTAAACAAAAGATCAAAAAGCAACAGGAAAAGTAGAGTCACAGAATAAACATCCAACTATCCTTTGAAGAGACATGTAGGAAAAACAAATCTAATATTAAGAGTTCAAGAAGTAGCCAGCAGAAGATATGCCTGCAGCAGAAACTCCATAGATGGATGTACCAAAAAAGGATAAACCCTTAACCCTCAAAGAAATGACCATGACCCTGAAGAGACACAGAAATGCCAGCAGTGCCACTATGGTTGAAATGAACATGTGTCAACTCAAAGGCCACATGTACTAAAACTCTTTCTGCAGAGTGAGCACAATGGTCAAAAGTCAATTTACTGACCTGCCAATACAGTCTCTCAATACCTCAGAAAGAAAATATTTGTGTTTTCTGCTGTGCAGTTACTACATCTACAGTTGTTAGGAATTAGTCAGTTGTGCTAACTGTACCTTGAGTAAGAAGACAGCAACATCCTTCTTGGGTCTAGTGTTCAGTCTACCCTCCTCCACCCTCAGAAGTAAAACATTAACCCTTTCCACAGTCCTCCAAATGGCATCATGTGTCTCTGGGCACAGCATCTGCCCTTTTTTTTTTCTTTTTTTTAATGTGTCACCTATCAAGTTTCAACCCTTTGAAAGGATTTTTGAAAATACTTACCAATGACCTCAGGACTTAAGGAAGAACTGAAAGCCTGACATGCTGCATATCACACCTGCATTACATTTGCTAGGGCCCTAACCATAGTATTTATAAGTACAAAACAAGAAAGCCATATCTATCTTATAAGGAATTTAGCAATATAGAATTTCAAATCCTCTAAAATATTTCTCATTAAACAGTATGGTTAGCACAGTAAGCAGTTTCAAACTCTTAATGTCAATATTTAATAACAAAGCAAGTTACCCTACTTTGCCATAGAGGATAAAAGAATACTATACTGACTATTCTCCACCCTACATAATTGCATCAACAATGGGAGCAAAAGCCCTTATCCGCTAAAATCTTTATTGAAGTACATAAGGGTGAAATGATATGATGTCCAAGTTTTGCTTTAGAATACTTCAGGATCAAAACCAAAGGTAAAGTACAGGGAGATCAATGAAACAAAAGTGATTCATGTCAGTGATTGTTGAAGCTGGGTTACAACAACACAAGAATTCCTTATACTATTCTCTCTATTCTCCCTGTCTTTGAAGTTTGAATTCCTCCATAATAAACAATAAATAAAAACAAACAAAAAATGTTCATGTTAATCTGCATATTTATTGTTCAATTCATTCCCTTCTTTTCAGCTTCCTCACTGGAACTGTGAGGACAACTCCAATTCATACAAAAGTAAAAATAAAGGCTCAGAAAAACTTTCAGACTGACTACAGCAAAGAAATATTCTATATTGCTTGTAGATTCATTTTCCACCCCAAAGATTAGGTAACAATGGAGACAGAAAAAAAAATGGAGGAGAAACTGAGATGAGGGATGACTGCATAAAGGAAGTAGGGTCTTCCAAGTGGGAAGAGAAAGAGGAACTTAAGCTCTGAAGTGCCACTGAAAGTTCAATCTCTCTTTACCCCAACTCTGTTGACCTATTTCTTGTGGACAACCTGCTATCCAACACTTCTGATGAAAGAAAAGGCGCTTGATACTTTGGTGTAGCTGCTGTCACAAAAAGACATCTTTAGCCTCCAAAAAGTTGCAATAAACAAATCAATGGAAGTCCCATTCAGCCCAGTATTTATGCCACTTGAGTGGCAAGGAGTTTTGCACAATGAGACTGTTGTGTTTCTTTCAGATATCTGAAAATGAATTTGCTTTGAGAAAACTTTGAAGCTTAACTCTCCAATTTTTTCAGCATTATTAAGCTATAGTTGACAAATAATACTGCAATATATTTAAAAGGTACAGCATGAACATTTGATATATACGTACATTGTGAAAGAATTCCTACCAAGTTAATTAACACATCCTCACCTCACATATTTACCTCTTTCTTCCTTTCTTCCTTTCTTTCTTTCTTTCTGGTGTAAATTCTACTCTCTTAGCAAATTTCAATTATACAATACAGTATTATCAACTAGAGTCACAATTTGACTCTCCAAATTTTAATGCAATGTGAAAAAGACACATTTTAAAAGACATTAGCAATGCAAATGAGAAGCAAATCTTATATTTCTCATTATATTCATTCTAAATAAGAGAAATACCAAAAACATACAGTCCTCTATTTATGATACAATTTTTCAACTTTACAATGATGTGAAAGCAATACACATTCAGTAGAAATTGTACTTTGAATTTTGATAGTGACATACGGTACGATCATCCCTGGGGTGATGCTGGGCAGCCACAGGGAGCCACAGCTTCCAGTCAGGCACCCATCACAAGAGTGAACAAGAAATAGATACACTTAACGGCCATTCTGTCTCTGTACAACCATTCTATTTTTTACTTACAGTACAGTATTCAATAAATTACATGAGATAGTCATTTGATTATAAAATAGGCTTTGTGTTTGATGATTTTGCCCAACTGTAGACTAATGTAAGTGTTCTGAACACACTGAAGGTAAGCTAGGTTAAGCTAAGATGTTTGGTACGCTAGGTGCATTAAATGCATTTTTGTCTTACAAATGGGTTTATTAGGACATAGCCACATCACAAGTTGAGGAAGATATGTATTTTAAATTCCACTACCCTATCAGAATAATTGGGTGTGAGAACTAGGGAATTCCAGTAACACCTCATGTTTAGTCTGGCTTTTTTATTTTTTTAAAGATTTTATTTATTTATTTGACAGAGAGAGACACAGCGAGAGAGGGAACACAAGCAGGGGGAGTGGGAGAGGGAGAAGCAGGCTTCCCGCAGAGCGGGGAGCATGATGCAGGGCTGGATCCCAGGACCCTGGGGATCATGATCTGAGCCAAAGGCAGACGCTTAACGACTAAGCCACCCAGGTCCCCCTTTAGTCTGGCTTTTAGATAGAACCATCTCTAGGCTAACAATTTGCCATATTATAATGCACTCATCCATCTTCTTTTACTAAAGCGGCTGAAATCTGCATTGAGTTAAATACACACATTATAGATTTATATACTTAGAAATAAGAACAAAAAATTAAAACTTCAGTGCAAATCCAGAACTTGAATAAATAACTAACATAGTAAATTCACATTTTTCAGGTTAGTTTAATTTCCTGATTTGTATCAGATGTGTTATGCATTTGAAGGTATTTTGAAGAAAGCAATCTAGATCTGAAAAAACTAGATTTTTAGGTACTTTGAGCTATAACATATAGTAATAATAACTAACACTTATTAAGGGGTTTCTCTGCATAAGAATTACTTAAATACTTTATGCTGATCATCATGCAAACATTATAACAACTCCAGGAGTAGATACTATTCAGAATAGATATTGGAAGATGGAAACTGAGACTTAAAGTATTCCTTAACTTGCCTGAAGTCACAAAACTAGTAAATGGTGAAGTTTGAATTACCATATCGTATAACTTTAGAGACACCATCTATTGTACCTATCAGGTGTCGGTACAACTCTTATAAACTTACAGCTGTAGAATTGGACATATTTGCTTCTCTGGAGTGATGTACAACTTAGCCAACCAATTCCTTATGATGGGAAAATTTATGTCTCCCTATCCTGGCCCTTCAGAAGAAAGAGACACTTGTTGAGAAATTAACTAGCTGTAAAGGTAGTGACAGTCTATAACTGATGAGTATAGAAAAGGATCATTAGATTTAAGGATACCATTTAAAAGGAATTTGGCAGAAAAATTACACTGGGGACTAACAGGCTAGTGTTAAGAGTGTTAACTGGATCAGTTTAAAATATGGTTCCTAATGGAGAAGGCACTTAGGTAGTGCTTAGGCAAAAAGGGATATTGACTCTGAAGTTCAAATGTGGAAAATCTCAGTAGATTGTTCAAATAATTCTAGAGCTAAAGACTTGTTTACCAGTGAGTTTGATTACAGAAACTTTATTGTGCCCATCATGACCCTTTATGACTACAAAAATAACCTATAGAGATTTTCAGGAGCACTATAGTGTATCCATTTAAGAAATATTAATTCTTTTATACAAAATTTGATTTTCTAGAAGTAGACAGTTATTTAAAGACAGATATACTGATGAAGATCAGGATTCAAATTCATTAATATATTTTTAGTTATAAAATATCTATGGTTCTTTAGGTCATTAGGCGAATATTGATAACATCTAGAAGGAGTAGTGTTTTGAGATGTGAACACATCTTCAATGTAAATGATTGGCCTTCCAAGTCAACTACTTTGAAGCATATGTCAGTTTGAGTCTTTCAAGAAGCAGATGCCAAGATGGAATTAAATGTTGAAGAGATTTATCTGAGGGAGCACCTACCAAAGATAAAGAGGAGGAGGTAGAGTAGGTAAGGAAAACCTTCAGACCCCAAACACAGGTCTCATACCAGTGAGAGGAGAGGGGAAAGAAAGGGAATTGGTTAGGAAGAGTCTCTGAGCAGTTATAAGGATGTTTCAACCTGGCCGATGGGGAGCTAAAGCCATGACATAGAGGGGTCCCTCTATAGGAATGGACCTGCACTAGTGACCCCATAGTGCTCAATATTCTTTGAGAGCACCTCGAGAAAGTATGGCCTTAGCAGGAACAAAGTAGTGAATACAAGAGGCAGCAGCCGAAGCTGTCAGCCAACCACCATCTGAGCAGCACATTTCCATGGCCATTTCAAAACACAATTCATTTTACAATGTATATATTTTTATATGATTATTAAAGCCAGTTCTGTTTGCAGTACTCAGACTGTCATGACACTTTTTCTCTCGTGTTCATGGTTGTGACTAACTTTCAACGCTCTGCCAAGAATGTCAGACGTAGCTGATATCAGAGATGAAGAAGCAAATTAGCCACTGACATTTTCATGGGGAAAGCTGCCATCTCCCCTCTCCACGCTTGAGCCCACCTTTCCAGGCATGAACTCAGAGATGTAGACTCCTTTTTCCCCTTCTCTCTAGTCCTTCCATTACAGTCTTTGACAGAAAAAAAAAAAATACAGTACATCTATACTGAAAATCGAACACACAACCAAAAAGTAGAAGGAAAGAAAAGAAAAAGTAACCTCCTTTTTAATCTATTTGAAGCCTGCTTCAATTTATCTGTTGAAGAAGAGAGGATTTATTGCACTGATTCTGAGATGCTGTATGAGGTGGTAAAAATCAGCACTATGATTTGGATTTAAATAGGCTTAGGTTTGATGCCAGCTCAGCTGCTTGTTACAAATTATGTGACATTGGACAAGTTCCTTATTACCTTTCTTTACCTGTAAGATGGGCACAAAATCTTACCTTATAGATGTGTCAAGAGGATAACAAATAATTTATGTAAATGACCCTGACACAGAGTAAGTGCTCAATAAACTTCCTCACTATTAAAAGATGATTCGGGACACCTGGGTGGCTCAGTCAGTTAAGCATCTGCCTTGGGCTCAGGTCATGATCCCAGGGTCCTGGGATCGAGTCCCACATCGGGCTCCTTGCTCAGCAAGGAGCCTGTGCTTCTCCCTCTGCCTGCCTCTGTCTCTCTCTCTCTCTCTCTGATAAATAAATAAAATCTTTAAAAATATATATATTAAAAAAAAAGATGATTCATCTTTCTGAGAAATAATGTTAAGATTCTGGAAGATACTGAACAGGAAGACCCTTTACAGACATTGAACCTTCCTGAATATATTCTCTAAAACATTAAAAGTTCAGTCTGTATTCTTGGACCATGTTAATTTTGTTAAGCATATGCATTTTTATCTTAAAAGCAGAAACAATAACAAAAATATTTAAGTACAAGCTGGCAGTCCTGAAATTCAGACTTAAGGTTTGCAAACAAACAATGGAAATATAACCACTCCTCATTCCCCACTTAAAAGAAAATGAAAACAATCTTGAGCAAATTACATATAAAATAGCAGTGAGGCTCATTGGGCAGTAATTCTATCTTCCTGGAAACAGTGGTTCCCACCCCACAAGTCCCTCTGAATTTAGAATCACATCCTGATGTAATAGGGCTCTTGAAAAATGACTCTCAATTTGGAAACTATGTTTGAAATAGAAGTTGAATGTCATAGATTTAGTGTACATTTTTTATTTTTATCTAATCTTAGGTGATGATATAGCCAGAGATAATCAGATGACAGAATACACAGGAACTTCATTCAAATTGAGAAAGAATGATTATCACATGCTGGGTTCGACAGAACAATTAAAATAAGTTACTCATCTTACATGAATTATATTCAATACTGTGTTCGACTTGAGAATTGTAAAATAGCATAAATCCTAAATATAAAACAACTAACCCTACTTAAGCTTCTTAGCACCCAGGTCACATATAAGTGTGAAAATGTGTTCTGGGAAGATCGAATTTCCCATCTAGTTGTCTAAAGGATATTAACCCTCCATTATTTATTAGGTCTATTATAAAAGAAATTCCTGCATGGTCCCAAAAAAGAAAAAAAATTGTCATGGTTCCCAGAGAGAAAAAATAAAAAGCAAGGATTATCCTTGAAAGCAAAGAAGAGAATGGATTTTTTTTCTTTTTTCTTTTTTTCTTTTTATTTTTTTTACTAAGTTGTCAGAAGAGTTGCCATGGGCACCAGGAGGGGCCTAGGTTTAAATGTCAGATTTCTCTTCAACTACTGTCTTTTTAGCATTCTTTCTTTGTTATTCTGTTTTCTCCATGTTTTTTTTTTTCAGGATTTAACTAAACATCCTTTTTTGCTGTATCATTCTTGAAGTAATCTTTCTTCCCCAATAGAAAAAAAAATGGTTTTTTGCGCTAAAGAAATCATTGCTTTTTATGTTTGCTTGTTGTTTTGCTGCCCTTATATTTATATGACATATAAGTGAAAGAAGCAAAAGTATTTATATCATACAGAGGTATCCAAAAGTAATAGAATAATGTTAGTCATTATAAATCACAGAATTTAGCCAAATCAAACCACCTTGTCATTATCAGAATGCTACTATATGGCATATAGTACATAACATTATTTACTTGATAGAGGATGTGTGTGTGTTCATGTGTGTTCATATGTATGTGTGTGTATGTGTGTGTAAAATAAGGAAGTACCCATGAACAGACAAATGAGAAAGATAAAAATCTTATTCTTAGGGGGCAAGATTGATATGGGCCAGCCACAGGATTTGAATTGAAAGACCTTATATCCAAGTTTAAGAGTTTAAATCCAAGTTTTAAAAACCCTGGAAAAAAAAATCAAGTTGCCCAATCTGGCAAGAGGCAAATGGGCTTGACCACATTTTATTTTTAAGAAAGGTAGATTGGCAAGTTGATTTTGCTTCTAGACATTCATTGTCTAGAAAGCAAAACCAAGCCAAACTATCTGCTCTGGGCTTTTCCCTTCTCCCTTGTCTGCCTCCCTGCTGCATTATTCCCTCCTCCCCTTTGAAAAGTTCAGCATTCATGTTTTGCATACTTTTTGCTAGTGTTAACATGCAAATGAACATTACCGAACACTGAAGCAGCTTCATGAATAGGGAAGGCCAGCGAGTAGAGGGATTTATATCTCTGTTGATGCAATTGTGTCAGGCACTCTCTTGTGGGCCCCCAGCATGAGGGCCATCATTTGCATAAGTGAAGGCCAGCGTTCCATTGGAAGGAAAGGAGAATGCTACATTTCTTTCAACTGATTAAAAAAAAAAAAACACACATGTATTATGTGAGTGGATTGGAATAACCCTTCAGGAGAGGGGTGGTACAGAATTACTTAGTAATCCATTTAACTTCCCTCCAGATTGGCAACATGGTCCCTTTACTTCCTACTTCAAAAGCTGAATGTCCTCAAATTAAAAAACTTTTAGATTTAATTGCTAGAGTACCAGTTTGACTAGTAAATTATGGAAATCAAATGGTCCCACAACTTCCAGGAAAATGCTATATGTCTGAGTAACTCTTTAGTAAAACAACAATATCATTTTAACATGGTACAGAGCAGCAATTAAAATACTACTGTCCTAATAGTAATAAACTGTTATTGAACTGTTTATCTGAAAAAGGTCTTTGCTCAACATTGTAAGTAAAAGAGAAAAATAAGATGGGGAGAAACAAGGCAAGTATAAAAACATGAAAGTAGAAAAATATAGAGATAAATGTACAACTGTGCTATATAAATCATCAAAGCTGCTGGAGTTTCCAGGAGGAGGAATGTCTATAAAGGTTTAACTAGTTAAATGACTTCAGGGAAGTAATGGGATAAGGTGTAG
This sequence comes from Mirounga leonina, assembly GCF_011800145.1. Lineage (NCBI taxonomy): Eukaryota > Metazoa > Chordata > Mammalia > Carnivora > Phocidae > Mirounga > Mirounga leonina. The sequence goes on from NW_023270702.1 coordinate 16,141,903, forward strand.
TTCCTAGTGTGCTGTACATGTGGCAGCCACTAGCCACACATGACTCTTTACATTTAAATTTAAATATAAGTAACATTAAGTATGAGTAAAATTAAAATGTAAATACAGGTTCCTCACACATTTCAAGTGCTCAGTAGTTGCATATGGCTGTTGGGAAGGTAGAAATTTTCTTCTGTCCAAGGTTCTTCTAGCTGGACTAAAAATTCATTTTACATGACAGATGAACAGGAGAAAATCAAATTTAGTTTTGTACTTACAGGGAATCCACACAGACATAAAACTCCAAAGATAATCAGGCAACATGAGGCTTGTATTACATCCTGAGCTAAAGACAGGAATAGAGGTCTGGGGATACAAGGGAGAGGAAGACCATTAGCAGGAGGGTGAGCAAAGATGTCTGGAAAACAAAGGTAGCCTTGTTATGCAAATAAGTTTCTTAGCTAAAAAGAGACATCTATTACTAGCACTTTTCCTGGTATAGGCTTTCCTTTCCAATGTAAATTTAGGCAGTTGAGGAGGAAGTAAAGAGTTTTTCCTGAATCTGTTGAGTTTTGATTGCTTTTAACTCAAAATAATCTTCATGCCAAAGTGGCCCATCTTGGGGCAGCAGACCCTTGGCCCCTACATGGCTATGCAGATACAGAATATGCCCATCATCACAGAAAGTTCTTTTGGACAGTGGAGTCCTAAAGAATGGGTGTAATTTATTGTCCTGAAAAGATCATGTTTGTACATTCTAACAAGGAAACTATGAGTGAACACAGAAAAGGAGAAGGAAATATTACATTCCTGGTCAAAGGAAAAGACTAGACTGACAGGACAAGAAATTTTTATATTGCAAAGCATAGGGAAAACATGCAAGGAAGACCTAGCCTAAAGACCTTTGAAACTTGGACAAACAAGGAAACAACATAACAAAAATTGTATTTATGGATGATTATTCTGACAGCCGTGTGGTTGGATCAAGAAAGGAAGGGGAAATTTCTGCTGAGAATAATCCTCCTGTGCAAAGATGACAGCTTACATCAGAGCAGTGAGGGTGGGATAGAAGGGAAGGAATGGCTATTAACAAAAAAATATTAAGGAAAATCATTTTTAGAAATTGACTGTGGAAAACAGAAAACAAAGGAGAGGTAATAAATAATTCCTTCAAGTTTGTTAACCTGGGTGCCTGAAAAAATTGCAATCTTCCAAAATAGAAATAGGATTTCATAGTTAGTCTCAGTCATTCACTGATTCTTCTGTATCTCCCCTTGTTGAAAAGAAAATCACCAGCCCAAAATGGCATCATTTATGCCAAGACTCCAAATTGGGGCTTAATACCTAATATAATTGTAGTTTCAACCTCCCCAGAAATGTAGTCTTAACCAGTCAGTCAGAAATTTTCTGATCAGCACCAGTCAATCTGCCATATGGACCCTCTCCACCCCTCAAAGGAAGATGAGGTAACCTGTTTGATAAGTCACCCTCTTCTTCCCCCTAAGGAAAAGCAACCTTGCTCAAAACCTTTTCTTTTGCTAATAACTTTCTTGCCCCACTCTCCTTCCTATAAAAAAGTTATACTGGCTGGATACTGGCTGGATACTGGATACTGGCTGACTCCTGAATCATTTAATAAGGCCAATTAGATCTTCAAATTTACTTGATTGAATTTTGGTTTTTGACACCTCAACATGTCACTTTTACACTCTCCAAAATGATGATTTCATACCTTCTCCTCTTGTGTCAACATTCCTCTGCTTCTCTGTCTCCCTCACCATCAACTGATGATCTTGTTTGTTGCCTTTCTTGGGAAAATAGAAGCCATCATATGAGAACTCCTTCCTTCTAAAGGAAGCCAGCTTTCTTCTCTAGCCACACTTTCTCCCTTGCTTTTCTCAGTGGAGAAGGTGACCTTCCTCCAATCCATCACCAGCTCCTGCACTTGTGCACTGGATTATTTCTCCTAGTGTTTCAGAGATCTTGGTCTAAAATTACCTCTAGTCTCTGTTCTATTATTGATCTCTTCCTCTAGATTATTTCCCATAGCACACAGAGAGCATATTGGTTTATGAACTTCACCAGCCCCTCCACTTCCCATTGTCCATCAGACAAATTTTGGATGAGACTGACCTCCACCTTCAGCTTCAAGTTATAAGCAATCCAGGTAATATTCCCCTATACACAGTCACCAAGACCCTAGCCAATTAGCTCATGAAATTCCTCTGGACATTGATTGATTTGTACTGGTTTAATCAGAGTGAATGTCAGGACTTTTGTGTTTTCCACTCACTCTGGTCTATATTCTATAAATATATGAAGGCCAGAGTGTTGTTATTATTTCACTATTTTAATAAAACTGAAACTGTGCACAAAGAAAAATGTAGAGAACTGCAGAACTGAGAGCTGCAGAAAAATGCAGTGAGCCCCCAATTCAAGACTCACACAAACCATTCACATTTTTTACTGCATAAGTCAATTTGAATTGGAATTTCTACAACTTGCAGCCAAAGCAAGATAACTAATATGTAAGGTATCTTTACTCCAAACACTCCTTTGCCCCCCTGTAGCTACGATAACAGTTCTCTGCTCCATTTCACAACAAAACTACTTAAAAGATTCATCTATATAGTTCCTCTGTTACTCCCTCATTTCCTATTTGCTCCTCTCAACCTCATCCATTTGGACTTTATTCCAACATTCTACTGAACTATAGTTACCATCAGCTCCAATTACTCCCATGTTAAATCCAGAGATCACTCCTTTTATTCATTTTACTTGATCCCTCAGCAGCATTCCACAATTTAATAGAGTTGACAGTTGTATTGCATAACACTTCTTTCTCTTGTCTTCAATGAAGCTATATTCTTGATTTTCTCCAGGCTCACACTAACAGAGTTCAGTTGCAAGAAAGAGAAATCACTCTAGCATGTAAAAGATAAAGAAATGTAATACAGGGAATTAGGTCCTGTCCAAATGATTGGAGAAGCCGGAGGAGCAGGCTGTCTATGAGTCCCGAAATAACTCCTAGAATAATACTTTAGAGTTACCAAAATCAGAGCCTGATATAATCAGAAAGTCATCCTGGAATTCTTGTCTCTAGGAATATATGCTTTAGTTGTATCCATAAATCTCACCGTCATCCTCTAGTTTCTTGAGCCAAAACCCCAGGAATCACCGAGTTGTATCTTTTTCTTCATTCTCTATAGTCAACCAATTAGCAAATCAGTCAAGTCGAACTCCCGAATAAATCCTGAATCTACCACTTTTTCTTATTTCTGCCACCACCTTCCTAGCATAAGCCTTCATAATTCTTCACATAGACTATGGGCAGAGTCTTTTAACTGTCAAGCTGGATGAGCTATTTCCCTTGTTCCTCATCTAATATTCAGAATGATCATTGTATAATCAAAATTAGACCATGAAATTTTCTTACTCAAAATCTTATAGTGGTTTTCAATTGTACCTGAAATAAAATTTCAGTTTCTCATAGTCTATGTGACCTAGTTTCTGCTCACCTGTCTAACTTTCTCATATCTTTCCCTTTGTCTAGGTCCTATACCCACACTAGCCTCTGCCTGTTCTTAAAACATACCGACTTGATCCCATTTTAGGGTACTCACTTTCCTTCTGCCCAGAAGATTCTTCTCTCAGATATTCACAGGACTGGCTCCTGATCATTCGGGTTTCAACAATTTCAAAGAATAGTCTTCTCTGATTTCCAAATCTAACATAGCCTCTCCTACGCATTCTCTATCCCACCACCCTGTTGTCTTCATAGCACCCTCTCCATTTAAAATGCCTTTGCTTATTGTCTATTAAGAAAGCAATGATTTGTCTGGTATCCCCTCCACTATATGAATAGCACATAGTCTTGAGATGTAGAAGGCACTCTGTTAGTCTGTTATATGCTTGATTGGATTCTTGGAAAACAGTCACAAACCAAGTAAGTACTTAGAATCCCAGGTGTATATTTATCCAGGACAATGCTATCTGGTAGGTAGGATAGTATAGTGACAAAACTTCTCACTCTTCTACAGGCATGGGACTCTCTTCTGGGACAGGCCTGGGGAAGAGCCAGAGCCCAGAAGGGCAAATCAGGATTAGGGACAGCTACCACTCAGCACTAACATCTAAGGAGAAGTGAAGCAGTATCCTTCCACATTTAAGAAAAATATTAGCAAACATTATACTGATTTCCAAATATCACTGAAGATAGAAGATTATTTTAGCTGTAAACCAACTCCATGATATAACACAGACCTACATGAAATAAACCAGAGTCTTTCTAATACCTTGGAAAAATTCTGGTCATGAATTGGGCTCTCAGCTTAACACCTAAACTCTTTTAACTACTGAAAGATACCCTTTAACTATACAGCAAAATAATGAAAATTATCCTGATTCTTGCAAGAGGTAGTATAAATTTGAAAAGATACAATGTTTAGAAGAACTGGAAACCAAATGAATTTACAAAGAGTTCTAGATGTGAGATGTTTTAGAAAGAAAGGAGATCCTGTCAGGTTTTAAGGAAGACTCAAGACTCTTGGGAGGACTAATCTGGATTGATGATATTTCCGAAAGTGTCCAAATTTAAGTGAAGTGATTGACAAAAAGAATACTTCCAGGAACCTCACCATATTTAGGGACATTATTATTTCCTGATGAGAGGAAATTTGAGCCTGTCTGGAATATATCAATAAACAATCAGTCTTGGATTGATTCTGCATTAGAGAAAACACTAATTCAGGTTAGCAGGCAGACAACAGAATTCTTTCATTCTTAGGGTCCAGATTTAAAAAAGAATAATATTGTTATTACTTAATATGTGTGTGCTTTGGTATTTTCCTACACAAATCCATGGTGTTAATGCACCTTTGAGTAATAAAACTTTTACCTAATTCCTTATATTCATAATGGAATGATTATCATGATCCTTAAAATGACTTTGGTAAGTTGTGTATATTTTTTACTCTCGTCAAAACTAAATATAACTGAGACTTTTTATTCTCAACTATCAAGCCTCCTTAGTTTATGAAAAGATTATATTATTAAATGTTAATTACCTCCCCCATTCTTCCTCCTTTATATATCTCTGTAGCTTTTTCTTTTTCTTTTTTTTATTCAACTATATTTGACACATAACATTGTGAAAATTTAAGGTGTACAACATTTTGATACATTTATTATGCTGGCCATTGTAGACATAATTAGGACCTCTGAAGCTCTTTCTTTATCCCATTTTTTCTAGCTTTCCATTCTTTTCTGATTTAAAATTTCCTTTTTTCCAAGACTAAGTCTAGTCTTCCTGGATTCTGAATATCTTCTCATGTTTTCTTGAACCTCTTTAATTAACTCTTCCTTTTCCGGGATACCCTGTCTCTTATTTACCTGTGTTTTCAAAAGGCCCAGAATATATTTAAGAGAACTTCCAGCCAACTTGATCTCTAAGGGCAGCAAAGCACTGTGTGAATAATCAGAAATACTGCAGAAGTTAGCACAGGTTTCTATGTACTCATAAAATTGGCAAAATGTTAAGTGGCAACCTTCCACAAAGTAGACAGAGTTCTCAAGTGAATATGATAACACTTATCACTGACAATCTTTTTCTACAATTTAAGTATCACTTTTTCAATGTTTAAGCACAAGTTTCTCAAAACGACAACAAAACTCTATGTTTTCTCTCTTACCAGTGAGCTAATAGCCCTCACATCACTTTTAGATACTCCAGCCTTCAATATTTTTCTATTATCACTAAAAGAAAAGTTTACTTTATCCATACTAACTATATTAGTTTATCATTAACTCCCTGATATATGATTTTTGATCCTTCACTTTACTAAAATTGTATACCTTCAACAATGAATTAAAAATCAACAAATACACAGCTTTCATCAGGACTTAACACAAATGACTCTAGCCAATAATACTACCCTCTATAAGCTCTCCCATATGAGTTCAGTGATTTTGCATTCCTAATTGCCCCTGTACCTCTTTGACCCTCAGTAAAAAGTGGAAAGCCCCCAGAAAACCATTCTCTATACATTCATGCTCAATATTCACACATCCCCAAGTCAGATGAGGCCCAGAGTCCCACTCAGATTCCTGAAATCACTTCTAAGCCTCAGATCCATGGTTTCAGTGGCTGCTGGCTCTCTTCCTCTATCACCTCAAAACCAAGTGCTCCTTCACTCCTGTGATGCCTTTTAAAAGCAATGTCTCCATAGGCAGATGAGAGTTATCTCTAAGTATCTGGAGAACTGGTGTATAGAAGAAAAATCAGACACCATATGAAGAACACCTATGCAAATAAGTAGACGTCTCAGAGAGGAAGAGTTTCAGTCACTATATATAAAAACCTTCTAAAAGTTGGATCAGTCTAAGAATGGAATTTTTACAAGAAATTTTAGACTCATCTGTGTGTATTAGGAGTTTAGTATGTACGAATTGCTTCCAGTAAGCTCATAGAATTTATGACTTATTATTACATTAATATTTTTTAATAAAATTGGGATGTTATAGTACCAATAAGATTGATTAAATGGCAATGCCTTTGATTTTTGTCATATATGAGATAAAATTATGCTTTAGGTGAATTCATACTGGCATTCTCTCTTCCTTTGCCTTAAGGAGGCAACAATCTTTTTTAATTATTTTTTTAAAGATTTTATTTATTTTTTTGAGAGAGAGAGTGAGCACAGAAGGAGAGTGAAAGGGAGAAACAGACTCCCCGCTGAGCAGAGAGCTGATGCCCTGAGCAGAGAGCCGGATATGGGGCTGGATCCCAGGACTGAGCTGAAGGCAGAGGCTTAACCGACTGAACCACCCAGGAGCCCCAGGAGGCAACGATTTCTTAAACAGCACATGAAACAGCATAAATCATTAAGAAAAGAATGACAAATTGAACATCATTAAATTTAAGAACTTTTTTTAATAGAGAAATTTTGTTCACTAAAAATACCATTAAAAGGGGCACCTCAATGGCTCAGTCAGTTAAGTGGCCAGCTCTTGATTTTGGCTCAGATCATGATCTCAGGGTCCTAGGATCGAGCCCCCTGTCAGGCTCCACAATCGGGGGGGGGGGGGGAGGGAATCTACTTAAGGATTCTCTCTGCCCCTCCCCCCCCCACTTGGGCTTGGAAGCTCACTCTCTCTCTCCCTCTCTCTCCCTCTCCCTCTCAAATCAATAAATCTTTTTTTTAAAAAAATACCCCTAAAAGAATGAAAAAAAAAACAAAACTGCACATTGAAAGGAGATATTTACAATACATAACTCTGACAAAGTATTCATATTCTGAATATACAAGTCAAAATGAAAAGGCAAACTTTTCTGTTTCTTAGACCTTACTTCTCATCCAATCCATAGATGCTGAATGGAGGATTCAACTGCGTTTATTTCTGTTAAGTGAGAACTGAATGATTGTGAAGACTACATTACCAGCAGAAACTAAAGGGCATTATCTGGCCTTTAGTTGTGAATTCTAGTCAAATGGTACATTGTCATACTTGGTATAGGTATTCATTATTTTAGATGAAAAAGATACTTATCAAGTGGAATATTTCCTACACTTTTCCTGTTGCTATAACATAGTAGAATTCCAGCGTACTTTATTCACAATGTTTATTATTAATTCCTTTAGTAAGTACTCTTCAGCACGATTCAAACACAAGATGTTCTGATGGAATATGAGTAAGCAGACCTGTCTGTTTTGCCTGAATTTCTTTCTCGTGTTCCTTGGAATAGTATCTTTTATGATGGTTATTAGTACCCTCTAACGTCTGCATTCTCAGTAACAGTCTTTTTTTAATAGTTACATTTTTAAGCTTAGCCAAGATTTCATCCACATATTTTTCATGGTTTTTTTTTTAAAGATTTTATTTATTTATTTGACAGAGAGAGGGAACACAAGCAGGGGGAGTGGGAGAGGGAGAAGTAGGCTTCCTGCAGAGCAGGGAGCCTGACGTGGGACTCGATCCCAGGACCCTGGGATCATGACCTGAGGTGAAGGCAGATGCTTAATGACTGAGCCACCCAGGTGCCCCTCACATATTTTTCATGTTTATCTCCTGGTGATATCAGACTGTTGGTTAAGCAGCTATCTATTATTTGAACAGTTTCCCTGGCACCTAGGCCCCCAAACCGCTCTAACTTAAAAGACTACTTTCATGTGTTTGATTGGGCGGGTGCTGCAAACCTCAAACAGGAACAGTCCATCCAGATGATTACCATTCAAGACTCTATTTTGGGAGGCCTGTGGTTGAATTCCTCCTTTTAAGACTAAAGCTATCTTAAAGTGTATAGTACAATTAATGATTTTCCCTATTTTTGTGGAGAACAAATAGATTAGTAAATTATGACCATTTGCTGCTGTACATAAACAAGAAAACAGCTACTATTGTTATCCCCACTTGATAGATGAAGATGCTAAGGTACAGACTGGTTAAATAATTTGCCCAAGTGGTAAGAGGTAGAATTAGGATTCGACCCTCCTCAGTCTCTTCTCTTATTTTAACTTATTGTTTTGGTTTTTACTGTTGAGCTTTCTATATATCACCTCTTTTTTCATAAAAGTTTTGAACCAATAGAGAAATAAGATAAAATGGCAAAGACAAATGGGAAACTGATTATTATAAGCCCCTGTAATACTGTGTCCAGTGATCATGTGAATTTGGACATAAGATTGCTGTTTGGCTCCCTCCCTTGCCTAAATCTTGCTTTCAAACTGAGGTGGTCTAAAGCATGTACCCTTCCTCACGATATAGGTGCTTGCATTACTAATTCAAAGATGAGGCGATTCTTAAGTTGAATAACTTGGCCAAGGTCACCTTTTCTATAAGAACTGAATCAGGATTTTGGATTTTGAACATAGATATGACTGAATTCAAAGTCCATGTTCTTTCTAACTTGTACATCCTTTCTTTTGGTTCTTTGTACATAATGAATTGCTGCTATTATAAAATAATTTATTAATACTTTGGAAGGGAGTGTGCCATATATTTTATAATATACTTCTTATCCAGATGAAATTATCAACAAATCCCAAGTATAATTTCTTATCATCATAAATTTTTACTTCTTTTTACTCAATTCAGCACACAGTATTTAAAGTCTGGTGGCCAATAAGTAATTGGGGAATTGGGGAATTCTTTGGAATAAATGTAATTTATCTTGATCAAATAATATATGTAGAATTCTATGCTTACATTTCCCAACTAATTCCTGATAAGTACTTCTATCTAACACATTTTGTTTTAATTTTTAAAAGTCTTAGCCACCAGCAAGCTGATTTTATATATTTGATAAGATTAGGCAGCTATAATAAAAAAGCAGAAATTGAGGTAAAATTTATCCCTGCATTATAAAATGTGCCTAGGATTTCAGTCTAGAACTGAGCAAAGAATAGTTCAAATTCAACTTTTTTTTTTTAATTTGAAAGAGAGAGAGTGCACATGAGCAGGGGGAAGGGCAGAGGCAGAGTGAGAAGCAGGCTCCCCATTGAGCAGGGAGCCAGATGTGGGACTTGATCCCAGGACCCTAAGAACAGGACCGGAACCAAAGGCAGCAGCTTACCCAATTGAGCCACCCAGTCATCCCTCAAATTCAACTTTGAATGAAAACTTTTATAACATACCTCAAGAAAAGCCTCTTATTTAATTTTATTTTTCTCTCGAAATGAACATCCTAATTTGCTAATTTAGAGACAACAGTGAAAGAAATAACCAAATAACAAAATTAATCTGATAACTTCATCAGATTATTTCCTGATAAATATGTGTTCTCCACCTGAAGAACTGAACTCATAAGACACTGGCAATTGCATTTAAAATTATTATTTAGAGGTGCCTGGGTGGCTCAGTCAGTTAAGCATCTGCCTTCGGCTCAGGTCATGATCTCAGGGTCCTGGGTTCGAGTCCCAGGTCGGGCTCCTTGCTCAGTGGGAAGCCTACTTCTCCGTCCGCCTGCGGCTCCCCCTGCTTGTGCCCTCTCTTTCACTCTCTCTGTCAATAAATAAAAATAAAATAAAATAACTATTTAAATAGTGGCTTTTTGTAATCACTTTTTAATATAAAAGTCACTTTTAAATATAGTGACTCTTGTCATCACTATTCCTGACTTTTGTTTAACCGAAAATAAGAGCCATTAGCTTTTATTTTTGTTTGTATAGCTCTGAAAAAACATAATATTACATATTATATTACATTACAAAGTTATAAAACTACTGTCATCAAATAAGTCATACATACACATCAAAGTTCTAGCTTAATCCTACAATGAAAATAACATAGTACACCTTATTTCTGTTCTCCTTATATCACATGTCTATCTCTCTGCTCCCCACACTCCTCTTACAAACTGTCTCAGCATCTCTCACTTAAAGCATTTCTTTACATTTACCAAGGTATACAGATACCCAGTCCTGAAAAGTTGTTTCCAGCCAAGATCCAAAACTAAAACACAAGAGTGAAATTGGACTTAGTAATATTAAAAATTGAATTTCAAGAATAGTTCAGATTTTTTATTTTAAAATAATACATTAGAATGATAATTTCTCTCTTCTTCCCCTTAGAAACCATCCAAAATAATAAAGAGAAACAGAAATGCAAATCTATCTCCAATTGAAACTAGAAGATTTCTGCAAATCAGAACTATATAATTTGATAAAGGGCTGTTAAATGTAGGGAAGGTCAACTGAGGTATGGGTGGCTCAAGACAGAATGTCTCAGACTACAGTTCTCTAAATAAGAGAAACATCTGATGTGCAAGATCAACAATGTCTTATTTGGAATAATAGCAGAAACACAGGGAGGGAGCCTTCCTAGATCTAGTTTGTCATAAAATTTTAAGAAGCAGAGAAGATGGTGCTAAACAAGGATCCACATAGCCAAGCCAGTTCTGTAGAAAGCATCTGTCGATTGGACAGGGGAGGAGACAGACTGCATTATGAGAAGCCCATAGTGTCAATATCAGTGAGCTGGGGAAAAATAAACGTGAAAAGAATTCACTTACAAACATAACCAGGTGTCATGGGAGAATTCCTACTAGAGGGAGTACAGCCCTGGATCCATCTCCACACAGACATTTTGCAATAGCTGATATATTTGGAATTTATCTCATTCAAAAGATTGTATTAATTAAACAGAAACCAGGCTAGATCCCATATGAAGATTAAAAGAATAGAGAAGAAGAGAAACAGGGAGTAAATCAAAATAAAATACATTTGCCCCCCAAATATTGTCACATTACCAGTGAAAATTGTGCTCAATAGTAGTTACAATGGTAAATAAACTTGACAAAAACCATCTCTTCAGGGATGATCCATGATAATAATAGAAGATAGAATTACAACATGTTAGAATTCAGGGAAGAATGAGAAGAAAAGAAATAATAATATTACAGAAATGAGAGCAAAATTAGAAACATCATTAAGAAACAGACACTTCTACAAAAGCAGTAAAATATCAGAATGGCTCTATATTTTCCATTAAATTTCTATAAAATTAAAACTGCTTTAAAAATAAATTCTATTAATTTCTTTAAAAATTATTTCTAGCAATCTACAGATTTCATGTAATTCCTATCAAAACACCAACATTTTTCACAAAACTAGAAAAAATAATATTAAATGTGTATGAAACCACAAAAGACCCCAAATAGCCAAAGCCATCTTGAGAAAGAAGAACAAAACTGGAGGTATCACAATCCCAGATTTCAAGATATACTACAAAGCTGTAGTAATCAAAACACTATGGTACTGGCACAAAAATAAACACATAGATCAACAGAATAGATTAGAGAGCCCAGAAATAAAGCCGAGCTTATACAATTAATCTATGACAAAGGAGGCAAGAATATACAATGAAGAAGATGGTCTCTTTAATAAATGGTGCTGGGAAAACTGGACAGCTACACGCAAAAGAATGAAACCGGATCATTTTCTTATACCATACACAAAAATAAACTCAAAATGGATTAAAGACCAGGGTGCCTGGGTGGCTTAGTTGATTAAGCGCTGACTCTTGATTTTGGCTCAGGTCATGATCTTAGGGTCAAGAATGCCCAGCTCTGGGCTCAGCTCTGGGCTCAGTGGTGAGTCTGCTTGAGATTCTCTCTCTCTCTCTGTCCCTCCTCCACTCCATGCATGTTCTCTCTCTCTCTAAAATAAATAAATAAATCTTTGGGGCACCTGGGTGGCTCAGCCAGTTAAGCATCTGCTTTCGGCTCAGGTCATGATCTCAGGGTCCTGGGATCAAGCCCTGCACCGGGCTCTCTGCTCAGCAAGGAGTCTGCTTCTCCCTCTCCCCAATCCCCCCCAAAATAATAAATAAATAAATAAATAAATAAATAAATAAATAAATAAATAAATCTTTAAAAAATGAAAATAAAAGTGGATTAAAGACCTAAATGTGAGACCTGAAATCATAAAACTCCTGGAAGAAAACATAGGCAGTAGTTTCTTTGACACTGCTTATAGAAACATTTCTCTAGATACATCTCCTAAGGCAAGAGAAAATTATTGGGACTATATCAAAATAAAAAGCTTTTGCACATTTAACAAAATGGTAATGGGAGAAGATATTTGCAAATGATAAATCCGATAAGGGGTGTATGTGTATATATATAATTTATGCATACTCAACACCCCCAAAACAAATAATATGATTTAAAAAGGACAGAGGATCTGAATAGACATTTTTCCAAAGACATATAGATGGCAAACAGACACATGGAAAGATTCTCAATGCCACTAATCACCAGGGAAATGCAAATCAAAACCACAATGAGATATCCCCTACACCTGTCAGAAGGACTAAAATCAAAACACACATGATAAAAAGGGTTGACAAAGAACATTAACAACCTTTAATTATCTTCCTAGTGGGAACTTTTTCTACTTTACATAAAAGTTCTGTATGTGTAGAAATAAGTATATATTTAAGTACGGTTTTCATGAGGAAGTTGTAAAGGCCATGTTGGTAACCTTACAGAAAGGTTTTAAGTAATGGAAGAAGTATTAATTTCTGTCTTTCCCCCGGTAATACCATAGGCCTGAAGTTGAAATTGGTCTTTAAAATCTTTTAAATATATAGTGGCCATTTCAGAAACTCTTAGTAGGGTGTTGGCCTCATATTGAACTTTAAACATTTTTTAGAATTTGCCTAAACATCAAAGTATCATGGGTTGAACCGTATCAATTGACAGTGAGTGAGGCTGCCCAATCAGGAATAGCCAGTACCAAGAACTTCACTCTTGTCCTGAGCCGACCAGTTTGGGGTGATCCTCTTTCTCTGAGAAGTCTTTTGGGATTTGCACCATACTACTGGTGTCTATAAATTAAGGCATTTCTGAATTGTTGTAAGTGGAATATCTTAGTCTAAAGGTTTTCGGGTTACTGGAATTTTTAAAAACTGAGCTTTATTTCTGCTATTTACCCTTTCATTTTTGTATATCAAGTTTTCATTACACTTAAAACTGTATCTTGAAACATGAACTGACTTGCTGGATTTGCACTTTGAAGTATTGAAATAAATGTGATTTTTTTGGTCTGATTATCCAGTTTCCAATTTTGAACATCAGTTGTTTTATTTTATTCTTATAAGGAAAAAGTACAGAAATCATTAAATTATTAAGTTTTGTAATAAAAGGAATAATTCTAAAAAAAAAGGGTTGACAAGGATGTGGAGAAAAAGGAACACTTATGAACTGTTGGTTGGTGTGCTAATTGGTGCAGCCACTGTGGAAAACAGTATAGAGGTTCCTCAAAAACTTAAAAATAAAATTACTATATTATCCAGTAATTATTTACACTACTGGGTATTTACCAAGGAAAATGAAAACTCTAATTAAAAAAGATATATATACCCCTATGCTTATTGCAGCATTATTTACAAAGCCAAGATACGGAAGCAACCCAAGTGTCCATTGACTGATGAATGGATAAAGAAGATGTGATACACACACACACACACACACACACACAAAATGGAATATTACTCAGCCATAAAAAAGAATGAGATCTTGCCATTTGCAATAACATGGATAAAACTAGTGGGTATAATGTTAAGTTAAATAAGTCAGTCAGAGAAAGACAAATACCATATGACTTCACTCATACGTGGAATTTAAGGAACAAAACAAACAAACAAAGAAAAAAAGAAAAAAAAAACCCAGACTCTTGAATAGAGAGAACTAGTGGTTGCCAGAAGGGATGTGGGTGGGAGGATGAGTGAAATAAAGAAGATCAAGTTATTGTGATAACTGAATAATGTGTAGAATTATTGAATCATTATATTGTATACCCAAAACCAATATAACACTGCATATTTTAATAAAAAAGGAAGAAAAAATTTCTATCTGAAGTATTCACCAAAAGGTGTTAATGAAAGATTTGAAGGAAGAAATTAAGCAAAATGAAATGGAAATGAATTCTCATTAATGCAAATGATTAAAAAAATAAACACATACCTCTTTTCACCTCAGTTTTTTAACTTTATACCAGAAGTACTAAACAACAACTTTAGGGAAAGAAGCACATAAAATACAAAACTGCACAGGAGGAAACAAAAATGACATAAATAATATGATTATTTGCTGGGAAAGGTCAGTAAGATCAAACTGGAAAGCTATTATAATTTTAAGAAAAATTATTAAGATGAATGAGTATGAGATTAATATCCAGAAATCAATAGTCGTCATAAAAGTAAGAAATCATTAAGAAGCTAATGGTAAAAATAATCATTTATAGTACTACCAAAATGATAAAATATCTAGAAATGAACTTAAAAAGTATGTGAGAATAAAATAGTAAGTTTACAATAGCACTGAGGGACATAGAAAATGGAAAACATGGAAAATCATACCATATTCTTGGATTGCAACCCTTAATAACATAAGGATATCAGTTATCTGAACTAATCAATATCTTAATATGACCCCCCAAAAATGTCATTTAATAAAAATCAAAGGAGGCAGTTTTAAATATATATGCAAAATCAAAATGCAAGAATAACCAGGGTAATGTTAATAGCAGGGGCAGAGGCAAGACTAGCTGTCTATATACTAAAAGAATTTATAAAACTATAATCATTAAGAATGTGTGATATTTATGCATTAGAAAAATAGGTCAATAGAAGAGAAATGACAAAATCCTGAATTCAATCTAATACATACAGGAATGTAGTATGATAAAAATGGTATAGTATTTCAAATGAGAACGGGGAAGATGGATTATTTAATGAAGGGTTTTCAGACAACTTGGTAGATATATAGAAAAAATTAAGATTTCTTCCTAACTCATGTCTTACACAAAATAAATTCAAAGTAGATCAAAGATTTAAACATAAAGATATATATTTTTTTTTTAGTTTTTATTTTTTTAAAGATTTTATTTATTTATTTGACAGAGAGAGACACAGCGAGAGAGGGAACACAAGCAGGGGCAGTGGAAGATGGAGAAGCTCTGGCCAAGCAGGGAGCCCGACGTGGGGCTCAATCCCAGGATCCTGGGATCATGACCTGAGGCAAAGGCAGACACTTAAAGACTAAGCCACCCAGGCACCCCTAAACATAAAGATATTTTTAAAGTACTACCATAAAACATGAGATAAATACATTTATAATCTCAGAAAAGGGAAATCTTTCCAAGTGAGTTGCAAAATTCAAACTACAACAGAAACCATACATTTAGCGGCACAAAAATTTTAATTTTCTGCATATAAAAAAGCCATAAATATCAAATACAAATGACAAATAGAAAAAAATTACAATTTATGTCACTCACAAATGACTAATTTCCTTATATATTAGAGTTTTACAAATCAATGAAATAATGCAATAGAAAAATAAGCAAGGAGGAAAAAAGGCAATTCACAGGAACGGAAATACAACTGCTTCTTGACATAAAAGAGGGTGCTCAACCTAGTTAATAATAAAAGAAATCAAAGTAAGCTACTGATCCAATGAACTATTTTTTTCATCTAACAGATTGTTGAAAATCAAAAAGTACAACTCGGCAAGTCAGCCAGGATGTCAGATAACAGACTCACTCAAACATAACTTGTAAGAGCGTAAATTAGCAAATTCACAATCTTTATCAAAATTATGAATTCTCAGATCCTATATTTTGGCAATTCTTCTAGGAATTTATCCTACTGATGTGGTGACATATGAGAAAAATGGCATATATAAAAGGCTATTTTTTGCAACATTATTCGTATTTGCAAAGATTAACCCAAAAAATGCCAAGATCTATATCAAAATCCTTCCTGAAGGTTGGTTAAATAATTAATGGCATATTCCTAAAATGGATACTACACAGACACTAAAAATATTGATTCTATTATATATATTTTAGCATGGAAAAATCTCCAAAATACCCTAAGTGAAAAAGTAAGGTATAGAACAGGCCAAACACTATGCACATTATGTTACTATTACTGATTATGTATTACCTCCATAAAATATAATTTATAAATTATAATTATGTATTGTATATTAGATATGTACATACATATTACAGTTATATTATGAGATCTAGTTATATATTTGATATATACAGTGATATTTTTGTACATATATGTAGAAGTGCATTTATATGCATATACAATACCTTTGAGTATACACAAAACAACCAGTATTACTGTTTGCCTTTCAAAGAAGAAGCACTTTGTACTATTTGTATTATCTATGCCACAAATAGGATAAATTTTAAATTTTAATTTTAAATTAAACCATTATCATCAACAAAAACCTCCTCCCTTCAACCTTCCTTTCTTGGTGTTCCTGTACTCTTTTCTCTGCATGAGAGTGAGTAGAGCAATGTGAAGCTGGTTGGTATGATAAATAGTCTCTTCTAGGCTGGAAAAGATCAGATTCAGAAAAAATAGAGCCATAAAATTTGAAATATTTTCTGGTTAGGGGTCTGCCATCTGTACATTAAGGAAAAAAAAATGAAAGGTGTTCCAGACTCCAGGGTCAGAAAAAGACACAGAAAAGGAAAAAATGCTGGGAAATTTATGTTTGCACAGACTCTTTTTTAATTCCTCCAGTTCTTTAGGCTAACACAGCACACATCAGCAATAGTTTCCAAGCCAAGCTGCCCCAGATTTCTGAAGAAAGAGAAAAAGGTGGTAGGCCTCTCATTCCAGAACCCGCAAATCCTGCAGACATCTCCATGGGAGTGGCTACATCTCTAATTATTCTCCTCTACTAATGCAGGCCCAAATTACAATTTATTTTAATAATCATCATTTAAATTAATATAATGTGCTAGCTGCTGACATTCTTGTTTTAATATGAATCAATAGCCAAAAATAAGAAAAGTTTTATCTCACATAAATGTTAGCAATCATGCACCATGCCAGTTTTAAGGTAGACAAGTTAAATGAAAATATAAACACCATATATTTGCAAAATTCTAAGCACTTGGTTTCCTTTTCTTCTCTGCAGGCCATGGAAGCGGGGGGTGACCAGAGGTCATAGCTAAATATTTATATGGGAGTTGTCTACATTTGGTTTTCCCCGAAAGCAGAGCCTGAGTCAAGGATTTCAGTGCAAGTAGCTAATGGGGGTGGGGGTGTGTAGAATCTCAGGAAGCAGAAGTGAGGGACAATGACAAGTGATAGAGGGAAAGGAAGAGAGCCAATTGAGGGTACATTACTGAGCTGGTTACCACTTACAGTAACTATGATTTAATCCTAGCTGAGATCTTCTGAGGAACTGTGTAGACCATACCTCTGTGTTGTTCTTCTGGCAATTGGGAGGTTTCATTCAGAGATGAATGAAACCTTCTTGGTTAAGATTGCCCAAGTGGAATGAACTCGTTGCACTTCTAGGGTGCTCTGTTTGGGGTTTTAGTGAGCTGCCCAAAGCTTAAGAAAATGCCAAGAGACACAGCAAGAGCATGAGGCGGGAAGCTATCCTACCACAAATGCTACCAAAGTCACAGGGGCTGAGGGAATGAGGTGCATGTCAAAAAAAAACAGTGTCTGCTCCAGGGGTAAAGAAATAAAATTGAAGACTGAAATAAAAGGAAAACTAACTGCATAAACACATTTATATCATACCAAATGCTTTCTCCCTACAAGTCTTAATGTGGTCATAGAGCTATCTGACAGGATTTTAATGACCAGCGTCTAGTGATTTCATAGAACCATGATTATCACCCTTGTACTCTGAAACACATTTGAAAATTCAAACATTTACTATGAGAGTTTATGAGAGTATAGAATAAATCCAGACTAGATAAAATACCCAAAGTAAAATAATTTGATTTGGGAGTCTCCACTGAAAAGAACGAAAGCAACAATTAAGATTATTCCCACACCAAGTAGTTAGTCATACTTGTAAAGTTCCTTAAGATTAATGCTCATCCTAATGAAGCAGAGGTGGTGCATAACCCACAATTCCTACCCACTTTCCATAATGGAGCTATCATTCCAGCCAGTGAAGGGCTGTATTTCCCACTCCCTTTGCATGTACATATGAGTATGAGACCTGTGTCCCTGAAACTATTGTCCCACAAGTTATTTCTCTCCAGAGTCTCCTGCTGGCATGGGGTACATGCATTCACCCCATGTTTCAGGGTGACAACTGGGATATGTGAGGTCAAACTCCTTTTTATATAGATTTTCAAACAGACCTCTTGTTTACGGCCCCCCACTTTCCTGTTTTTCAGAGATTCTTGATGTTTTCAATTCTTACGATTTCCTGGCACTGCCTAGTGGGAAATAATTATTTCTAAGCTTTCTCCACAGTCAGCTTCAGTTTCCTTTTTTTTTCTTTCTGGTCCACTAAGTTAATTACCATTTGTCCATCTTGATGTTTGAAACTTTGATTGCTGTTTCTTCTATTTCTTCTTCTTCTTCTTCTTCTTCTTCTTCTTCTTCTTCTTCTTCTTCTTCTTCTT
>NW_023270702.1:16160796-16164143 GCF_011800145.1 Mirounga leonina
TTCTTCTTCTTCTTCTTCTTCTTCTTCTTCTTCTTCTTCTTCTTCTTTTTCTTCTTCTTCTTCTTGTTTTTCTTCTTCTTTTGGTAACTTTAAGCCTTCTAAAATTCCTTTAGTGTCATTTTAGTATGGTTTCAAGAATGAGCAAATGCCAATCCAGGTATTCTCCCATGTTTAACCCTTATTGAGAAACATAACTTTATATATCAACTGTGTGCTGGGGATTTTAAAAAAATGAATATAGCCCGGGCTGTTTTTACCAGGGCTTTCTAATTAAAAAATAAATAAATAAATCTAAACTACCTCACATTCCAGGTAAGATAGTCTGCCAGAAATGTCCACCCAATCAAGGAAGTAACAATGTCTGATACATATTAGAATATATCTTGCTGTTTTATACTATTCCTGGATACCCTCATGAATAAAACTCTGAAAATGTATGATGCCTGCTAAGGTTCTACTCTTGTATTTGCAAAGTTACTCAAGGTAAAATATCCAAACCTTGAATGATTCAGTGAGATGTCTTTCCCAAAACTAGTCACTTTCCAAAGTTATATTTCAACAAAGAAAAATCATTCATCACCAAGACAGGGAGTTTTGGACGAAATTCTGGACATCTGCAAGAAACCAAGTATCTAGAGTAAACTATCCTTCTCACAGAGAGAAAAGGTTGTTAGCGAGGATTGACAAACAGCTTATATTGGCTGTAATAAAAACACAAATCAAAAAAATGAGGGCACAGGAAGGAAGCCAATACAAGAAAATAGAGTGAGGCATTTGCCAGTGTCATTCGCTTGATTGTTATTCACATATAAATATATAAACATACATGATGATGCTAGAAAACAGCAAGGACTGCATGAATCAATTATATCGCATTTACTGCCTGAACACTATGTACTGGTAGCACACCTAAAAAAAATGCCTCTTCTACCAGTGTGCTACTATTGATTTGTGTAGCTTTGCAGCAATTTCCTAAAAGAAAAAAATACCTAGGAAAAGGATTGCATGCAGACCAGCTTCCTGTTGTTTGTGCTTTAGATTAAGTCACCGTAGCCTTCTCTGAAGCAGTGTTAAACCCATAAACAAGGTTCAGTGTGTTTCTGCCTATAGAGATTAAGTACATATTCTACTTTGACAAAGAAAACCACATCCACCTTATAAAAAAATAACGGGAAAAAATAATGATTTTAAAGTATATTCAATGATACGCCCTGACTGTTGCCTCATCTACCTCCAAAACACTTTTGCTTTGGTCAGGAGGAAACAAAAAATGAAATACAAAATATGGTGATCTGTCAGTTCATTGAAAAATACACTCTCAGCCCTTGCCATAACTATCTACACATTTCAATTAGTGAGAGAAGAAAAGAGGAAAATAACTTGAGCAATATAAGTGCTATTTATCTCAGTCAAAAGGATTCTTCCACTGTCCAGCACAAAGGGAGAGTCTCTTTCATTTGAAGATTTATATGAAGTCATTGAACTCAGTGGGTGGGAGACCATGGCCAAAACCAGGTACAATAAGAGACAATTACCTGATCCTCTTTCCTTTAAACATCACTCAATTGCAAGGTGATCCAAACAGTAAGAAACAGAACCAAAAACTTAGCTATGACATTTGGGCCAGGAAGACAGCCAATTTAGGAACTTTAGATACAAATTTGGCTTTTTAACAATTAAAGCATTTGGCCATCTATACTTCCAAATTACTGAAAGTCAACACTTGCCCTTAGATTACTGTACTGGAAATTACCTTTTCAACAATTTAACTTTGTGAAATGTAGATTAATTGTTTCACTAAGGTTTATTTCATTTTCAACTTTGCAGTAGGAAAAACTCTAGTTTAGTCAAAGATATATTCTGAGTGGGCAGGAAGAGGAAAATCTGAAAGGTCAAGAATATATAGCTTCATCTCTATGTGGCTGTCATCATTGAGTCTCTGAGCCAAGTCGTGAAAAATATGTGTCAACCCCAAAGTCTTTAGAAAGAGGGTTTCTTTCTTTTCATTTTCTTCCTCAACTCCATACTTAGAAGAATTGGATGACATCATGTACATTAATCTAAATTTGTCTTTCTGTCTTCTTTCTCTCTTCTGCCCTCCAAATTCTAGCTCTCTGGTTATAAACCTGAAATTATTTTCCCTATTATCTACCCTGATACAAAGAAAATTTTCATCTGTCCAGAGGGAGTTTTCTGTTCTAATTTTTGTTTTTTGGGGGTTTTTTTCCCCATTATCTATACCAAGGAAACCAGGACAAAGATTGGGTGAGAAGTCAGGATGCCAGCCTTTCTTTTTTTGTCCCTTGAATTGGGAAAACAGAAAGGTCAATTCTAAAGACACTTCCAAGGAGATATTAATGCAATCAAGAACATTGGGGAAAGTAGGCCTAACAGAGGCCATGCCAATAGGGTTGAGGAAGGTGGCTACATAATATACCAGAAGAAATAATACTGGTTCCCAATAGGTTCTTAGTGGTATTGAAGGGTTTCACAAATTGTCAAATCTCCCAGTGTGAAGAATTAGAAGTGTTGATGGGTTGGAGGCCTTAGCAAAAAGTAATAAAGATAACATTTTCAGAATAATCCACATCTTTTTTTTTTAAGATTTTATTTATTTATTTGAGAGAGAGAATGAGAGACAGCACAAGAGGGAACAGGGTCAGAGGGAGAAGCAGACCCCCCACCGAGCAGGGAGCCCGATGCAGGACTCGATCCCGGGACTCCAGGATCATGACCCGAGCCGAAGGCAGTCGCTCAACCAACTGAGCCACCCAGGCGCCCCCAGAATAATCCACATCTTATTTCCTGTACTCCCAAAGTACAAAACTAACAAAAGTTCAATGTGTATAAACAAACAACCTTATCTTTCCATTGGATATTATGCAAAGATTAATTACCTCCCAAGCAAAGAGGAACCAACTCCTTTTTGGGAACTTTTTATTTTTTTTTTTATTTTTTTTTAAAGATTTTATTTCTTTATTTGAGACAGAGAGAATGAGAGAGAGAGAGAGCACATGACAGGGGGGAGGGTCAGAGGGAGAAGCAGACTCCCTGCAGAGCAGGGAGCCCGATGTGGGACTCGATCTGGGGACTCCAGGATCATGACCGGAGCCGAAGGCAGTCGCTTAACCAACTGAGCCACCCAGGCGCCCTGGGAACTTTTTATTACAAATACATTGTAAAATGTGCTTTCTGTAGCTTTCACAATATCTGATACATAAAAGTGCACCATAAATGTTAAAGGAAAAGAGAAAAGAACAGAAGAGGGAAGAAAGATGGTAGAAAGGAATGAAGGAAGGAAGGAAGGAAGGAAGGAAGGAAGGAAGGAAGGAAGGAAGGAAGGAAGG
>NW_023270702.1:16164153-16191619 GCF_011800145.1 Mirounga leonina
AGGAAGGAAGGAAGGAAGGAAGGAAGGAAGGAAGGAAGGAAGGAAGGCATAAAAGTGGCAAGAAAGGATGGAAAGAGGGAAGGAAGGAAACAGGTAAGGAGAGGAAGGAAGGAGGAAGGGAGAAGAAGAAAGAAGAAATAAACGAAAAACAAAAAAAAGAAGAAATAAACGTTTCTATTTCTTAACACTTAGCAGCTGGATCCGTGATATCTGTTCCCCTTTTCACCCCTATAATGTAGAAATCTCAGGTCTTCTAGAGAAAAACACAAATATACAGACTATTGCCTCTATAAGTTCATGTTTTCTAACATTACCTGAGCCCTCAGCACTACCCATTTTTTATTTGTCTGTGGTCCATGTTGCCTCCCATTTCCTCCAATATCTATTTCATACTTTGTCTTCTTTCCAGCCCACTCCTAACTTACAACAGAACATAAGGAGATTGAAACTATAAGGTGAGTTTTCAATGTTCTGCCCTCATAATCTATAATCTGCATCCATATCAGTCCTAGCTTATAGGTCCAGAAGTTGGAGAGTTTCTTCTTCTAATCAAGCTTAACTTTTCTTCATATTTTCTTGACCTTGTCTTGCCATATTCTGGAACATTTGCTTCTTTTGTCCTCCATCTCCTGCACATACCTTTATTCACTTGCCTTCTACTGTGTTCTTCTCAAATCTAAAAACATACTAAAGTGCTCTTTGTCCTAAAAAGCATAATCTCCTTGAAGACCTCATGCCATCCTACTGTGTATCCAGTCACTTTTCTTCCTTCCTTAACAACTATATTTTTAAAAGATGGCTCTACTTCTTCTTTTCCAAGTCACTAATGACTTCTCAATTGCCTCCATAATTTTGACTTTGCAGTTGCCGTGTACAATCAAGTTTTCTTTTTTTAAACTATCATCTTACTAGCTCTCTTTGGTGCATCTTGACACCGATAATGACATTCTCCTTTTTAAAAATGCTCCATCCACTTATACCCATTATGCTGCACATTCCTGTTTCTCTTAGTAATTTGATGCTTATGCCTTCTTTCCCTCCTTTGTTAGATCCTCATCTTATGCCTCCCACCTCAATGTCTGTGTCTCCAGTATTCTGTCACTAGCCTGGTGCTCCACATGGTTGATCTCATCTTCCAGCTACCTACTAATGATTTGCAAATGTATGTCACCTGTCTAGACCTTTTCCCATCTATTCTTTTTGGAAATGTCCTCAAAATGAATTTCCAGGACCCTCAGACTCAACACATCCCAAACTACTGGCCATCTTTATCAGCCAGGGTCCCCATATGAAATTGCTGATGTACTTGAAATAGGATAATTTAAGGAGAGTTCATTATAAAGACACTGTTCACAAACATGTAGGTATAGGAGAACCATCAAAGATAGTCAAGTAACACAGAGCTTACGATCCCACACCAAAAGGAATAAGGAGAGGAAAAGTTAATGGAATAATAAAATCTGATAGAAGAAAACCTGTATAATGATGAGAACAGTGATGTCTGTTCAAGTCCATACTGATCTAACCCTATGGGAAAGAAGGAAGGATACGGAGTACAACTGGAGGAGCAAACAGATGATATGCAGCACAATATATCCCTTTGTCTTCTTATCATCCACTCTTACTCTTTGTTGGATGAAATATAAAACAGTAATGCAGAGGATTCAAGAAGCCCCACCAGTTAATGTGTAACTGTGGAGTGTTATCAATTTGGCCATAACTAGGATTGTTATATGAATCCTAGAACATTACATACAACTGACATTCTTTATATAAGGTTCTGGGTGAAGAAGGGATAAAATAAACACTTAAATAACCAAAAAGCATACCTACTATGATTCACAACTCTGTTACTTTTTCATGGTGACAAATTTGGTAATCCTAATTTCTTTGTCCCACACATATTCTACATAATCCTTACCTTCTGCCTTACACTTTGGCTGCACAAGATTCTTTATCTCGTAGGGTGACCCAAACCTTTATCTCTGCAGAATTGGTATTCTTGGGTGGTGTTATCTTTTTTTTTTTTTTTTCTGGTTACCACTATTTTACAATGACTACAATTTTGGGACAAGAGAGCACTAAGACACCCCCCACTGAATCTCCCTAATCCCCAAAATAGTCTTCTTTTCACTTATTGTTCAGCAGCAAACCAATTTGCCCCTAGTTATTACAATTAATCACCCTTAATGTTGGATTCTTGTGATGAAGAGTTCAAAATACCCAGAGCAAAGCCTCACATTCTAATTTGTTAGAACCAAGACTGTTTTTCCTAGCAGAAGCAGTCCTACCTTGGGTACTAGGACACCAAATCCATAACTCAAAGTCATGAAAAGGGGAAGCAAAAATTCTAGCAGATTATAAAGTATAATGGGAGAGATGGCCACTCCCACCTCTATAACTTGTTTGGCATACCTGTATACACTCTCTGTGGGTGAGACAGCACTATATATTGGTTACTTGTTGAAGGTATATACCACATGCTACATAATAGTTCCCCAACTTCTCAGGATATTTGCATCTCAGCTTTCTCCAAAACCGAATCTTAACAGTTTATTCCATTATTCTACCATGGACAACTGCTTCTATGTGACGGGGAATATAGTAAGATAAGTAAGATCTTTGGTACATTGCCACGGTTTCCATAACCATGCACAACCTCTACTAAAGGCAGTATACATAAGATACCATGGCATTGATAAAGCACTCTGCGAGTACAGGAAGGCTGGTGCTAGCAGCAGTGCTGGAGGTAGGGAAGACAAATCCAAGTTAAGAAACATGTGTTTATCTCTGTGAGAGCAAAGCACTATCCCTACATCATGGAAAGTGTTCAATGTAGTAAACCTTCCAAAAGGTAGCTTACTGATCCCGCTAGAAGATATTGGTCTCAACTGTGGTACTATTATTCAGATGATATTGCCAAGTCCACACATAGCCTCCATTCCTGATGCCTTGATCAATCCATACCCGTGACCAATGAGTAAAGACAAAGGAAGCTAAGGCACTCCTGGAGGGTACCAGGAGGAAAGAGCCTCATTACTAATAGCAACAACTTGACCATTAAAACAACCTATACTAGGATTCTTCCCTTACTTGTTTTACCTATTCCCTTACCAGTGCTTCTTAGAATCACATATGGAGCACTACTAATAGAACAGTGGAATGAACTCTGAAAGGTACATGTAAGGCATTATTTGGGGATAACACCTTGTTTATTTGGGAAATTTGCCATAACATGCAAAATGGACTTTGAAGCAACTATTATATGGTGCCGTGTTGATGATAGTTACAATATATGGGTCTGGAAACCAAGAGGTAGAAGTAGAAATGGCCTCCCTCAACATTATTCTTGAAGGCCCACTTGGGGAAATTGTCTTTTCTAAGTGAAAACAGTAAGAACTTCACAAAACCTAAATCTACAGATGCCCCCTTATTCTATATGCCTACAGATCATCAAGCAGAAAAGGAATTAGTGGTAATTGTCTCTGATTATCATAAGAAGATAAGGCTGTTTGTATATAATGGGGTAGGAAGGAAAATGTTATAATTAAGGGAACTCCATAGGGCTACTCTTAGCACTAGCATTTTTTATAATAACCAAGAATAGGCAATTACAGCAAGCACAGCCTGACAAGGACACAGTAAAAAAGGCTTAAATCCCTTAAGGGTGAAGATCTTCATTACTCCAGTAGGTAAAAAAAAAACAAAAAAAAAACAGACCTACAGAAGTGCTGCCTGAGAGTAGGGAGATCTAGATGGAGTAATAGAGAAGGGATATAATAAATGTCAAATATGGCCTTGGAACCAACTACAGTAGCAGGGAGCAGGAACTGTGGCTTATCCCATTGTACTCTCTGTTTTGAGACTTTTAAAAAATGTGACTTTCTTGAAAAATCAATGAAAGAAGGAGAAAAGTTAACATGGAAACGAGTAGATCAAATTCTAAGGGGTGGACTATTGCAGATATTGTCTTCATTCCTCAACATTTCCATGCATGCTAATGTTTTATGACTGCATGCATATGCCATTTTCCATCTGAAGGCTTTCTCTGGCTTCAGACACATTTTCTGTTAGTACACTAGAAGAAGAAAAGAAGTGCTATGCTGTTAATACCTTTGTAATCTGTTCCTAATAAATCATGAAGGGATGCTGGTGATAATTACTCCAGTTTCCTTGAGACTGATCTGGGGCAATTCTAAAGGTTATTTTTCATTGTTTCCTAGAGTTCACCAGTAGTATTGAGCCCTAGTGGTCCACAGAATAATCTCCCTATTCATGTATCCTTCTATATCTACTTCTGTATTAGTTTGCTATTGCTGCTATAACATATTACAAAACAAAACAAAACAAAACATGAAATAGCACAAATGTATTATCTTACAGTCCTGGAGGGGAGATGGCCACAGTGGTTTCACTGAGCCAAAACTAGGTGTTGGCAGGGTCACCCATCCTCTGGAGGCTCTAAAAAACAATCCATTTCTTGCCTTTTTCAGTTTCACTTCCTCCATCTTCCTCCATCACTCCAATTTGTGCTCCTATAGTCACATGGCCTACTTCTCTTCTGTAGTCAAATCTCCCTCCCCCTCACTCTTATAAGGACACTTATAATAACATTTAGGGCCTACTCAGATAATCCAGGATAATTTGTCCACCTCAAGATCCTTAACTTCATCACATCTATAAATCTTTTTACCATATAAGGTAACATTCACAGGTTCCAGGAATTAGGACATGGATATCTTGAGGGCCATTTATTCAGCCTAACATAGCTTCCTCCCTTATCTGACTCACTTAATTCACTTCCCTACCGTTCTTCTGGAATCAGTTCCCAAACAAACTACTTCCACTTCAATGCTAATCCTGGAGCCTGCTTCTGACATTAGGAAGGCTATAATTATTTACTGGTGATATCTGTTACAAAGCATCTCTCCCTAGATTCTAGCAATAGAATATCTCCAAATACTGTCTTGCCCCTGTGTACAATTTTCTGATAATATTTTTTCAATTCCACATACCAGCATTGATATTTTAAGTACCAAATATGAATTCCCAAGTCCTTAACAAGGGCTCCAATGTCACACAGGGCTTGGCCCTGCCTTTCTCCTCAGCAACATTCTCTCCCAAACATTCTGGACTCATTGAAGTTGTACAAATGCACCAAGCCTTTTCTTCCTAAGTCAGATATTTTGTTCCTTCTACCCAAAACTTAAATCCTCCCACTCAGTGCTTGGTTAAGCCCTACTGATCCTCCATCTCATTGTAAATATGCCCCAGGATGGTCTTCCCTAACATTCCATCAAAATTAGGTCTCCCAATTATAATAGCTCATAATGTCTTATATTTTCCTTTTTTATCTCTTGTAAAAAAATATGCAGTTACATATGTATCTGATTAGTTCTTAGCATCTGCTACCATGGTAGCCTCTAAGCTCACAAGTCAAGAATCATATCTGATAAGTTCATAAACGCAGTGCCTATCGCCAGCTCTCACACATATAATCAATGCATATTTGGTGAATAAATGAATAAAGAAGTAAATGAATGAGTAGAACTTTAAAAGCCACCTCAGTCTTGCAAGATGCATTGTCTGAGAAGCGTATCTCATGTGGAGGGAGTGAGCATGCTTTTTATTTTATTTTATCTGTTTTTGTCAGGACTGTGCTACAGAATATCTTTTTAAATGCAATGCATAAAATATTTAAATTCCACAAATAAGCTTTTCTCCTCCATTTTATTCTCTAGGCTATAAATATTTAGTGCTTTATTCATTTTCATATTTTCTAGCATAAGCTAATTTCTCTTCTCTGCAAACAGAGAAGCAGTGTTAGAATCTGTGTAAATAGGTGGCATTAGCATTTGTGGTTCCTAATCTTAGCTAAGCACTAGCATTCATTAAGGCCATTTATCTTCTTTTTTGCATTTCCCAAATTTTGTCCTTTCCTTTGTTTTCATTTCTCTATGCTAATTTTTCTTTGGATTGTTTTGCTTTTCCAGGCAGAGGCAAGGAAGACAGTAACTATCGTTACTGATTTTTTAAATTGCACAATGTAAATCAAGAAATTATTAATTCCTTTTTTTTATCATTATCTTCTATTTTCCTTTTATTTCAATTCACAAGTTTGGTACTTACATGCTATAATAATTTCCTCTTCCTCTCCACCATCTCCCCCAGTGTTGAGTTGATCTTTTTCCATGCCACTGCAAGGACTCAGTCATTGCCAAAGATTTTTCAACTAACTCTGAAACTCAATTTATTTAAAATTTATTCATTCATTGATTTATTCATTCAATAACTATTCACTGAGTGCTTACTATAAGCCCAACACTCTTCTAGGATCCAGTAGAGGACAGAATGAAGTCCCTATCTTCATGAAGTTCAGCTGTTCTAGCATAAGCTAAGAAAAAGTATAAAAACCATATAAATATAATACATATGGGCTCTGGAGAAAAATAAAACAGGGTACATGAAATAGGGATTGCCATGGGGCAATTATATGGGGTTGTTACTATTTTGAACAGAGTGGTAAGTGAAAACTTCATTGAAAAGATGACTGTATAGTTAGGATTCTCCAAAGAAACACAGCCATATATATTTTTTTTCTTTAAATAAAGCATATTATCCTCCATAATGTGGATGGGCCTCATTCAATCAGTCGGAGGCCTTAAGAGAAAAGACTGAGGTCCTCTAAGGAGGAAGGAACTCTCTTTTCAGACCGCCTTGGAACTCAAGACTGCAACATCAACTCCAGCCACAATTCCCAGCATGCTGGCCTGTCTTGCAGATTTCAGACTTACAAGCTCCAAAATTCATGTGAGAGATTTATTTTAAGAAATTAGATTTTGGGTTTTGGACTTTGGATTTTACTCTGGGTTACTATCAGAAAGGTAACATGATTTCACTTTTTTTAAGGATCATTCGAAATGTTAGGTGAGGAAAAGACTATAGAGGAATAAGTGAGGAGAAGGGAGACAAACTGAGGAGCTGTACCTTAGGAAAGAAATGATTGTGGTTTTGATGGAAGTGATGAGAAATATCCGATTTTGAATATATATCTCATTAAGCTATTCTAAATAGTTCCTGTATTCAAATCACAGGCATTGACTACAAGTATGGATGACAAAAGATACCATTATCCAAATCCCTTAAATTACTGAGCTTTGTAGAGTGAGAATTTGTTTACCAAAGGTTACCTTTATTTTGAAAGTATAAATCCCTTATTCCATATCACTCATGAGGGTTCTGCTTCTCTGATCAAACCCTAACGGATATATATGGCACTTAAAGCCATAGAACTAGATGAAATTACTTAGGGTTTATAGCATAACTATAGAAATGGTCTAAGAATTGGGTCATTGGTCAGTCTTCTCTTTAAAGGTCAATTTTATGAGAAGAAACAAGCAAATGAGACTGAGAAATAGCAGCCTATATGGTAGAAAAAGAACCAGAAAATTTTTCAAGAGAGAGTGATAGATTATACCAAATATTATTGACAAGTTGAATAAGATAAGCAATGATTTGACCATTGCACTGGATGGAGTTAATCAGGCAAGGAAGACATTATTCAAGACTACTGGCAGTAGGGGAGAAGGATTGAACTCAATCTGTTGAAACAAAAAATGGGAACATTTTTAAGAACAGGGTGAGCTCTTGGAAAAGTACTAGAGGATATGGGTGAGGTTGATCACTGTGATTAGGCCATCTATGTTTACTAATTGATGCTTATCAAAGTTAGGCTCCTACCCTCCCACAGAGACTGGGAAATAGGGGCACTATCTTAGTGATTCTATTTCAAAAGGATGATTCCCGGTGCTTGAGAAATACAGTCCTGGTTTATAAAACTCGCAAGAGTCTGGGAAAAGATTTACATCTCAAAGGGGAAGTTTACAATTGCAAGTTTTTTGAAGTTAGTGCTCTAAGAAAGGGAAGTCAGGGGCCTATTGTCAGGAAGACACCGGTTGAAAGTTTAGTCAAGCTAAGGGGAACATTAAAGCCTGTCTTGGTCAACTTATCAAGGTAGAGATCATTAGTAGCCTTGGGAAGAGTAGTTTCAGTGGGAACAAAGGATTAATCACATTAGTTCAAGAGAGAAGAGAAGAGGAAATAGAAATATAGAATAGAGACAACTCTGAGAATTTTGCCGTAGAGGAGCAGAGGAATGTCCTGACAGCTGAAGGGGGAAGTGATGGTCAAGAGAAGACATTTAGGACAAGAGAAATAGCTGCATGTTTGTACAAAGATGAGAATGATCCAGTAGAGAGGGAAATATTAATCATGCAGGCAAGAGAGGACAAATGCTAGAGGGAGGTTCTTAAATAGTCAAGAGGGACAAGATCTAGTGTGCAATTTAGGGGGTTGACCTTAGGAACATTAATTATCATAGTAACAGTAAGGAGGACAGAGTCTTTTCAGATCAGGGGCAGGAAGGTGGGGAGATGTACTGGTGAGAGTCTGTGGAAGGTCTCTTCTGTTTACTATGATAAAAAGCTAGGTTTTTAGGTTAAGCTTAAGGATGGGGGAGAAACTGATAAAGGATTAAGACACAAAGAGAAGGTATGAAATAGTTGGTCAAGGACAATAAGAATGGATGGACTAGGAAAACATGGATTGCACTAGTGTTTGACTAAATATTACTGCTCATCAGTGTAAACCAAGGTCACTCAGCATGATTGTGCAGATACTGTCATCATCAGCGGTGAATATGGTTTGACCAGGATTGGGGGGTTACCTAGGTAAGTATGACAGAGGGAGAAACTTTGAAGACTACAGATTTTTTACTATATACAAAATCAGTAGTTTCTTCCTGTCATCACTCATGCCAATGTATTCTTCTGCTCTTAAAAATATTTTATTAATTATAGTGCATGTGCTTCTCTGTTTTCAATTAACAAGTATTTATCTAGTACTACTAATAATAGCTAATATTTACTTGGCAATTTAACTGTGTTGTAGTCACCTTTTTAAATACTTTGCCAGTATTTTTACTCCATTAATCTTTATATCAATCCTATGAGAGAGGTAATATTATCTGCTCTTTCCAGATGAAGGCACTGAGGCACGAGAGAAATTAAATAACTTGCCCAAGATCAGACAGTAAGTAGCTGAGATATAAATCCACTACGAGGTTTCAGAATCTGGGCTCCTAATCACTACATTGCAGTTGTCTGTGAATTAAATAGCCTGCCAGCAATCATACAGCATAAAAAGCAGATAAGATTCAATTAACAAATTAGTTAGGAAAACATATACCCATGAAAAAAAGTGAGAAAAACAGATTGATATAATTATATTAGTACACAATGTTTACTTATTGAAATTCATGGAAAATCAAGGAATTGTCAAAATGGATTTTGACATGGGTAGGATATGAAGAGAAGAGAGAAAGCACCCGAGGTGGCAGAATAGCAGAAGTGAAGTCTGGGAGGTGGGCTTGCACTGAATGGACTAAGGAAGAGAGGAAAGGGTGTGACAGGGGCGAGGTAAGATTGAATTTGCATGGGAGCACTAGGAAGTAAATTTCGTGGGGGACTTGGGAAATAAATTTGTGAGTTGGGGGTGTTGCAGAGGAAGCCAGAGACAGGGAAGGAAGTGATGCCTTAAGATGTATACAAGGTGGAGCGCCTGGGTGGCGCTGTTGGTTAGGCCACGGACTCTTGCTTCAGCTCAGGTCGAGATCTCAGAGTCATGAGATCGAGTCCCAGGTTGGGCTCCGTGCTTGGTGGCGAGTAGGCTTGGGTTTCTCTCTCCCTATCCCTTTGCCCCTCCCCCACCTCTAAAATAAATAAATCTTAAAAAAAAAAAAAAAGATGTATGCAAAGAGCTTCAGTTTGATTGGTTGGTATTGAAAACCCCTCTGATGAGTCATATAAAGAGCAAACCACACTTGACCCCACAGGGCTTGGAGGAAGCCAGCAGCCGGGGAATGGATGAAAAGCAGGGGCTGTGGCCATGTTATGTTCATCTCTCCCCTCTCCTCTCTTGGCTCATTTCTTTCCCAGTGTCTACTAACGGTTTAATGAATGTTAAATAGAAAAATAAATAAAAATTCGTGGAATTTGGTGACTAAATCAATCTAGGGAATAAAGAAAATAATTTCTGTGTTTTAAGATTTTTCATAGACCAAGAAATTATCAATGTGAATGACAAAATGAGAATGTTGAAAAGGAAAGCAGTTTAAAAAAAAGTTTCAGGGCACCAGGTTGAGTATAAATACTATGCTTACCAGCAAGTCACTCACATGTGTCAGAGTTGCTCATTAGTTGCCTAAGAAGTCATATCCAGCATTTAAACTGGGTATACAATGGTGGAGTTTTTTGGTCAAAATTCATTGTGTAGCTCCAGAAGAATATTATGAAAAGAGGTGTGCCTTTCCCCCCCCCCCTCATCCATAGCTGGGAGGCCTGAGAGTAATGCATAATAACAGGATAATAACAGCAGCTGTGCTTATAAATATCCCCCGCCCCCTCCTACTGAAAGAGGGTTGTTCGGCTAGATGCAAACCCGGTGTGTAATTATATATTTACAAGACATACATAATAATGGTTAGATGGTAAACGCTAAGGAAGTAAAATAACAGGGGAAAAAACTGAGTAGTGAATGCAAAGAGATTTTAGAAATACCCTGCTGCTCAGTGTACCATGCACAATTCTTTATGAATAAATTTCATGTGTGCAAATAAAGTAAGAGAAGTTAATTTGACAGCTAACAATATCAAGTGGAAAAATTACCCTTTGGAAAACTGGTGAATTTAGATTTTCTTCCCCCAATTTTCTCAAGCTTTGGATGGTGAAATTGTAAGACTTGGGTTTTCTCTCTTCCAAAAATAGAATTATAGTGATTCATGACTAATGAGATGGTGTGTGTTGTGTCAGCTTGGTTAACCTGGAATTCGTTTTCCCAGAATTTCCTGCAGGTTCTGCATTAGCGGAATCTGTACGTGATTGGGAAAACAGAGTGGCAGCCATCGATCTCCGCAGGGACTGCGCTTCCAGGAAGTAACAGAAAGAAGCAGTGGTGCCATGGTTTTTAACTCGTCCTCCCTCTCTCAAACCCATGAAGTGTCTCTTCTAGTCTTGTGTCCTTTTACAATTTTTCATCAAATTACTGAATTGTAGGGGCACCTGGGTGGCTCAGTGGGTTAAGTGTCTGCCTTTGGCTCTAGTGGTGATCTCGGGGTCCTGGGACAGAGCCCCACATCGGGCTCCCTGCTCAGTGGGGAGTCTGCCTCTCCCTCTCCCTCTCCACCTCCGCCTGCCTGTGCTCTCCCTCTCTCAAGTAAATAAATAAAAATTTTTAAAAAAATTACTGACTTGTGGGAATATTTTTTTTTTGATACAAGTCCTTATCTTGGATTTAAATTTCTCTTTTTAGTTTGTTAAAGTAATAATTTAAATGATTCATCTTAAATGTTTCTTCTTTTCTAATGTAGGTAAAGATATACATTTCCCTCTAAAACCTATGTTAGCTGATTGTCACAAATTTTGGTATGTATTGTTATAATTATCAGATAGCTATCCACTTATTTAGGTCTTTCCTAAGTTCTCTCAGCAATGTTTTGTAATTTTCAGTGTAGAGGTCAGCAAATCTCTTGCCAAATTTGTTTCTCTAAGGATTTTATGGGTTTTGATGTTGAATTTTGAAGTAGTGGATTCTAGTAGCTTATTGTTTGTTTCATGGGATTTTGTTTTGTTTTGTTTTGTTTTTTGGTCTTTGGATTCCTTAGGACTGCAAATAAAGTCCATTTTACTTCTTCCTTTCCAATTTCTATGCTTTCTCCCCCTCTTTCCTGCTTTATTAGAGTAACTAGCACTCCACTATAATGTTGAATGGAAGTGGTAAGAGCAAACATCCTTGCCTTTTTCTCTAGTGTTAAGGGAAAAGTGCTCCACCTTTCACTATTAAAAATGATTTTTGCTATAAGATTTTTTTTATAGATTTCCTCTATAAAATTGAAGAAGATTCCTTCTATTCCTACTTGTCTGTCAATCTTCTATTCCTAGTTTATCATGCATGGGTATTGAATTTTATCAAATTCTTTTTCTGCCTCTATTGATATGATCAAATGATTTTTTTTTCTCCTTTATTCTGCTAGCCATGGTTAATTGCATCCATCCTTTTCAAATGTTGAACCAATCTCGCATTCCTAGGATAAACCCACTCAATCATAATGTATTTTCTTTTTTACATAATTCTAGATTTCATTTGCAAATGCACTGTTGAGGATTTTTTGCCTGTGATCATGAGGGATATATTGATCTGTAACATTCTTTTGTGTAGTTTTTATTAGGTTTTGGTGTCAGGATTGTGCTGTTTTCATCTGAAAGATATTGCACAAGATCGGGATTATTTGTTCCTTGAATGTTTTATAGCATTCACCAGTGAAGCCATCTGTATCTAACTTTTTTTTTTTTTTGGTAAAAAGACTTTTGATTGCAAATTAAGTTTCTTTAATCACTACAGGGGTCTTCAGATTTTATATTTCTAACTAAGGCATATTGGGTAAATTATATTTTTTAAGGAATTTTCCCATTTCATTTAAGCTTTCAAATTTATTGGCACAGAGTTGTTAGAATTAACCCTTTAATATCTTTTTTTTTTTAAAGATTTTATTTATTTATTTGACAGAGACAGAGACAGCGAGAGCAGGAACACAAGCAGGGGGAGTGGGAGAGGGAGAAGCAGGCTTCCTGCTGAGCCGGGAGCCCAATGTGGGACTCGATCCCAGGACCCTGGGATCATGACCTGAGCCGAAGGCAGTCGCTTAACCAACTGAGCCACCCAGGCGCCCAACCCTTTAATATCTTCTTAATGTTTATAGGATCTGTAGTGAAATCTTCTATTTGTTATATAAGTATAGTATTTTCTTTTTCTCTCTTTCTTGATAAGTCTTGCTAGATCAGTTATTAATCTTTAAAAAAAAACCAAAAACCTGACTTCTAGCATTGTTAATTTTCTGTTGTTTGTCTATTTTCTATTTTGTTATTTCCTTCTTACTCTTACTTTGGATTTAAATGTCTCTTTTTTAGTTTGTTAAAGTAGTAATTTAAATAATTCATCTTAAATGTTTCTTCTTTTCTAATGTAGGTAAAGATATACATTTCCAAGATCTATGTTAGCTGATTGTCACAAATTTTGATATGTATTGTTATTTTCATGCAGTTCAACATATTTTCTCCTTTCTCTTAATATGTCTTATTTGATAAATAAGTTACTCAGAAGTATGCTATTTAATTTACAAATATTTGGAGTTTCTATATAACTTATTTTTTAATGTTCTAATTCAATTAGTTTGCAATCAGAGAACAGTTTTAAGAATTCAATGTTTTCAATTTTATTGAGATTTATTTTATGGTTTAACATATATCTTGGTGAGTGTTCAGTGTGTACTTGGAAAGAATTATAATCTACAGTTATTGAATGTATTGTTTCATAAATAACAATTTGGTGATAATGTTCTTCAGATCTTTTATATCATAACTTTTTTTAAAACCGAGATATAATTGACATACAACATTATAGCAGTTTCAGGTATACAACATAATGATTTGGCATTTGTATTTGTACTTTTTTTTTTTGGTCTGTTTTGTTTTGTTTTTGTTTTATTATGTTCAGTTAGCCAGCATATAGTACCTCATTAGTTTTTGATGTAATGTTCAATGATTCATTAGCTGACTATAACACCCAGTGCTCATCACAACATGTGTCCTCCTTAATACCCATCACCTGGTTACACCATCCCCCCCCCTTCCCCCTTTTGTAACCCTCAGTTTGGTCTACCTGTTTTATCATGTACTGAGAGAAGAATGTTAAAAATCTAAGGAAGCCATGATTGTGAATTATCTATTTCTCCCATTAACTGTCAATTTTTGCTTCATATATTTTGAAGTTCTGTTATTGGATGCATACAGATTTGTGATTGTTATGTTTTTGTGATGAATTGATCCTTATGTTGAAGACTACCTTGTCTGAAACAAATATAGCCATATTAGCTCTATCTTATATTACTGTTTGCATGGCATATCTTTTTTTGATCATTTTACCTTCAACCTACCTAGATTACTTTACATAATGTGCCTTTTATGTCAGTAGTATTTAGTTGGGTCTTACTGTTTATCCAGTCTGACAATCATTGCCTTTTAATTGGGATGTTTAGACGAAATAAATGTAATTATTGACAGTTACATTTAAATCCACCATCTTACAATTTGTTTTTTATTTTTCCCAAGTTGTTTTCTTTCTATTCCTTTTTTCCTGACTACTTTGGTTTAATCAAATGCATTTAGTGTCTGATTTTATGTCCTATAATGATGTCAGCCATATGTATTTTTACAATTTAATTTCCTATATGTGTAATTATATGTATGCTTTACTAATCAGTCTCTTAGTATTATTGCTTTAACACTTTAAAATTCCTACTTTACAAATATAAATCCCCTATGCAGTATAATTCCATATACCTGTCACCGCCTGTCCTTTAGGATATTGTTAACATCATTTACTCTGCATACACTATAACACCTCTGTACAATTTTTTTTTGTTTCATTTTAAAACGCCAGTTGCCTTTTAAGGAAATGAAAAGAAGAAATATACAGTCTTGTATATTCACTCACATATTGTAATTTCTGGTGCTCTTTATTGCCATAGATATGAATTGCTATCTGGTGTCATTTCCCTTCAGCTAAATGAATAACTAACTTCTTTTTAAATTTTTAATAGTGCAAGTCTGATGGAATTGAATTTTCTCTGCTTCCATTTGTGTAACAATGCCTTTATTTTACCTCAACTTTGACAGACATTTTTGCTGGATAGAGAAACCTGTATTGATAGGTTATTTTTCAGCACTTTAAATAAATTTATTCCATCATCTTCTCCTTCCATTGTTCCTAATATGGAGTCAGATATCATCTATAACATTGTTCAATTGTATGTAATATTTCTTTTCTTCTTTGACTGCTTTCAAGATTTTCTCTTTATCTTTGGTTTTCAATAATTTTGCTATGATGTGCCTAGTTATATTTATTCTGCTTACGGTTTGCTGAACATTTGAGATCAGTAAGTTGATGCTTTTTCATCAAATTTTAGAAGATTTATGCTATTATTTCTTCAAATATCTCCTAACCTTTTTGAGACTTTAGCCAGATGCTAGACTTTTGATATGTTACTCAGTTCACTGAGGCTCTGTTCATTTTTCTTGAATCTTTTTTCTCTGTGTTCTTCCAATTGGATAATTTTTATTGATGTCTTCAAGCCAACTAACCTTTCTTATGGCATCTCCAATGTGGGCAAAGGACCAGAAAACTTTCATGAGTATCTAAAAGAAATCCTTATCTCTGACAGTTACAAGGTCAAGATTTCTGAAAATCTGGGTGTCAAACATTATGTAAAGTTGTGGTACACCTTATTCCCAAAGAGAAATTGGACTTGTAATGACCCGTACTTGAGAAAAACACCTTCACTGCTACATGAATAAGTCCTCCCTCTCAATTATTATCATGCTGTTCTAATTCTTTCATATGTATAATTATATACTATTTCATATGTGTAATTATTGTTTAAAACTATAAAATAAAATTATTAATTTATCTCTACTTATAAAAATTCTCAAGTGTCTTCTTTGCCCATCTGTTATGACTTTTTTTTTAAAGATTTTATTTATTTATTTGACAAAGAGAAAAAGAGAGAGAGAGCATAAGCAGGGGGCATAGCTGGCAGAAGGAGAGGGAGAAGCTCCCTGAGCAGGGAGCATGATGCAGGGCTGGATCCCAGGACCCAGGGATCACGACCTGAGCCAAAGGCAGATGCTTAACTGACTGAGCCACCCAGGTACCCCCTTATGACTTTTTAAGGCACTCTGAAAATTTGAACATTGGCAGGGCTATATAAGTCTTTGTTCTCTGTTCATGGGGAAAATAATACAATTTTTAATTTTATATGGTGGATTTTATCCGTTTTATCAATATTTGAATATAAAGTTCTATGTGAAAGAGTAACAGGTAAAACTGGAAATGTTGTCTATTGTAAAGAGTTTTTGGTTACTTCAACAAAATTAAACGAGTGACTCTAATGACTGGGTCACAAAACCAGTGATTTCCAGTTCTTTGTTTTAACAAATTGGAAGGCCTAGTCAAGTCATCAGGTGAGCAAGTACTGAAGAGAGTTTGTAGTTCAGTATGTGATATTTGGTATTTAACCAGGAAGTACTGAAAAGAATTGAGTGACATTGCTAATACAAGGATCCTGAAATTTCGGAGTTCTATCTTGTAATAAATTTAAGTATTTAATTTCAGTTCACAAACATATTTGGTGTCAGAGAAGTATGAAATAATTGCGAAAAAATACAGTGAAGTCATTGAGAAGTGAAATGGAAATACTAGTTTAAATTAAAAAGAATGACAAAATTTCTGACTTGAGTTTATGTGATTTACAAATGGATGAAAATAGTAGAAGAATCAAAACACTATTTAGATAACATTAGATACATTTAAAAGTTGAGGTTACAGATTTATTTTAGTGCTGAAGTCACAAAATGTCCGTGTGCCAGTTATCAGTTTATTGCCTCTCAGTCCACGTGCACTATCTGTCCTGTGATAATGGATTTCCCCTTTAAGCATCTCTCCTTTGCAGCAAGCATGACATTAGGTGTTATCATTAGAGGGAGCAGGAGGAATCCTGCAAAAGGAAGAGGCTTTTCTTGCCAGTTCCAGTGTGCTGTTGTTTGGGGTTCTGCCCTGCTACGTCATAGTTGATGTGTATGGGGACATCCAGTGTCTCTCTGCCCCAATTACATGCCCAGAGCATGCAGTCCCTCAGTAAGATCATGACCCCAGACCTAGCCTGTGACCACTTCCTTGTGTTCCTTCTGACGGGGCAATGCACCTGCTGGGTTTTGCACTGCTCTGCCAGCAGACAAGCTTCGGATGCCATGATCCCTCTGCACATCCAGCCATCAGCACTCAGCTCCTGCAGAGCAGGATTTTCTCCACTGCCGTGTCCCATAGGGTGCTTTCTCTGTTTCTTGTTTTTGCAGAGTGCCGTTTTTCTAATGCTGAGTTCCTTCAGATCACCATTTCTCAAGCACTGGGCTCCTGCAAGGTGTGATTTTTTTTTTTTTTTTTAAGTACCCGGCTCTGCAGAGGGCAACTTCATGCAATGTGCAGTGGCCAGCAGTGGCCAGCAGTCAGCAGCCTGCCCTGGCATCTCCTCCAGTTAATTTTTAGCACATCTTTTTTTTTTTTAAGATTTTATTTATTTATTTATTTATTTATTTATTTATTTATTTATTTGAGAAAGAGAGAGAGCACAAGTGCAGAGGGGAGGGGCAGGGAGAGAGGGAGAAGCAGGCTCCCCACTGAGCAGGGAGCCTGATGGATGCGGGGCTCCATCCCAGGACCCTGGGATCATGACCTGAGTCAAAAGCAGACACTTAACCAACTGAGGCACCCAGGTGTCCAAATTTTTAGCACATCCTGAGACATAGCACATCGCCATGAATGGCTCTCACAGAAGCCTAGGCAGATTCCCTGCAAGTCTCACCAGCCACAGTGACTGAATGATTTCTTCACCATTCAGAGAGCCCAGCTCTGCCCTCTCCAAAGAAATATGGATCTCAGCCCAGGGTGGGTGAGGTGGGGGGTGTTAATCCTTCCTGAGTGCTCTATTTCAGCCCCAGAGATAAGAGATGATGCTCATTATATCTGATATTCATTTATTTTATAATGTTTAGGGTTTTTAACTTATTAGCTAATTCCCCGTTACTCCAAGTTCTGTTATAGTCAATAATTCTTTGTTTTGTTTTTTTAGAATTAAATTATTATTCATAGTAAGCATCTTTATTTTTAAAAATATACCTTTTGCATTACACTTTATATTTTACTTTCTATGATTATTTAGATATAATTCTGATTAAATGGATATTACTCACCAGTATATATTTTACCAGTGAGTAAGTAAATGCTTTACTTCTTGAGCTTTGGGCTGTCAAACTCATCTTCATTCTGTGTTTACAGTGGATGACAAGTCATCTGGTCATAGGAATGTTGGATTATATTTATTTCTTTTTTATACATTGTAGAGGTTTCCCTGTTGTCATCTAAAGTTGCTGAGAATGCTAATGTCATCTTCCTATTTTCCTTTTTAAGTCACTGTCTTTCTTTTCCTAGGATGCTTGCAAGTTTCCTTCTTTAAACTTGAAAATCAATGAGTTTACCAGAAACTTTCAATCTTTTATATCTTTATTAATATTTTTTAGTCACTGAAATACAGTGAGTGTTTTGAATCTATTTAGATTTTCTTTCATTATGAGAAATGTTCTTTTCATTTTTATTGTGATAAGAACACTTACCATGAAATCTACTCTTTTAACAGATTTTTGAAGTGTGCAATACAGTATTGCTATCTATAGGCAAATGCTGTACAGCAGATCTCTAGAACTTATTCATCTTGTGTAACTGAAATTTTATATCCATTGATTAGCAGCTCCCTATGTCTCCCTCCTTGACCCCACCCCACAACCACCATTCCACACTTTGATTCTATGAATTTGACTATTTTAAGTTATCTCATATAAGTGGAATCATGCAGTAGTTGTCTTTGTGTGGCCAGGCTTATTTCACTTAACATAATGTCCTCAAGGTTCATCCATAGTGTTGCAAATGGAAGTAACTCCTTCTTTTTAAAGGATGACTAATATTTCACTGTATTTCAAAATATGGAGTGTATGTGTGTGTGTATATATATATATATATAAAATCATTTATCTGTCAATGAACATTTAGTTGTTTCCACATCTTGGCTATTATGAATGATGCTGCAATAAAAATGGAAGTGCTAACATCTCTTCAAGACTCTGCGTTCAGTTCTTTTAAATAAATACCCAGAAGTAGGATTGCTGGATCAGCTGATCGCTCTATTTTCAATTTTTTGAGAAACCTCCATATTGTTTTTCATAGCAGCTGCACCATTTTGCATTCCTACCAAAAGCGCACAAGGGTTCCAATTTCTGCACACTGGGCTTCTTTTGTTTGTTTTATAATAGCCATCCTAACAGATATGAAATTATATCATTATGGCTTTGATTTGCATGTCCCTGATGATTAATGATGCCCAGCATCTTTTTATATACCTAATGGCCATTTGCATGTCTTCATTAGAGAAATATCAATACAAATTCTTAGCCCATTTTTTAAATCAAGTTATTAGTGCATTTTGTTTGTTTTGCTGTTGAGATGTAGAATTCCCTTATAAATTTTGGAAAATAACCGCTCAGATAGACTCATTATTATTACAGGACACAAAATCTACAAAAATCAGTTGCATTTCTATAAACTAATAATAAACTATCTGAAAGGAATTTAGGAAAACGATCCCATTTATAATAGCATCAAAAATAATAAAATACTTAAGAATAAACTTAACTAAGGAAGTGAAAGACTTGTATGCTGAAAACTATAAAACACTGATGAGAGAAATTAAAGATGTAAACAACAGAAAGATACTCTGCGTTCATGGATTAGAAGGATTAATGGCATTAAAATGTTCATGCTAACCCAAAGTGATCTACAGATTCAATGCCTTATCCCTATCAAAATCCCAATGGTATTTTTTACAGAAATAAAGAAAATTCTAAAATTCATATGGAAGCACAGAAGACCCCAAAGAGCCAAAACAATTTTGAAAAAGAAAAACAAAGAAGGAGGTATCATACTTGCTGATTTTAAAATATATTACAAGACTACAGTAATCAAGAACAGCATGGTACTGGCAGAGACAGACAGACAGACCAATGGATAGTATAGAGAGCCCAGAAATAAATCCATGCATATACAATCACTTATCTTCAACAAGAGTGCCAAGACTGCACAATGACGAAAGGATAGTCTTCAACAAACGGGGGGGGGGGGGTAAGCTGGATATCTACATGCAAAAGAATGAAATTGGACAGTTATCTTACACATGACCCAAAAATCAACTAAAATGGATTAAAGACTTAAACATAAGATTTGAAACTATAAAATCCCTACAAGAAAATACAGGGGAAAGCTCCCTATCATTGGTCTTGGCAACGATTTCATGGCTAGGACACCAAAAGCACTGGCAACAAAGCGAGTGGGACGAAATAAAACTTAAATGCTTCTATACAGCAAAGGAAACAGTCAGTCCATCAAATGAAAAGGCAACCTATAGAATGGGAGAAAATATGTGTAAACCATATATCTGATAAAGGGTTAATTTCCAAAATAATTCTTACATTATACTTTCCTTTTCAAATTACTGTGTGGTTTCTGCCTACTAAGAAGACCTTGGCTGACAAAAACTAACATTTTATTATAAACTTTTAATATATTTCTATATTTTATATATATGTGTAATATGTTTGAATCTTTGTTTCAATATGTAATAGAAGTTTTTAATGTTAATTTTAAAATATGTCTGAGAGTAAATAAACTTCCATAATTATTTTATAAGATGTACTAGCAAAATGTTTAAATCCATTGACCTATTGTTGTGCTCTGCAGTTTAATAGACACTGGCCACATGTAACCATTTAATTCTAAATTTAACTACATTAAAATGAAATAAAATTCAGAATACAATTCCTCAGTCATACCAGTCACATTTCAAGTGTCAAAAGCCACATAGGGCCAGTGGCTACCATACTGAAGAGCACAGATGTTGAACATCACTATCATTGCAGAAAGTTCTTTGAGACAGTTGAAGAGAGATTTGGGTTTGGCTTTCCTGCCTGCAGTTAACTTGACTTAACTCCAGCATTTTAAGGGCTCACCTAGTGTCTGACTTGTCATCATGGGATCCCTGCATATATCATCCCTTACCAAGGATCCACTTTTTCAGCTAAAAAGGTCACGCTATGAGTCTATGATCAGAGATCCACTGTTCCTACAATTATCATGTTATCCAAAAAAGCTGCCTCCTGTAACTTTAGAGTGGCCTTAGAAATGGTCAACTAAAGCATTAGCTTGGAGATGATATCATACAATGTTGGGACATTGTCATTAAATATACTATACGTATGGGACTCTTGGGTGGCTCAGTCAGTTAAGCATCTAACTCTTGGTTTCTGCTCAGGTCATGATCTCATGGGTCATGGGATCAAGCCCGGAGTCAGGCTCTGTGCTCAGCGGAGAGTCTGCTTGAGATTCTCACGCCCTCTCCCTCTGCCCCTCCCCCCACTTGCTCTCTCTCTCTCAAATAAATAATCTTTTTAAAAAAATATGCTATACATACTTTAAACCAAGACAGAAGTGACACTTCCATTACTCAGTTACCAGCTTTAGAAGTGGTACTTGCAGAGGACATACTAAGGCATCCACTAAGCTAAACTTAGGGCTAGGCTACTTTCTGGTCATTTGGACCTTTTTATGCCAGTAGACCAACAGGTTAAAAACCAGATTTACTACATTGCCAAGGGAAAATAACCCTGATTATCACGAGGGGATAGTCCTATTGTTTCACAGTGGTGAAGGAATGAGTGTTTCTGGAACTCAGGGGTTTGACTGGTTTTCTTGGTGCTTCTAAACCTTAATTGTGCAACTGTCTGACACACAGCCTGACAAGGGCAAAGTAACCTGGGGTTCCAACCACTCAGAATGAAGGTCTAAGTCTGGGTTTCCTCAGAAGCAGACATGGAGAAGGATTCTTATGAAAATGTATTTATACAGATGCTCTTCCGAAAAACTAATAGGGGAGTAGGTGAAATGGGACTGGAAAGGGAAGGAGCCCAAGCAATAGTATATCAAGCAAAGACCAATGGAAAGAAACTTGCCTCCCCACAGGTAGCAGCGTATGTGACATCTCACAGTGCTACTTAACAAGGGTAAGAACTGGAGTAGTACATCCTTAAACCTCAGTTATTGGTTAAGAGTTGCCCCCATGTGGGTTTAAATTCCCATGTACTTCTGAGTTTCCTTGTCTGTAAGCAAAGTGGGTTCCTGCAGCTACATCAGGTAGCCCAGTGCCAAAGTGATGGAAGTGCTGACTGTTGGATGTGAAAGCACACTGAGATGCAGAGTGCACAAAAAAATGATGAAAGGATCCAAAAGGATGTGGACAAGGCATCTGCTATAGTCTGTCTG
This sequence comes from Mirounga leonina, assembly GCF_011800145.1. Lineage (NCBI taxonomy): Eukaryota > Metazoa > Chordata > Mammalia > Carnivora > Phocidae > Mirounga > Mirounga leonina. The sequence continues at coordinate 16,186,243 of NW_023270702.1, forward strand.
TGTTACCCCACCGGGCAAATGACAGACATCAACAGAAATGCTAGGTTAGAGCATGGGATAATCTAGAGGTAGCCCAGGGCCAAAGTGATAGAAGTACTGACTATTGGATGTGAAAGCACACTGAGATGCAGAGTGCACAAAAAAATGATGAAAGATTCCAAGAGGATGTAGACAAGGTATCTGTCTGTGTTACCCCACCGGGCAAATGACAGAGATCAGCAGAAATGCTAGGTGAGAGTGTGGGATAATCTAGAATGTTGCTAGAAAAGGAAGATAATAAATATCAGTTGTAGACTTAGGACCAATGGCTATAGCTGAGACTAAAAGTTCTATCTGAGACGCTCCATCTTTACATTGTCTTTGTTGTTGTTGTTGTTGTTGTTGTTGTTGTTGTTGTTAAGAACTTGTTACCAGGGGCGCCTGGATGGTGCTGTTGGTTGAGCATCAGACCTTGGTTTCCCCTCAGGTCGTGCTCTCAGTGTCGTGGGATCCAGCCCTGCACTGGGCTCCACGCTTGGCTCGGAGTCTGCTTGGGACTCTCTCTGCCCCTCCCCCCCCCAAAATAAAAATAAATAATCTTTAAAAAAAGAAAAAAAGGACTTGTTACCAGCCACTACCTTGACACAACTGGAACCTAAACATGCAAGTCATAGACTGCAGCAAATACTGTCAGTGCCCCCACCTATATCCCTTGTCTTTCTACTCAGTGTTATCTGGAAAATTTTTAAGTGCCAGGATCTGCAACTGTGGTCTGAAGGCTTATTCTAGATCTCTACACAGCAGTTCTCCTCACAGGTACAGCAGGCTGGAAGTGCCAGGAAATTAACACCGTTTTTCTTTCTCTCTTGCTAGAAGGAAGCATCCTTCAACCAACATTGGTGCATAAATGTCATTTCTCTCTTACCCCACTGGTGGGAAAATTCTGAGGCATGCATTTTTTTACAAGTTCTCAGAGTTTCCCAGTGAGATTAAGCTTCAATTCTCCATCATGACAGCTGATTTAGTAGTATATCTTCTTTCTAGAGACTTTCCTTCCTTTTCTCACTTTCCTATCCACCTCCCCCCAACCCCCAGTCCCGGCCCAATGATGTTTTCTATCCCCTCCAAATAAACTACTTTCACTCAATCCTTATCTCAGGATCTGCTTCAGGGGGAATCCAAACTATATAATCCAGTTATATGATTCTTGGGCCCTTCAAGCAAAAGTCTCTGACCTAGATCAAATACATAAAAGCATGGAAACTCAAGAGAACTATGTGGGAATACTTTTTGAAGAAAGGTACTAGAGTGTTATTAATCTCACTCCTGAAAAGAAGGGGAGGAGAAGGTTTCTTTCTTCTCTCAAAGATAAATAAAGCTGGATACTAGTTAAAGTGGTAAGGATGGATTTTAATCAGTAACAACTCCTGCAATAGGAGAGAGTCCAGCATGAACTGACCTCAACTTCAATTTGTACAGAGGTCACTGAGTGTTTTAAAGGGAGAATGAAGGACTAGGGAGAAGGTAGAGCAGAAAGTCAGTAGAGTCAGAAAAATAAAAAATTACAAAAAGCAGGAAGGGGAGGTGTTGGGTCATGTGAAATCCATCTGGATTTGCTAAGTACAATTTATGGAAGTTAGGCACCTGCCCACAGAGTCGGAGAGATAGGAGCCATATCTTCAGGTGCTGTCCACAACAAACAGAAATTTCTTTTGGCAGCCTTGAGTTTCATCAGGCAGGCACTTTAAGGGTGAGTAGGGTCATCCTAAGGATGTTGCCTTGAGCTGTTAGAAACTATAATAGTGTTTCTTCAAGTCTTCATAGGCTAAAGTTGAGTCCTACCCAAGAAGAGGTCTCAGAGAGCCTGGCCAGAGGTTGGTCAAGGAGAGAATTTTTGTCACCTCCTCCCCTAAGGTATATTAAGAGAGGCTACAATGATGGAACTTTGGTATGTGTTCTTCGTAGTTCAGAAGCATAGAGAAGTGAACCACCTGAGAAATCTTAACTGAGAAGAGACCGGCTAGCTAGCCAGTTCATTCCTCTGAAAAGAGGTAGCCAACCTTTTCAGAGTACAACATACTTCAGGTACTTCCCAAGAACCAGATGTGCACTATGTAGTGCAGAAATGAGAGAAATTTCTTCCAAATAAAACTGCCAGCACAGAAGGGCAAACGGTCTCCACCAGGGACTATCTGCTTAGAGTCACTGCTGGAAAAGCAGGAGCCAAGGAGGAAGCAAAAAGTCAGAGAAACAGTATACACAGAAGAGATATCACAGGATTTATAGTCAGAAATTGTGTGCCCAAAAAAGTTATATTGAAGTCCTAACCCCTGGTACTTGTGCATGTGATTTTATTTAGAAATAGGATCTTTTCAGATGTGTTCAAGTTACAAAGAGGTCACTAGGATGGGCCCTAATCCAATAAGACTAGGTGTCCTTTCCTTATAAGAAGAGGAAAATCCCATGTGAAGACAGAGACAGAGGCTCAATGATCATGTGATGACAGAAGCAGAGACTGGAGTGATGCATCTATAAGCCAGTGAATGCCAAGGATTGTCAGCAAACCACCAGAAGCTAGGAAGAGTTAAGGCAGGATCCCCCTACAGGTTCCAGAGGGAGTGTGGTCCTGCCAACACCCTGCTTTTGAACTTCTGGCCTCCAGAACTGTAAGACAATAAATTTCTATTGTTCTAAGCCACCTTGTTTGTGGAACTTTGTTACGGCAGCCCTGGGAATTAATACAGCACCTGCCAGAGTTTCAAACCATAGCAGAAGAAAAACTTCCCTCACTAAATAAATGTTAAAAGGACAATGGGAACAATCTGAAAGTGAAATTAAGAAAACAATTCCACTTACAATAGCATCAAAAAAAGTCAAATATTAGGAATAAATTTACAAAAGCACTACAAGACCAATATACTAAAAGCTATAAAACATTGTTGAAAAAATTAAAAGATCCAAATAAATGGAAAGAAACCTCATGTCCTATCACTGGAAGACTTAATATTGTTAAGATTGTAATATTCCCCAAATTGATCTACATATCCAATGTAATCCCTATCAAAACCCCAGCTGACTTTTTTTGCAGAAAGTGAAAAACTTATCCTAAAATTCAAATGGAAATGCAAGGGACAGAAAGAGTCAAAACAATCTTGAAAAAGAATAAAGTTGGAGGATTCACACTTCCGGATTTCCAAAGTTACTACAAAGTTACAAAAGTCAAGACAGTGTGGTACTGGCATAAGGACAGACATATAGATCAATGGAATGGACTTTAAAATCCAGAAATAAACCCTTCCATTTATGGTCAAGTGATTTTAGGCAAGGGTTCCAATTCAATTCAATGGAGAAAGAATAGTCTTTTCCACAAATTGGGCTGGGACAACTAGATATCCATGTAGAAAAAAGAATGCAGTTGGATTCCCAATCTCTCACAATTCAGTTAAGTTTACTACTGCATTAGGTAGAACATCCCAACAGTGAGATGTGAAAGCATCTCAAAGGTCAGGCAGAAGAGGGCTTTTCTTTTATAGAGAGGAATAAACAAGGCTAGAACAAACTGAGTATGGGGAAGTGGGATGACCAAGGGTTGGGGGATTAAACAATAGATCTTAGATCAGAGAGTGTTTTACCCTGAGGTTGGACTATTCTCAGGAGGCATCCGTGAGGAGGACTGGCTCAGGCTCAGCGTGGGTCAAAATTCAGAGGCCTGAGAGAAGAGAAACTTACCAAACTTTGGTTAACAAGCATTTTGTTTTGATTGATCAGTGAAGATAAAACAGTTGAGTTAATCATTTCTGGAGCAAAGAATGGAAATTTGGAGGGTCTGTATCTGAACTTGTCATAGGTCATTAAGGGGGCATCCGTAAAACTTACCTAAATCATATGGGAATAAATTGTAGTAAGCCATTTCCCACAGTACAAAAAGAGGTAGGGGGTGTATTCCTTTTGCTGTTACTGTTTTTCAGGAGCAAGGGTTTCAGGTAAAATTCAACACAATCATTATTTATAAACAAAGATTACTGCTTTCAGCAGCCCAGCAAAAGTTAAAGGGATAAAGAAAGAATTATATAGCATTCTGAGACCCAGAATCCAATGGGAAGGTCTTATAAACAGGGGTCAAGAATGAACAAGTCCTGAGATTAGAATGGTGGAGAATGCAGTCATGTGCTATCCCTAACTCTTAAACAAGTCAGAGAACCCCAAAATCGGTAAGAGGAGACAATCCAGTTTCAACATATTAGACCCAGAGTAGAGAAATGCCCACTAAGTATTTGCATATTAAACAGAGAAGAAGCTATCAACCTGATTTTCAGAATTATATCCAGGAGTTAAGGCCACTATTATTACTTGGAGGCCAAAGGACATGTCATCAACCTTGCCAAGGCCATTCATTAATGCTAACTCTAGGCAGCTCTTACCCCCAGGATGAGTAATAAGGGCGAAAATAAGGAATATAAAAAATACTATAGCATAAGAGCAAGGAACATTGCCCTAAAGATACAGACGAAAATGAAGATCATGTCTACAAGAATGACTGTCTTCAAGAAAAGTGTGAAAAAAAATTTTTTAAAGAACAAAAATCTGTTTGATATTCTTGACATTTTTTTCTTGACATTTTTTAAAAGCAAGATAAAATTCAGTAAGTTTAGCCTTAAGGATAATATAAGAAAAAAATCATAGATAAAAGTAGGATTTCATGGGGCGCCTGGGTGGCTCAGTTGGTTAAGCGACTGCCTTCGGCTCAGATCATGATCCTGGAGTCCCTGAATCGAGTCCCGCATCAGGCTCCCTGCTCGGCAGGGAGTCTGCTTCGCCCTCTGACCCTCCCCCCTCTCATGTGCTCTCTCTCATTCTCTCTCAAATAAATAAATAAAATCTTAAAAAAAAAAAAAGTAGGATTTCATGAAAAAGAAGAAAAAGGGAATTTAAAATTCAATGACAATTTAAATGTTCATTGAAGACTGTGAAAATAAAAACACAGCCTAAAATTGAATTTCTAATGAGAAAGACAAAAACACAAAACTCACTCAGAATGCAGAGAGAAAAAACAAGAACAAACATAAGTAAGAAATTATTTTAAGCTAGGAATTACAGATGTCCAAATGGAAGAATAATATTCAGATACTTAATAGAATGAAATTTTTCTGACTTAAAATCAGGGGCTCCTGGATGGCTCAGTCGGTTAAGCGGCTGCCTTGGGCTCAGGTCATGATCCCAGAGTCCTGGGATCAAGCCCCACATTGGGCTCCCTGCTCGGCAGGGAACCTGCTTCTCCCTCTTCCTCTGCTGCTCCCCCTGCTTGTGCTCTCTCTCTCTCTCTGTCAAATAAATGAATAAAGTCTGAAAGAAAGAAAGAAAGAAAGAAAGAAAGAAAGAAAGAAAGAAAGAAAGAAAG
>NW_023270702.1:16191629-16211274 GCF_011800145.1 Mirounga leonina
AAGAAAGAAAGAAAGAAAGAAAGAAAGAAAGAAAGAAAGAAAGAAAGGGAAATTTTAGTGATACAAGAAGGATAAAACCTGTATCTAACCTAGCAATATTTTTATTTGAACATTAATTTTGTTTTAATCCTGAAATCATCAAAGCAGAGGGAACCAAAAAAAAATTTTTTGAGAGAAAAAGAGAAAGAAGAAACAGAATGGAGAATGAGAAAGGGAATAAATGATACAAATGAGAGTGGGTTTTGTTACAGATTTGTTGTTTATGTTTTACAAGAACATAATGTACAGTTACGTGATAACAAACTTGAAAATTCTAATATAATAGACATTTTGGTAGGAAAGAACAAACTGAAATACATATCTTAAAAGGTTACCTCCAAATAAAGTTCCTAATACAGATAGTAATTTAAACAAGCTCTTTTAAGTCTGAGTAGCAGAAAGTTAAAAAAAAAAAAAGTAATAACAATCTGGAGGCTAGAAAATTAAGGAAAACTGCTCAATCCACTTGATGCCTGAACTTAATATCACATACATATTCACATACACCAGTAACAGATGAATTTCATCATAAACACAGTTAATACTTAGGTATGCTTCTTTTCACTGCAATTTTTTCCCAGAAGCCCTGAAACCATAAAGCAGAAAATAAAAAATGATTGATGTACCCTTTGGCAAAGAGGACAGAATTATCAGGAATAAAGGAGAAAGTTTGGTGTATGCATGTTCATTGCATTATTATTTAACAATAATAATAAAAATTGGAACCAACCTAAATATCAAACAATTAACATATACTACTCTTTTTTTTTTTTTTCATTTTTTTGGCAAGAGTACTACTTTTTGCCTTCATTTGTAAGGTTATTATTATGGAATGTTTCACATGTTTTCTTTTTTTTTTTTTTAAGATTTTATTTATTTATTTGACAGAGAGAGACACAGCGAGAGAGAGAACACAAGCAGGGGGAGTGGGAGAGGGAGAAGCAGGCTTCCCGCTGAGCAGGGAGCCCGATGTGGGGCTCGATCCCAGGACCCTGGGACCATGACCTGAGCCAAAGGCAGACGCTTAACGACTGAGCCACCCAGGTGCCCCATGTTTTCTTTTATCAACATAAAAAAATCGAATTTCTGAAAGTTTATTATAGGAAGAGAAACACAGTTGGAGTGATATCCAGTTATAGATGCTTTATCTACAGCTCTCACAGACTACATGTAGCCTAACTAATCTAGGTGTTCACTGGTTGGGATGTTGGCGAAGCTCTCCCCTGTTCCAATCTTGAACTTCTGATCCATAAGATACAGGTATTTGATCATGAGCTTTAGCTTTTCTATTTCCTCCAACCTCTGTTTGCTAAGCAACTTTGCTATATTTAATACTAATTAGAAATATAATAATCCAGTCTTGATTAATTGCATGTAAGAAGAGCTCTGGGGAGTGAAAATATGTAACTAATAAGCTACAAATTGATCTAGGACTTTATGATGTCTGTGCAGATATTTTCATATAGCCACACACAGGACAGCCTGGCCCAAAGCGATGAGGCTCTTGCTATTACTATGCCACGCTTTCCAGCCCTCTGACTGCCCAAAGCTCCCACTGTATTAGCTTTTACGCATGTATTTTAAGTTCAAACTGAAGTTATTTATGTGTCATTCAAGTCCATCTCTTTCAACTAAACTTACCCAGCTCTGAAAAGACCAGTAACCTATTCTTTAGTACAAGGTGAGATGAAATGTTTGCTGTACTATGTCATTTTAAACAATGACAAGTTCATTTGCTCATAGAATAAATTCCAAAGGGCAAAATTTTAGCCAATATGTTTGAAGATGTGTGGTCCCTTCTGGCCAAATTCTGGTGTGCACAGACACATTATTTTAGTATAGTAGACCCGATAAGTTATATGTAGGGCACAGTGGAGCGCCGGTCAAACCCCCTTTGCTGGGCCAGCACACTCACCTCTAGCCACCGAAAGTGCTGCCTCCTAAGGGCTCACAGCTGCATCTTCCCTCAGTGAATTGGCCTTAGCTGATGGGAGCCAAGGAAAGTTACGTCCCCACCTCACCATCCAGCCTCACACACAAACCCACAGCAATGAATAATGATAAGCCATCCTCCTCCCCTTGAGGGAAGGTCTACTTTGTGTTATAGTTTGCTCCCAAACCCACCCCTTGTGGGCCAGGCCAAGTCTGAGCTTTACCTGAGACCATATCCTTACTTAGTTCTCTCCCCTCTACTCTGCTTCACTCACCACCTTAGAGGGTTTTCCTGAACACCACTCCTACAATAAGACACATGTACTTCAGCATAGGGAATATAGCCATTGATATTGCAATAGCATTGTTTTTTGTTTTTTGTTTTTTTAAAGATTTTATTTATTTATTCATGAGAGACAGAGAGAGAGAGAGAGGCAGAGGGAGAAGCAGGCTCCCAAGGAGCAGGGAGCCCGATGCGGGACTCGATCCTGGGACTCCAGGATCATGACCTGAGCTGAAGGCAGACGCTTAACCATCTGAGCCACCCAGGCGCCCCCCTTGCAATAGCATTGTATGGTGACAGACGGGAGCCATACTCCTGGTGAGCACAGCATAACAAATAGATTTGTTGAGTCACTATATTGTACACCTGAAGCTAATGTAACACTGTGCGTCAACTATATTTCAATTAAAAAAGATGTGTACCTCAATCTCCATCTCAAGCTCTGCTTCTAGGGAACCTAACCCAAAGCCGTATACTAGCTTTGTTCTGGGATAACTTGACATTTAACTTCATTAATTCCTGAATTGACTCATCCGATAAAAACATCACAACCATTTATCAATGAAAATAAGAAATGAAAGCAAACTACAGGAAGGGATGGGAGATGCATGTTTCAATTTTGTGACAGCTTTGTTTTTTTCTTTAAATAAAAATATCTATTCCTGAGTGATGTAGATGATGCTTCAGGCTAAGCCTCAGCTCAGTATTATTCATAACCTTCATGGTTTTTTGGGTTTGGGGTTTTTTCACAAATCATCTCCATCCAAATGCCTATTCTAATTACCAAGCTGGATGTATACATATTTTTTACAGTATTTGTCTGAGAACATAGATCTATGATTTTGCTAGATCACTTCTCTAAATCTGTTGGTAAATTTCATGTTTTTATACATTTAAAAGACTGCACAAATCCACTACATATTCTTATTGAAATGTAATCTTGCTTAGAAAACACCAGTGAAAACAGAGCCACGATGTGTATTCATAATCAACTGGGGAGAAAAACCTCAAGCATTTATATTTAGACTAGAAATGCATGTGCAAGCTTCAATATTTTCAGAGATATTTTCCTCTGTTTTCAGCTTCTTTGTTAATGAGCAAATAAAGCATCCTGTCACCTAAAATATAAAGGTAAGGGATCTGAAAGCAAGACGTGCTGCGTGAGCACTTTTCCTCGCAAAGCCAGAGTCGAATCTAGAAAGAAGAAAGGAGGCTTGTAATGAGACATAAGTAGTTGTGAGAAAAGACATCACAGGCAGTTTCCTGACAGAAAGACTGAGATTTAATCACCCAAAGCTGCTTTTGCAGCCGCTGCCGAGGCGGGTTAGCTTCACTGTGAGGGAGCGGGATGCCTGTCAAGTCTGCAGTAAAGCAAACGGAATTGCTGCCAACATGCTGCCTACAGACAACAGATGATCCTCAGACGCCATTTATTTTACTTCTGCACATTTTGATCTTGTGTTGTGTTATCTATAGAAAATACCCAGCCTGTATATCACTACAAAGGGACATTGAGGGAGAAAAGATTGTTATTAAACCTTTGAAAAAGGGGGGAGAAGAAAAGCTTCTTTGGAGTTTAAACTACTCCACAGAATCCTACTGCTTAGCAGATCAGAGATTCAGTTGAATCATAACTTCAAAAGCTATTACGTTGTAGAGGCACATAATTAAAATTTTTGATTTGGAAAGAGGGGTGGGATAATGAGCCTACACATCTTGTGTATTATATAGTTCCATATGTAGGGGAGTCCTTAAGCTAGCCAAGCCACTCATACTACTTATGTGACCTTGGGTGACTCCACCTCTGGGAGAGCGTGTGGAGAGTGGAATTAAAACAGGTACCTCAGAGCATAATAGAGGAGCAAATAAGATATTGTACGTAAAGACCCTAGACAGATTAGCCCCCTTCCATTCCATGGAGCAAGAGTAAATTCCCAGATCATCAGATCTTACACTCTGTATCGCCTTCCAATTCACTGTTATCATCATAATTGTTCAATAAATATTTGTTATTAAAATAATGTGTAAAATAAAAATAATGACCGTATGCCCTTAATGCTCACCCCTACTCAGAGAATTTGAGGCTACATGGATAACTGGAAGAAGACAAGAGAGAAACACTATCACAGTATTGGGAAAAGGGCTAACTAATTATAGAATTTCCATTAATTTCTGAAGTTCTTTGTCTTGATACATTATTGTGCCTACAGGAATAAGAATTACATGAAATTTGAGGCATTCAAATAATTGTTACAGAAGTTACTTCTTCAGCCCTCATGAAATTATAAAAATAAAATCATGAACATAATAGCTACCAAGTACTGAGCTGACACTGTTCTCTCTAGAAGTACTTGTAGTGGGTTGAATTGTGCCCCCACCCCACCTAAAAGATATGTCTACCTAGAATCTCTGAATGTGACCTTACTTGAAAAAAGGGTCTTTGCTGATATAATTAAGGGCTTTGCATCATCCTGGATTAAGGAGGGCCTAAATACAATGACAGGTGTCCTTATAAGAGAAAAGGCAGAGGGAGATCAGACAGAGACACACAAAAGAAGGCCATCTGAAGACAAGAGACAGAGATTGGAATGACGCAGCCACCAGAAACTAGAAAAGATGAGGAGGGATTCTCTCCTAGAGTCTCTCCAGAGGGAGTATGGCCCTGCCAACACCTTGATTTTGGAATTCTGTCCTCCAGAACTGTGAGAGAATCAATTTTCATTTTTTTAAGCCACCACATTTATGGTAATTTGTCGACAACCCTAGGACACTAATACGGTTCTTTAGTATCCTCATGATAACTATAAATAGCTGTATTGTCCCATTTTCTATACTAGGAAACTGTGATTCAAGAAAGGAAGATTCAAGGGGCGCCTGGGTGGCTCAGTCGGTTAAGCGACTGCCTTCGGCTCAGGTCATGATCCTGGAGTCCCGGGATCGAGTCCCATATCGGGCTCCCTGCTCGGCGGGGAGTCTGCTTCTCCCTCTGACCCTCCCCCCTCTCATGTGCTCTCTCTCTCTCATTCTCTCTCTCAAATAAATAAATAAAATCTTTAGAAAATTAAAAAAAAAAAAAGAAAGGAAGATTCAAGTCCAAGAAAGGAAAGTAACTGATTCAAGGTCACTGAGCTAGCAAGCGACTGAGCCAGAATTTGCGCTGTCCAGTTTTCAGGCTTTTTATTTTTAAGTCAAATTTAAACTTTTTTAAAAGCTCCCTTCCCCTGGGTGTTATATGCAACTAATAATCACTGAACACTACATCAGAAACTAATGGTGTACTATATGGTGGCTAACTGAACATAATAAGAAAATAAATAAATAAAATAAATGAACGAAACCATAAAAAAAAAAAAAAGAAAGAACGCTCCCTTCCTTCTTCTAACTCCATAGGAGGAGCTATCTCTCTTTGGCTTTTTTCTTACCATTTGCTTACCATTTCTTGGCAAAATTATTTATCCTAAGCATGAATGAAGCCCTCAGATTGCTAGTTCACATTGTTTGATGTCAAGAAGCTCCTGAAGTGGGTTGAGGAGGAAAGAAAAGTTGAATATCTGCTTAGCTAATGAGAAAACTCCAAAAGGTCCTTTTTTTTTTTTGGCAGTTAATACGAATTTTATTTTTTCCCTTTTTTATTTATTTTTTTGATTAACATATAATGTATTATTTGTTTCAGGGGTACAGGTCTGTGATTCATCAGTGTTACACAATTCACAGTGCTCACCATAGCACATACCCTCCCCAATGTCCATCACCCAGCCACCCCATCCCTCCCACCCCTGTCCCCTCCAGCAACCCTCAGTTTGTTTCCTGAGATTAAGAGTCTCTTACGGTTTGTCTCCCTCTCTGGTTTTGTCTTGTTTCAAAAGGTCATTCCTAATGTTGGCGTGGCATCTCGGAGTCAGAGGAGATGTTGCTGTCTGACTCTCTATGGTTAGTGCTGAAATTTAGTAGCATCATTAAACCTTCTACCTCTTATTTATTCAGAGTTTCTGAAAGGAGCCTCTGGGTTCCTAGATGATCATTCCCAAGGATCTAGGGGTTGCCAGATCATCTTTGAGACAATTCTGACTGGCCCCACTAGGAACAAGCTGCTATGTAAAAATAGTGACTGCCAGGGGATTTTCCCAAGACAAAAATCAGACCTGCCAATCACCTCCAGCCCCCAGCACCCAAGTCCACTTCCACGAGGTCAACTGTCACAGACTATTTACAGAGATGAGTCTGCAAATGTCCTCGATATTATATTGTCTTCCTTTTTCTTCACATCTGTTTTTTAACAGCTTTCTTGAGGTATAATTTACATACAATAAAATTAACCCCTTTTAAGTCTACATTTCATACATACTGGCAATGTCTACACTCAGGTAAGCACCACTACAGCCAAAATATAGGACATTTTCCTCACCACAAGTTTCCTCATGCCTTTCTGAGGTCAATCCTTCCTCCCCATGCCCACCCTCAGACATTCATCATCTGCTTTCTGCTCCTATATGTCTATCTTTCCTAGAACTTCATTTAAATAGAATCATAGGTTATATAGTTTGTTTGTTTGTTTCTGATTTCTTTCACTAAGATAGTGTTTTTCAAATTCATTCAAAGTGCAAAATGATTTTTGCATTGCTCAGTAGTTCATTCCTATTTATGGCTGAATTTCCACTGTATGGATGTACCAAAATTTGTTTATCCATTTGCCAGTTGATGAGCATTTGGACTGTTTTCAGTGGGGGATATTATGAATAATCTTATCTCATATCTAATTGTATTTGTTTATCTTACTTTTTCTCTTCCTTTCTCTGTCTTCAAGACTGTCTTTTCCATTCGTATCCCAAACAGCACTAACAAAATAAAGTTTGAGAGGTCTGTGGCAGTGGTTCTAAAAGTGGTTGTCACTCAGGAGATTTGTGACAATACCTGGAAACATTTTTGATTGTCAAAACTTGAAGCGGGGGGGGGGGGGGCGCTGCTATTAGCATCTATGTAGTGTAGAACCCAGGGATGCTGTTCTACATCCTATAATGCACAGGATAGCACCCCACAACAAAGAAGTATCCAAGCCAAATGTCAATAGTGCCAAGATTGAGAAACAAAGGCCTGTATCTGTCTGTCTATCTATCTTTCATCTATCTTTATATGAATGATCTTATAAGGAAGGACTTTCCATGAAAACTATTAGATGGTAGAATTTTAAATAAAAGTGTCTTCCTTTTTTTTTTTTAGAGAGAGGGAGAGCACACGCACAGGCCAGTATATGTGTGGGGGGGTGGGGTGCAGAGGGAGAGAGAGAATCTCAAGCAGGCTCCACATCCAGCGCAGAGCCCGATTCGGGGCTTGATCTCACAACCCTGAGATCATGACCTGAGCCAAAATCAAGAGTTGGACGTTTGGGGCACCTGGGTGGCTCAGTCAGTTAAATGTCTGCCTTTGGCTCAGGTCATGATCCCAGGGTCCTGGGACCAAGCTTCGCATCTGGCTCCTTGCTTGGTGGGAAGCCTGCTTGTCCCTCTCCCTCTGTCTGCCACTCCCCCTGCTTGTGCGCTCTCTGTCAAAAGAATAAATAAAATCTTACAAAAAAAAAAAGAGTTGGACGCTTAACCGACTGAGTCACCCAGGCACCCCTGTCTTTTGTCTTTCTAAGGAAAAAACCCTGGAATTCAAGGAGTAACTTTTCATTTTTACATAAAAGCTTTAGAACAGGAAGTGACTCTATTTCCAGTAACAATACACAAAACAATACCTGAATCACTGGACAGATTAGTTTTTCTGTTCTGGAAACCAAGCACCAAAATCACTTAGCTCCCAGGTGGAAGCTTTAGTTAGTTAAAAGGTAAATGAGTATCTGATCAGATAGAAGCTTGTAAATCAAACAGCAAGTGTGTTAGGACTTGGAAGCGGGGGAAATGGCTTTTTCGTCACAGACTCCACCAACTATAAAGGTTAACAGTGTTACAGTTTTCTTTCCTTCTCCAGAGTCTACTCAAATAATTCTTAAATCCTTCTATATCAGATGCTTCTAGCTTCTAGCTTCAGTATCTCACCAGTTTGCAGCCCCAGCAAAATGAAGACAAGCACATGAAATAATCCTTAGCTTAAAGAAGTGACCACTTGAAACAATGACTGAATCATACTTTAGGATAAGCCTATTTCAGGAACAAGTTCTGGGAGTACGAAATCTTATCTGAATCTGGCACAAAACATTTAATTTACTCAGAAGTGTCGTTAGTCTTCAAACTTTTTATGTAATTTCTGCAAAGAGCATGGATTTGAAGCCAGGCAGATTTGAATTTTATTCAAAACTCCAGTACTTGGATTTTATACAAACAAGGCCAAATCTTTCAACCTCTCTCATCTTCATCTATAAAATGGAGAAAACTACAGCTAATTTAGAATTTGTGTAAGGTTTAAATAATATATTGTATATACAGAGGCTGGCACATAGTGTGCCTCTCACAAATGTTGATTTCCTTGTTGCTTTCAACTGTCAGTTTCAAACTGAATGCTTTAAAAAAGAAAATCTAACATTCTCTTCAAAAAACAATAAATATTAAGATCTGTTTAATATTTAAATGTTATGTATGCAATGTGCACGATGGGGTATATTCATGAAATATAAGAGTTAGACTGATAAATAGTACAAGAGAAACTCTCACGAGGCATGCTGATAGAACTAAATAATTTGTGGAAGAAAAAAGTCACAAGATCAAACCATCTTAACCTAACTGAAGTTATGCATATTTTTGAAAATAACAGATATGTGATAGTAAACTAATTCATCAGTCCCTTATTACTGATGTGTTCATAATTCATAATGTATACTTCACCCAAAATGAATTACCAAAAAAACTTGAATTAACCAAGGTGTTTGAAAGGCAAATATACCATCTCTTTTTTTTTTATGAATTAGTCTCTTGTCTCTCCATATATATATATATATATATATATAAAATTCTAGATTTATACGTCTCTTCTAAGTCAAAGGACCATTTAAGACACATTTTACTTGTAAGATGTTATAGAAAACACAATTATAATTTTCTAATTTAGAATGTAAATTCCCACTTTCAGAGGAAGTAGAATACTTCTGCATCTGTTTGCTAACTCTACACATTAAAAAAAAGGGGGGGGGAGAAGAAAGAAGAAACAGAGAGAGGGAAGGAGGAAGGGGCGGGTAAAGAAAATGGAAAAAAAAAAGAGAAATGTATTCCCTTCGCACTGAGAAGTAGTAGCAGTAAGACATCCTAAGGTGTGGGGAAAACACTTTGCATCCCGTCTTCTGAGTCCCTGATTCTCCCTGATCTTTGGGCTTATACTAACACTCCTGATACTAATCTATTCACTGATGTTTAGAGATCCGGTTCCTCTCTCTAGGAAGAAGAAAATGAAAACAGATGTCTTCCTTCACGCAGGGATTCCCAAGAGAATTACATTACTAATGAGGGGAGGAGAGGCTGTGCCCAGAGGCAAAACTGTGCAGTTGGACTTTGATGATCTCCTAGAAACCAAATGCTCTGTTGGAACAATAGAGAAGGACCTTCCTCTGTGGAGAATAGCTTTTCCAAATGTTTCTCAAGCAGCTGATTCCAGATGTATTTTTAGTGAGTCTAGTTTAAACAGCACTGCTGCTTCTTGATTGGAAAATGGCACTGGCTGTCACTTAGGGCATCTTAACATGCCCTCCTAGGGCCCATCTCAAGGATTTTCTTCTACTTCTGAAGAGTTTTGAGACAGTTTCATGTGAAATTGAACTGGGTATTAAGAAAAAAAAAAAAAGAAAAGTAGTGAGAATGCTTGAAAAAATAGAGAAATGGACAACTAGAATAAAGAATGCAGATGTATACCCATGTGCAATTACTTATATTTATAATATTGAAAAATGTCATCGATGTGATCTACATTAATACAAATCTAATCCTGTTACTCCTTTTTCAATTATTTCCCATAATAAACTTTGTACTCCGGCATAAAGGATCATTTCATCACATGTCCCTAACATCCATCTAACTGTGTCTTTCACCCCTCCTTCTACCCTACGTGCTCAAGTAATTTAAAATCACGTGTGGTTCCCTGACAACTCTCTTAGGCATTTGCAGGCACTTCTGCCTGGGATGCCAACAAATCTTCTTTTTTAAAAAGATTTATTTTATTTATTTTGAGAGAGAGAGAGTGTGTGTGTGAGTGAGCAGAGGGAGGGGCAGAGGGAGAGGGAGAGAAATCTCAAGCAGACTCCCCGCTGGAGCAGAGCCCAAAGGGGCTCGATCCCACAACCCTAATGAGCCAAAATCAGGTCTGACCCCGCCCAGCTAATTTAAGCTCCTATTACTCTGTACAAGTTTTTTATTGTGCAAATAACCCCACTATACACGTAAAAATATTGTAATTGTCAAGGCGATTAACTCCCAACTGGATCACAAACAACACTATGAGTATAGAAACTGTCTTTTCCTCATCGTGAGCACATATTAAATATTTGTTGTCTAAAAACCTGAATGAATAAATAAACGAATGAATGAATAAATTTACTGTGACTAGAAACAGAGATACATTCTCATGAGTCTTGAAGCAACAAAAAGTCAAAGTAAGAACAGGATCAACATTGGTTTTTAATCAGAATTACATAAATATAAACTCCGTGTCCCTAGTAGTAAATCCTATTAATGCAGATGGGAGTCATTTTAACAATTATACAATTAAACAAGGACAATCATACAAATAATCTGTCTTGTCCCCATTTACCCGCAGTCTCCAGACTTCTTGAAACTGTGCTCCCTAGGGTTTCAGAGGCCTCCACAGGGAGAGGTCACCTGTGCTTGCCAACTTTCCTCTTAGCCACAGTACCTTGTAACATCTCCCCTGCCTTCCTCTCTTGCCCTGGTTTCCAGTTGGCAGTAACTTTTGCTCTCCCACCTGGTGGAAGGTGCCCCAATGCTGCAATTCTGAATGGTGCCCCCTGTGAGAAGTCAACGAGGATGCTGTCTCCCAAGAGCCCCAAAAACACCAGTCTCCAAGAATCAGAAAGACACCGATGAGACTGCCCTGCTTCTTCATTTATCCATTTTTTGCTGTCTGAATGATCTAAGGCAAACTATTGTGCTACTTCTCATCATATATGAAAATGGTTTTCATGAAAATAGCGCCTCATCTTCTGCATCTTCTACAGGTGCTCAGGAAGACGTGTAAGGAGCTTGGGAGAGGACTTGACTCTTTATGACTCCTTCATTGCTGTTTTATGTCCCTCCTCAGGGATCCTGTACACCAACCTCTCCTTTCACCTCTCAGCCAAAATAATCAGGCTGACATGTAAATAGACTTCTAATTGCCCATAATCACAAATTCCTCAGATAGAGCCAAGGAAATATGAATTCTCTCTAGGTTCAGCAAGGATTCTGGCTGCCAAAGACTACCCTGATGTCATAATTTTAGAATATTGCCTCCAGGGGCACCTGGGTGGCTCAGTTGGTGAAGCATCAACTCATTTCAGCTCGGGTCATGGTCTCAGGGTCCTCGGATCAAGCCCTGCATGGGGTTTCCTGCCTGGTAGGGGAGTCTGCTTGAGGATTTCTCTCCCACTCCCTCTGCCCCCCCCAAATAAATGAATAAATCTTAAAAAAAAAAAAAGAATATTACCTCCAAAATGCCATTGCTTCTTTCACACATTTTTTTTTATGTGAGAGAAGAAAATAAACAAGGGTAAACTTGAGCAACAAACTATGGATATTACATATTAACTGCCCCAGGAGACACACTTGTATAGCACTGGAAATAAGTTGTTTGAAAATGAGAAGATAAGCTAAGTAGGCCACCCAGAATTAGAAATACCTATAATCATGGAGAATAAAATTTTTAGAAGTTTCCATACACCTAAGAAAAGGCTGGCTACGTTGTAGTTATGACAACAGAATTGGTTTTAAGTCAATATAATCAACTAATGATAATTTGCCTCAGTGAACACACTTCTGCAAGCCAATTAATCAGTGACAATCCTTCTCTTTTGAAAGTCAGCCCTACCTCAGTGAGCAAGCTTCTAAAGCCAGTCTATCAACTACAGTCGTACCCAGGTAACCATGTTTCTAATAGCTGACACCAACCCATTTCTAAAACTTCACCAACTCCTTGATTTGACATTTTCCAAAAGTCCTTTATACAATTAGTTCAATATTAATCTCAGAGAGGATTATATCTAACCAGCATAACCCTCCCTTACTTAAGTAAGCAATAAATTCAGCAGTGTGTGTGTATGTGTGTGTATGTGTGTGTGTGTGTGTGAGAGAGAGAGAGAGAGAGAGAGAGCCTCCAGATATTAAGTGGTAGGCTCATCCTTTGGAAACACCATAGTTAAACATGTGCCATTGGTTAGGAAAGCTATGTAAAGGAATTTTAAGAGGGGTGGCAATAGCTAAAAGACAGAATTTTACTAACATTGGACCTAGCCATGAAGGACAGCTATGCCTATTCCAAGCCTTTAGGAGTCACTTCCTGATTTTAATTCTAACAAACTTTTTAACCTTGTGCAACTTATATAAATTTTGTTGACCCTTTATTCATCATCTGTAAAATAGACATGACACTATCTCTCTGTGTTAATATGATTTCTAAATTACATAATAGTGGTGTTATAAACGATGAAGCACTCAAAGGTTGGTAAATACTAATTCATACAACCCCATTCGTTCTGGAAGCATGAGAAAGATATAAAGAAAAAATAAATTTTCCTGTCTTCTCTTCTTCCCTTCCATGCTCCAGATGTATTAAATGTGAAGTATCTACTGTACTCTTTAGTTATACTCCTATACTAACATGTATGTGTGTGTGTTATTTTTTAAAGAGTACACAAATTATATACATATTATGCATCTTGTTCTGTGTCTATTTTTCATTTTACCACAGATTTTAAAGATCATTCCATACGGTATGTACAGAGCTGTTTTGTTATTTTTCAATAGCTGCTTCTCACTCCTCATGATAGTTTTCCATAAGTTTCTTAACCTGTGATCTATGTGGGCATTTAGGTGATTTCCAATATTTGGCTGTATCAAAAATTCTTCGGTTAATGAAGTTAGAACTGTACACACAATTGTGCCTGCAAATTGTACATATAAACTGCAGGAATCAATTTTCAAAGTAGAATGTCTGAATAAAAGAGTATACACATTTTAAATTTTAATAGATATTGCCTAATATCTCACTAAAGAGCTTTAACCAGTTTATACTCCCATCAATAAAAAAGAGAATAAATCTGCCAACAGTTTTTACCAATTTTGTTACTAAAAATATTGACAATTTAATATGTGAAAAGTGTTTTAATTTAATATTAGCTTGCATATCTATTAGGTGTAAAGTTGAAAGCTTTTTTTTTTCTTAAAAATCATTTTTATTCTTTTCCCTATAAAATCTGGTCATGTTTTCAAAAACATGGTCATTTACTCATATTTTAATTGCCCTTAGTAAATATGTAGGAGCTTTTTATATCTTTTGTAATTAGGTCTTCCTCATATATTTCCAAATAGTTTCCCTCGTTTGCTATTTGTCTTTGGCTTTAAGTATGATTCTGGATTAAAATTTTTATACCTTTTAAGCAACACTTTATGGCTTTAGATTGTTTTACATTTTTCTCCTCATCTGAAACAATACTTAGCTCTTCAGATGAGGGTCTTTGTTTTTCTGAATGCGGCCATCTCTTTCGCAAATAATGATAAATGTGCATCACCTTTACATTTCAAGACCCTTTTCTTTTTTTTTTTTTTCCAAGCAAATACTCATTCTCAGAGATAGTTTGCTCCAAACAGAAATTACAAGAGAACTGCAGGCTGGTAACTCAGAGGAGCACCATGGATATGGGTGGGGGGGTAGAGGGGAAATATGGCAGGTCTCACCCACCCCTTCTGCAGAGGCTCTGCCAGTGGCAAATGTGGAAGAAGGTGGGCCTGGTTTCCTCAGAAAGCCTTATTTTTTTCCAAAACAAAACAAAACAAAAACCCCAAATCAGATTTATGTGTCAAACCTCCCTACACTAACGTTGACACCTGCATTTTTTTTATTCTTATGTTAATCCCCATACATTGCATCATTACCCTTTTCTAAAGAAATGCATCTTGATCAGGAATATGTGACAATTTACAGTTGTTACTCTGTTGTCCTGAAGGGTGGTGGTAGAAGAGTGAGTCTCTGTGTTTGCAAATGCCATCTCTTTCCTAGTCTTATATTAAGAGGTCATTTACCAGCATAGAATTAGGCAAAGCACTTATAGCATTCACACAACCAGTTTTGGGGTCAACAAAAACACTTATTTGGGGCCACTCCTCTAGGTATGGGAAAAAGTTTATCACTCTGAGACTACAGAACTCTCACAAAGATACTTTTGTGAGGAAGCATAAAGCAGAAAAATGGCAACAGTTTCAGTCATGAAAAAATGCAACATCAGCGAAAATTCCAAACTTCCTGGTGGAGCTTATGGTTTGAGGCATGCGGGTGACGGGTAATGTGTCTCAGAGTTATATCTGAGCCTGGCTTTATTTGAGCCTGGTATGTTTGTTTGGGGAGGGCCAGGTGGCACTGATAGAGACTGACGGAGCCGAGCAATGACTAGGAGCCACCACCAAGTGGCATTTATTAAAAGTCACCGGTCAAAACCATTTAATATCTTTTCCCTTTGAATTTCTATCTGACAATAGGACTGCCTATTCCATTTGTTTTATTTCCCCTCATATCCCAGTCCAAGACACATAACTGATTCTCAACAAGTGGTTGTAGATTAGCCAGTGATGTTTCTCTCTCTCTCTCTCTCTGAGAAGAGAGAATCATGCAAAACATTATCTCACTCCACATATAGCTTTTGGGATCACATAAATAAAACCAAAATTTATTTAGCTAATAAGGTTAGTGGCAGCATGCAAATGAAAATTAGAATCCTCACGCCATTCAATCCCTATTCTCAAACCATTATAATATAATTTGATTTCTTTAAAAAGGATTTTTTTTTAAATCCTTGATTCATTTTAAAGAAAGATATCTAGTATTTCTAGGGTCCCAATTTAAGTCTCCTTAAGTAAGTTTATACATAAGTGGGGATCATTTCATGATCAAAGCTTGTGTTGTGGATGTTGCTAAATTAAGCTCTTCTTTGGCATCGCCCATCCTTCCTCATAATTTTATCAGGATTCATAGAACTTGGCTTTGTAATTTTTAAAAACAGAATGTACTTATAAGTTATGCTATTTTTGAACTGAACACCTGAAGCAAAATATAAAGCTGGCAAACAATGTTATAAAATTCAAAGTGTGCCAAAAATTTAAGCACTATAATTATATTAGGGATGTCTGCTCAGGATGCATTTGAAATGACTAAAGAAAGGAGTATGTTCCCTTTCCTAGTGCAGTTTGCAAAACAGTTACTTATACACCTATCTCCTCCTCCACCATTCTAACCACAAGATTAAACTTCCAACAGGATATGGTTTTTCTGATTGTTCTCCAACCCGTAAGGGCTCACTGCTTCCATTCAAACACAGGCCGTGAGGCCCTGATAAACCTTAGCATCAAGGAGAGGTAGATCTTCTCTGGAAATATTCTGTAACTTTCCCAAGAAAGTGCAAGAATGTCTGTAACACACAAAGAAAACCTGTTGCCCCCATAGCTGACTGATTTATTTGGACATTGAAGTGGCCTTGGGTTAAAAGAAAAAAGATTAAGAAAAAAGAATATGCTGTAGACTTTAATTATTCCTTTGCCAACCACACCATGAACAAGAACTATAAAAATTTATCATCTGATAAAATTTCCCCTTTCGTTGAAGTGTAAACCTAGTTTTAACAGCCACTGTGTTCTAAGCTATTGGCTCCAAACTGTTAGAAAGCAAAGAAAGTGCAGACAGAGGCACAATGCTTTGCATATGGTGCAACCTTTGTGTTCCAGCAACTTGGCATTTGCCAAGAGCCATCCTCAAGTGGCTGTCAATGCTTAATAAACACAGACTGGAAACATCTGTAACTCCCCTCCAAGTGCCTCCTATAGCAGTATGAAGTCCTCTCTACAAGTGCAGAGTCTAAAAAAATGAAAGTTGGCATCACAACTTGGGACATAAGCAAATCCAAAATTTAGTTAAAATGACACTAATTAGGGGCGCCTGGGTGGCT
Source organism: Mirounga leonina (assembly GCF_011800145.1). Lineage (NCBI taxonomy): Eukaryota > Metazoa > Chordata > Mammalia > Carnivora > Phocidae > Mirounga > Mirounga leonina. Next base: position 16,208,009 of record NW_023270702.1, read on the forward strand.
CAGTCGTTAAGCGTCTGCCTTCGGCTCAGGTCATGGTCCCAGGGTCCTGGGATCGAGCCCTGCATTGGGCTCCCTGCTCAGCGGGAAGCCTGCTTCTCCCTCTCCTACTCCCCCTGCTTGTGTTCTCTCTCTCTCGCTGTGTCTCTCTCTGTCAAATAAATAAAATCTTTAAAAAAAAAAATGACACTAATTAGAGTAAGCTGTTTTGTTTTCCTTTTCCATTCATGGTGATAGATGTACATGGAGTCATCAACATGCCAGAACATACACTTGGGAAACAATATGCCAAGGTTAGGAACTCAGTCATCCCACAAAAATTTTTTGAAAACTTATTATGATACTAGGCATAATGATATGTACTAGGGAAACTATGCTGGTGATGTACCTGTAGAATAAAAGATTCACTAGTCCTCACAAAGATCTAATGACATATTGTCGATCTATAGTCAACCCAGATGCAGGCTGATGTTAAACAAACAAACAAACAAAAACGTTGACTATAATAATAATAACCGAAATTACCACTATTCATTGTGCGGGTGATCACCATGAGCTAAGTATTTCTGTGTTCAGTGAGATTATATATATAATTCAATCCTTAAATAACTCCATCCTGCTTCCACAGCAAACTATCTCAGTCCACATTACCACTCCAAGTCCCTCTTCTGACAAGACTAACCTATCAGTGATACAACCTTATCCCCTGATACGTCCCCTAATATCTCCTGGACATTTAAGCAGTCACACAAATAAGTCATATTTGTTCTCCCAAGTGACCCATGAAGGGAGAACTCACACGCTGTCACTCATAGTCAGAGGACTCCTCACCAGCCGCTCCAAGTGACTGATGCTGCTGCATGTACTATCACCTCCCACGAAGACAGAGCAGGAGAGGATCAGGATGTGAAAGCTGGCTTGGGAACTCAGACACAGAACTCCACATGTCACTCTTTTAAAATGTGAAAGAGATACTTCTACTATGCTCAAATAACAAAAAAGGAAGAGGGAAGTATATGTGAGCAGGAAAGAAAAGGAGAGCATCATACCAAGAGAAGCCAGACCCCAGAGTATTGCAGCGTTGTGAGGACATGGCTCTCGATCTGGCCCACAAGGCTATAAATGCTGAGGCAATCCCTCAGAAATGAGGTTTCTTTCAGGGCATCTCCTACCTGTACTGATCCTAGCGCTTTGTTTTCATGTAAAGCAGAGACTCGATGATGGCTCACTAAAATCCAGGCAGTCTGCAGAGGTGGGACACCAACCAATCTGAGTCATCTTAGTGCTTCACTTATTGCATCTGACATCCCAGAAACCAAAGGCTTGGTGCCACTGCTCATGGGACACATATCATAGCTCTAATGGTATAGGAATGTGGGGAAATTAGCTAAGTATTGTCCTGTACGCTGCGGGGGAAAGCACACATAATGCTTTGGAACAAGTTACTATACTCCCTCAGGAAGCAAATGAAAGGCCAGCCAGAATCACTCATAAAGCTGTGAGAATGGTCTTTTTTTTTTTTTTTTTTTTTTAAAGATTTTATTTATTTATCTGACAGAGAGAGACACAGCGAGAGAGGGAACACAGGCAGGGGGAGTGGGAGAGGGAGAAGCAGGCTTCCCGCAGAGCAGGGAGCCCGATGCGGGGCTTGATCCCAGGACCCTGGGATCATGACCTGAGCCGAAGGCAGACGCTTAACGACTGAGCCACCCAGGCGCCCCGAGAATGGTCTTATCAGATACAAAAAATGATGGGAGCAAGTAGGGGCATGACAAGGGGGAAATACCTTCCTTTGAGGGTGTGAGAGTCTGACTCAGGGCTCTCCAGGGCTATCGGGGAGTTTGACCCTGGACAGTGGCCAACTGTTCACCTCCACCAGTTAATACCACATAGCCTTTGTTTATGGGTCTCAAATTCAGGCAAGTATTTTCAAACTGCACTCCTGAGAGCTGTGGGGCTCTAATAAGGTACTTCAAGGAGCAGCCAACAGGGATTTGGCAGGATAAGGCATTGATACAGGGAGTCTTTGGGCTTTCTATTCTTGTTTCCAACAGAACAGCTCCACTCTGCATGTTTTATATATTGGATTCACATTTGGAAAAATGCTTCCACTGCTTAAGAATTTTTAAAAACCACTGGCTAAGGGACAATGTCACCATAAAAGTTTTTAGAAAGGAAAATGTAAATCCCCTGACACATACATTTTATTAATGTGCTCTGCATATCATTTAGTACAGTGAGTCATTCCAGCAATTCCCAAGATCTGACTTATAAACCACATGACAGCTATAGTTGTATAGAAGTTATATCAACTTATCTGTTTATACAGAGAGATAGAGGGGGAGAGAGAACCAGTCTTCCTCCTCCAGGAGACTGTGAAGTATGGGGGAATACTCTTCATTTGGGGTAGTGTGTCTTACAACAAAAATGTGAGGCAAAGGAGGGCTGACGGAAGGTAGGGGTTGATTTAAATGTTTAACAGCAGTCACTGAGGGTTTGCTTTGATACATAAATATAAATTGTGAGTCCTTGTAGAGACATTCTAAAAAGAGTTTATTCCCATGCTGAGAGTCCAAAGGAACTCTCCCCAGAACAGAATTGTGAAGATCTAGAGCATGTGAGAAGGAAGTTGTGAAGAACAAAAGAAAGGGAGGATTAGAGTTCAAAACTCAGAATAGTCATTGGCGGATAAAAGAAAGAGAATCCTCTAAAATTGGTAAAGTGATGCAAGTTGGGCCCATGCAGGATTACTTCAAGTAATGAGAGGTTTATTTTAAGGATAACTGTTCACAGGAGGGCCGTAGGAATCTCATGGGAATCTTGGAGCATAGAGTGTCACAGAGACTGAAACATAAGCGGGGGCTCAAACAGAGTTCTAGGGAATACATGGAGTTTTCTTTTTATCTGGGAGGCAGGAGTTCACTGTTTCTCTGCTTGCATGATATTCAGCTTGGTCTTCATGTTTTCTCCTTTCACGAACTATCAACAATAACACTCATCCCTTTTAGCTTATTTTCTAATGGCTTTCCTGTCCCACCACTTTCTCTGAATTTTTTTTTTTCAACTTCTGTTTCAACTACCCAATCTGATCCATATTTCCAGTTGAAATTCACAAGAGAAACAGTCTAATTTTCCCAGCCAATCCTTTTTTGGGCAGAGTTCTCATGGGTAAACCTAGGGATTGGTCAAGTGCTCACCCCAGTGCAGGCAGCTCTCAGTGAAGACTGGCGGGGGGGGGGGGGGGGGGGGGGGGGGGGGGGGGGGGGGGG
>NW_023270702.1:16211374-16268477 GCF_011800145.1 Mirounga leonina
GGGGCATGGGGCGGGAGCGGGGGCAGAGAGGTGTCACAAGATAAAGACCATGGCCACCCCTATCCCTAGAATGATTTGCACCTCCTCCATTTCAGGGGCTGTGAAAGAGGACCAGTATCATGGCTAACCACAGTGGTAGAAATACCATGGTGGTGGAAACAGGGAAATAGATTCAAAAAGGAGAGAGGAAGAAGAGAGGGAGCATATCCAGAGTGCTGTAAGGGAGAGTACAGAGATGAGGCACCACAGAACCTACATTAAGGCCAGAGAAAGAATGCATTAGCTCTAAGGAAAACTTAAGAGGACAGTCCTGAATTGGTGAGAAATGTGGCCATAAAGTCAGCTCCATTAGTTGATAGGAAGATAGAGAGGGAGGGAGGTATGTAGATGAATGCAAAACTAAGGTTTCACTATGGTCCTAAAAAAACAGCTAAATTCTTGCCAAACATTTTGTCTTCATCAAGTATAGTTACTTGCATTAGCAGTGCCTCATTAATTTAGCACAGGGGCCTGAATAAAGCTTACAGCATGCATATATTAAATAAGAAAATACATAAGGAAGACAGAAAAATCTATATTAAAACATTAAATTGGGCGCCTGAGTGGCTCAGTTGGTTAAGTGACTGCCTTCAGCTCAGGTCATGATCCCGGAGTCCCAGGATCGAGTCCTGAATCGGGCTCCCTGCTCAGCAGGGAGTCTGCTTCTCCCTCGGACCCTCCCTCCTCTCGTGCATGTGCTCTCTCCCTCTCTCAAATAAATAAAAAATCTTTAAAAAAAAAAAAAACACTAAATTGATTTCAATGAAGATTTTCTTTTTTTAATTTTTATTTATTTTTTTTTTTTAGAGAGGGAGAGTGATGGGAGGGGCAGAAGGAGAGAGAGAGAGAGAGAGAATCTTAAGCAGGCTCCATGCCCAATGCAGAGCCCCACTTGGGGCTCGATCTTAGGACCCTGAGATCAAGACCTGAGTTGAAATCAAGAGTCAGATACTCAACCAACTGAGGCACCCAGGTGCCCCTCAATGAAGATTTTAAAAGCAATAAGTAAGTCAATTAAATTAAATTAAATTAAATTAAATTAAATTAAATTAAAACTATATGATACTAAATAGAAAAAGTAAAAGTTTATTTTTTTATTTTTTAAATTTTATTTTATTATGTTATTTTAATCACCATACATTGTTAGTTTTTGATGTAGTGTTCCATGATTCATTGTTTGCATGTAACACCCAGCGCTCCATTCAATACGTGCCTTCTTTAAAAGTTTATTTTTTTTAAGATTTTTTAAATTTATTTGAGAGAGAAAGAGCATGAGCAGAAGGAGGGGCAGAGGGAGAGGGAGAAGCAAACTCCCTGCGGAGCAGGGAGCTGGATGTGGGGCTCGATGCCAGGACTCTGAGACTATGACCCAAGCCGAAGGCAGACACCCAATTGACTGAGCCACCCAGGTGCCCCAAAGTAAAAGTTTAAAAAATAGGCAAACATCCAAATAGATTAAAGGTATATTTTTCCCATAAGCCAGATTTAATCCTATGTGTGGAAAAGACTCTTGTTGCTTCTTAAATCTACTCTCCCCTTTTACTTTAGTGAAAAGGATCCAATTTTTAGATGAGCATGCTGCTGTCAAACCATAGGATTACAGTTAGTGTGACCAGATTTTAGCCAATAATACACAAAAAGTATTGTGTTCAACTTTCAGTAAGTATCTTTATTGGGAAAGTCATGGGCTCCTTCCTATCATGTATAATGCAGATGTAACAGCAATCACCTACAGTGTCAGGGACCCTAAACCACCCTCAAGTTCAGTGATTCACCAGCAAGACTCACAAGACCCAGAAAAGCTGGGATACTCATGGTATGGCTCTTGCATCAAAAAGATTCAGAATAGAAACAGTAAAAGAAAAAGATCAGACCCAGAGGAGAAGTCCCGCAGAAACCAGACATGAGTTTCCAGGTGTCCTCTCCCAGCAGAGTATCATGAAACAGCATTTCATTCTCCTCCTGAGGTATGACAATTATCAGGTGTTGCCAACCAGAGATGCTTACCTGCATGTCTAAAGTTTTTACTAGAAGTCAGTCAGATAGGGGTGAACACACAGGCAACTAACTTCAGCTACTCAGTCTCCAGCCCCAACAGAACTCAAACTGTGTGGCCCAGGGCCCCGGGGGGGGGAATAAATCACACTGTTACCATAAGCTATCTGGCATTGCCCAAGGTTGCAGGGACACTCTTATCAGGCAGGATATTCCAAAGGTTCAGAGGTTAGTATCTCCCAGGAGCCAGTCAAGGGCCAGTCTTTTCTTTGTAATGTGCATGGTTTGAGTCTCTCCAGCCAGTTGAAACATTTTTTTTTTTAAGATTTATTTATTTATTTGAGAGAACGAGAATGAGAGAGAGTACATGAGAGGGGGGAGGGTCAGAGGGAGAAGCAGTCTCCTCGCTGAGCAGGGAGCCCGATGCGGGACTCGATCCCGGGACTCCAGGATCATGACCTGAGCCGAAGGCAGTTGCTTAAGAAACTGAGCCACCCAGGCGCCCCATCCCTCCAGCCAGTTGAGTCAGCTGCGCCAGTCAGCACCCACACCCACTGAGTTGACTCTTTACTGTACACTTACCATGAGATGACTTTAGGAAAGAAGCTACATACACAAAAGGAAAAAGAGAGAGAGAGAGAAGGAGCTGGGTCCATAATACCATTGGGTTGCCACTCTAAAACTAGATCACCAATCTCCCTTCTTCATTTATATTGATAAGATATACACATTAGTTTAAGCCACTATTTGTCAGGCCTTTATTTTTTTTTTTAAGATTTATTTATTTATTTGAGAGAGAGACAGAGAGAGCAAGCAGGGGGAGGGGCAGAGGGAGAAGGAGACAAGCAGACTTCCCGCTGAGCAGGGAGCCCAACGCAGGGCTCCAGGCCAGGACCCTGAGATCATGACCTGAGCTGAAATCAAGAATCAGACGCTTAACCTACTGAGCCCCCCAGGCACTCCTGTCAGGGCTTTTTTTATCCACATTGGAACCTAACTGGACCACCACTGGGCTCTTTCACAGCTTTAGGCTGTTAAAGTATAAAACACCCTTTTGCTTATGAAAAAACCATTAGAACATTCTTTTTTTTTTTTTTTTTTTACCAATTCACAATGACGAGATCTACTCTAAGCACTTCAGAGGACACATTTTTTATTTGTAGTAGTAATTGTCATAGTTGATTCAATAAAAGAATGGCTATATATAAATTTGGGTTTTCTACATGATACACAATGGGAACTGATTAACTAAATATTACAGTTGTTTGGGGATCCTGTGTGTAATAGCCAGTTTATTTTCTCCTAATTTTTATTTAAACTGCAGCTCCTCAGTCCCCAGACCCTATTCTGTCACTCTCTTTCTTTTTTTCCTTTTTTCTCCATAACATTTGTGACTGCTATGACCCTAATGTTTGTGTCTCTGCAAAATTCATATGTTGAAATCCTAAAGTCCTATGTAACAGTATTAGAAGGTGGGGCCTCTGGGAAATGCTTATGTCATAAGGGTGGAGCCCTCATGAATGGAATTAATGCATTATAAAAGAGATCCCAAAGTGATCCTTAGCCCTTTCCACAATGTGAGGAGGATACAGCAAGGAGCTGCTGGCTATGAACCAGGAAGGAGCCCTGCACAGGAGGCAAGTACCTTGATCTTGGACTTTCCAACTTCCAAAACTGGGAGCACTAGGTTTCTGTCATTTATTGGTTACCTAGTCCGTGATGTTTTGTTATAATAGCCCTAACAGACGAAGAGAGTAACCAAATGATACAATGATCTATTTCACTCATTTATATCTATCTGCCTCACTCCACCAGAATGTAGACTCCTTGAGGGATAGGAAATTTTGCCTATCTGTTCACAGCTGTAGCCCCAGTGTGCAGAACAATGCCTTACCTATAGTATTCACTCCAAAATATTTTTTGAGTGAATGTTTAATAAATATTATTTTCTAATTCATATATAATGTAGGAAGTTAAAAAAAGAGGCAACCCTGCAAATACATAAGAAACTTTAAGGTTCTGTTTTAGTAAGAGATCGTCTTAACAAATGCATTGTAGAGTTATCATTAGTGGGTAGCAAATTCATAGAATGCTATCATTTTCCTTCTTATCTTTAGAGATTAAACAATGCTGATCTTTTGCAAAGGCTGAAACAAACTGTTCACTTTGTGGCATAACACAACTTGTCAACAAGTTATCTTGCAAATTTTTTTGTTATATATAGTGCCAAGTAATTGAGATTAATTTTTTTTAATTACAAAAAAAATGAGTTGCAAACGGTTGAAAACAACATCACTGTCTTTTTAAATATATTTGGAAAGCTGAGGGGTGCCTGGGTAGCTCAGTCAGTTAAGTGTCTGCCTTCAGCTCAGGTCATGATCCTGGAGTCCTGGGATAGAGTCCCGTGTTGGGCTCTCCACTCAGCAGGGAGTCTGCTTCTCCCTCTGACCCTCACCCAGCTAGTGCACTCACTCTCTTTCTCTCTCAAATAAATAAATAAATAAATATATATATATATATATATATATATATATATATATATATATATATATATTTGGAAAGCTGACTCTTTATTTAAATTACTTGGTAAGTGGAATGACTGCAAATTCCAACACAATTTTAAAACACTTTCCATATTGTTCTTTTATGGAAAAAAAAACAATGTCACTCAAGCAACAGAATATTATGCAAACTGAATACCTTTAACAAAAGGGATAAAAATATGCTTTTTGGCAAGAACACCAGTCTTCCTGGTCTAAAAGCACTTCATGAAATAATAGGATGAGATGCTTTTATAGTTAACATTTATATCTAAAACACTATAATATGGTTTCTTTTATTTAGAAAAGTAAAATGTGGTGATACTTTCTAAATTTCTATTCCAGTATCTTTAAAAAATAGATTATGAAAATAATTTAAATTTAAGTGAAGCACACAAGAGTAGGCTTAATAGTGAAATTTATAGAACTGCAGAATGATTGAGTTGTATGATGAGAGTAATAAATTCTCCTAGAAGGAAAGAGGAACTAAGAAAGGAAGAGAAACTCTATATTATTTCATTAACTAAAGGTTAAGATAATCAAAACAGAAGTACCATCACCAGACCTCAGCAATATCAGAAAGAGAAGGGGAAAAAAGGGAAGGTAATATTTAAAGAAATAATGAAAATATGTTTCTAAAAATGAAAGGAAGATGACAGAACTCAAACAGAAATAACCAGTTAACAGTGATAATATTGGATAATTTAGGAATGCCGTCCCAAGCATATTAACTACTTCATATTACAAATATACAAATATACTAGAAAAAGTATTTTTGACAAATGGAAGGGTATTACAAATATAGATGAAAGAGGTATAATAATAGAATTTTCACTTTTTTATAAAGGCCATCATTTATTTCATGTTATTTGCTATTTTTTAAAATTACCTTCAGACACATTTTGTAGCACTAATAAATCAACATGTTTATGACACTGATACATTCTTTCTGACAACCTTTATATTACATACTTCAGATTCATTCTTCTTTGCTTAAAGATTATAAAATTTCAACAAAACAAATAACTGCTATTTTTTCTCTTTCTTAATTTGACTTGATTATGTATAGCATTCTAATTTGAGACAGAGCAATGTTTCCTTTTGTAGGCTCTTTTAGCTAGTAGGATTTGCAAGTTTAATGCAATAAAATTCTAATGTGTGTGGTAGACCTAATATTACCATATTAGCCATTCCAATAAAATTATAAAATTTACTTTAAAATTTTCTGGCCAATTCTGGTGGCTTTTTTCCCTTCCCTATAGAATAAAAAATGTATGATTCCTTCAACATGAATTTATTCTGCTTTTTTTCTTTATAGCATAAACATATCACTAAAAAATGCACTGTAAATAAAATTGCATTGATATTTATATATGTAAAATTTTATTATAAAAATAATACAGGTTAAATGTATATTATTGAAAAACTAAAAATAATTTTTTAAAAAAACTTATATTCTCATCATCCAAAGATAACTAAGTTTCTCATTTTGGTGTGTAGCCTTTAAATGCTTTTGATTAAAATTAATTTTTAATTACAAAATCTTAAAGTGTTTTTTCTTACTTAAAAATTTAGTGAACATCTTCCTTTGTCATCAAACATTCTTCTAACCAGTTCCTTATAGGATTTCTGAGAGCTAACACACTTTGTCTGGGTTTGTGTCAATTTTTAACAGTCTATCACTTTTTAAAATGACAACCATTATTGCCTTAAAACATCATTTATTATTACTTTCCCTCCTACTAGCATATAATTGCATTGGCCATCCTTGTATTGTAACTGACTTTTTTGGCCTTCTAAACAATCCCTCATTGTCAGTCTTCAATTCCTACCGTTGGAAAGTTTAGTTACAATCATCATACTAAATTTTGGAGTAAAGAAAAGAAAATGAATGATACCATCATCTAAAAAATTTGTTTTATTCTGTTCTGAGATTGAAAGTGCCTTGATGGTCAGTAGTTTTCTAATAAAACTTTTCTCCCTAGTCCCACAATCATGAGCTCTGTTAGAACTGATGTACATAGAAGTGTTCCACACCTTCTATGACAGTACTTCATACTATTACTCAGCTACTTCTCTGACAGTAGAAACAATATATGCATTTAGGTTTGAGGAACTCAAGAATTAAAGCCCTTGTAGCTAGGATATTGTTTTCTCCTTGAGAATCAAGGTGGATCACCGAGAAAAATACCAGACTGGGAACAAAAATACCTACATATCCGTTCTACCTCTCTCTGTGTCTCAAACACTACTTCTGTATTTTTAGACAACTCATTTAACTGCCCTAACATTAGTTTTCTGATCTTCAAAGTGAGGAGATTGGATTAGTGATCTCAACAATTAGTGATCTTTTTCTATTTATAACATCATTAGGATTGACTGATGTGACTTGATTGCACTTTGAATAGAACAGAATAATAGATAAAAACTACTGTACTTAGAGCAACACTTTAAGGAGCTTTAATTCTCACACTTTCAGTAATTAATTGCCAAGATTAATTACAAAGTTACCTAAAAACAAAGATACCCAAACAAACTCATATTATCAGATAGAATCAAGGATATTGAACTTGTAAAAATTCAGACCTTTTAATTGCTGGCCCTCTTTAATAAGTAGTTTTATTTTTTTTTTTTAATACTGACAGGGCATTTCTGAAAAGCAGGGCTGGTTTCTTTATATGTAGGTAAATAACTTCTTATATTTATACAGTACTTTTATGGTTTTCAAAGCATTTTTACGTGCATTTTCTATCTAATTGCCATAATGACCTCAACGAAATCAGTAGAACAGGCACTGGTATGATCGTCATTTCTTACACAGCAACAGGAGGAGCCCCTAAGCACTGTGAAGACAGTAAGTAGCAAAACCAAGACTTATAACTTCAAGCATGGCTTCCATATCTTGTGCTGCCTTCCCAGAAAGTCTCTAGAAGATAAGCACACTATCCTTATAGATAGATATATCTGGTTGGTTTATTAAAGACCAAAAATTATTTTAAAGATTTTATTTATTTATTTGACAGAGAGAGAGACACAGCGAGAGAGGGAACACAAGCAGGGGGAGTGGGAGAGGGAGAAGCAGGCTTCCCGCCGAGCAGGGAGCCCGATGTGGGGCTCGATCCCAGGGCCCCAGGATCATGACCTGAGCCAAAGGCAGATGCTTAACAACTGAGCCACCCACACACCCCAATTAAAGACCAAAATTAACCAAAGATTATGAACTAGTAAGTATTGGATCCAATACCTCAACATCCTCATTCCTATATGACATTCAGATTTCAAATGTAATTTTCACTTCGCAACCTAAATCACCAAATTCAATTACACTGTTCTGTGTTTGTAGAAGTGAAAATTATGTACATGTGTCTAAACTTTGTTCCACCAAGCTTGGAATACAAAGTAGTTACTTCATTCATTTGCACAAAGCCACGCATCCTCCTTTATAACTTCCCAGTACCCTAAGCCTCAAAAGGGTCCCTAAACACTTGTTAGGTAGAGTGCCTCATGCAGATCTGTAATCCATTCAAAAGCGTTATCCCAGCACTGGGTATTATCCTGTCCCTTCATGCCAACAACCACTCCTCTTTCTGGAGCTGAAGGATCACACCCTTTTTTTTCCCTCAGTTACTTCTGTACGCTTTAGAAGCACACAGACCATCTTCCTGAACTGTCCATGATGAATGTCGAGTGTGGCATCACCTTCATTCCAAATAAATGTGACCCCTGTACTCAGAAGAGTGCTCTCACTTGTCCCGGGAATGAGTCACTGGAGAATTCGTCCCTCCTCAGAAGCTCAAGCTGTCAATGTCTCAGAGATTATTTTGATCCAGAATTCATTGAAGCAAACAATGAATTGAAATGGATCATTTAATCCCACCTCCCATGAGTAATTACCAACCACAATTTAGATCCTGAAAAATCAGTCCTTTTATAAAGAAAAATTTACAGATACTAATTTTCTTCCTGTGAGTTTGCCTAACAATCTAGGGAATTTACTGGCTTGTATAAACTGAACTGCCCAGAAATGTGACTGATAAAGTAATCTGATACAGTAACTCCAACAATAGCTCCCAGGATCTGTTTCTCTCCAAGTCTCCACTCTGCTTCTGCAGAGAAAGCACCAGCATCAGGTTCCACACAGTGACTGGCCTACAGTGATTGTCTGTGTGCTTCTAAAATGCCTGTGGGTTTATCAAATTCACATCCTCATATCCCAGCAAAAGTTTCCTTCCCCTCACTTAGTCTGCCTGGGTTATTTACCTATCCCTCAGAGGATCTCTATTGCTAGTAATTTGGCCACTCCCGAGGTCAATTTAACCACACTCAAATCATACTGAATTAGATGAGTATTTTTTTTCAAAGACTTTATTTATTCATTTGAGACACAGAGATACAGAGAGAGAGAGAGAGAGCATGAGCAGGGAGAGAGGCAGAGGGAGAGGGAGAAGCAGGCTCCCCGTTGAGCAGGGAGCCCGATGTGGGGCTCGATCCCAGGACACTGGGATCATGACCTGAGCTGAAGGCAGACGCTTAACCATCTGAGCCACCCAGGTGCCCCCAGATGAGTATTTTTTCAAATGGTAGATAATCTCATTTGTGGGCTATATACTCAATACAAAGGACTGTGAGCCATTTTTTTTAAAGAATAACTAACATAGGATAGAAATAGAAATAACAGAGTGCATTACTACTAGTAATATTTTTTATTGAAATTTGCTTAGTTTTATATAAATGTATATGTGTTGGGTGAGTAGTAATGTAATTTTTTTTTCTTTGAACTACAGTGAAAAAGTTTGAAAGCTAGTACTTAGAATAGGAGAAATTCGTATCCTTCCCAGGAAAATCAGGGTGTTAATTGGATATGGGAAAGGAATGGGGGAGAAGCCAAAAGATAAATATGTACTATACGGTATTTATTTGCTACCCATTGATTTATAAGCTTTCTAATATGCAAATTATTTGCTCTTTTTTTTTTTTTTTTTTTTTACTAACTGTAGTTTTCTAAAGTAAGAGCAATAGCTGCTTGATAAATGTTTTCTGTGAGTTTGGGAAAGCAATATTTTTTAAGGGCCATTTAAATCTTTTGTCTCTGCCGCCCTGAGTAACAGGTCTATTTCCCCATCTAACAAGCTTTTCCATTTGTGCCATGAAGAGGGCACAACCTTTAACTCTAAAGGTCTCCTGCATGCTCAAGCACCAAGTTATTCCTTAATAATTGAATTCGAGTCTTTTTATTCATCGTGGTCATTTTAATTTTAATCTAATGACTTCCCTACAGCCAGTCTCTGGATGGTATCTATGTGTATAAAGAAGGAAGAATGTAACAGAGAGAAGACAGGACCAGCAACTAGGAGGCCCAGACGCCAGTCTCAGCCCCCACAACCAGTCCGAGCATCTTGGTCCTTCACATTCTCTGGCTCAATCTCTTGAAATGTTAAGAGAAGGAAAATGGTGAAGTTCACTCCTAAGAGAACTTCCATTTTTACAAGACTCATTAAGGTAACAATAGGTGGAGCAGGATTTTTCAGTTGTTAAGGGGAAAAAAATGTATAGCACCTTTTATTTCTGTATCACCAGATCATAGCATAGGAGAAAGAAAAATCTCCCAATGAATGAACATAAAGGAACATCAGCTACGTAAGGCAAGAACATATCTAGCAAGAGAAAAGATATAATAGGCCAATGAAAAAGGAATATGCTCTCACCATATACTCAACTGGGACCATTCCTTTTTCCTTCCCTGTACTGTAGCTTTGCCAAATTCTCCATCTGTTTTTGTTGTTTTTTAATTCTTTAGACTGTTTGTCAGACCTGCCCTCATTTCCTCCTCCCAGGTGGTAAACATGTGGTCTAGGGCCTAGAATCCCAAGAGGTGATGGATGCAGGCAGATAAAGTCTGTCCCTGACTACCCCTATAACCTTTGTCATGATACTTAAATCCTCAGTTTTAATAAAATAGAGATAATAATAATAAAATCTTATAATGTGATATTTATTGAATGAGTTAACAGGTGTGGCATATCTAGCACATTATCTGGGTCTTGTTAGGGTCTCAATAAGTGGGAGGGAATATCAATAAACACATGATAAATAATTTTAATTTCATCAGTAACAAAAGAAATACAATACAACATGATGATATACTATTTTTCGCCAGTCTTAGTGAAAATGAATGAGGGTAACTATGCCCAAAATTGTTTCAGGTACAAGATATAAACTTGCAGAGCCATGAATATAAAAATCTCTGGAAGAATATAATAGTTATCTCTGTTGTGGTAATATAGGAGATCTGTGTGAGTGTGTGTGTGTGTGTGTTTAAAAAAATCTTTAAGGGGTGCCTGGGTGTCTCAGTCGGTTGAGCATCTGACTCTTGATTTTAGCTCAGATCATGATTTCAGAGTCATGGGATTGAGCCCAGCATTGGGGCTCCATGCTGAGAGTGGAGCCTGCTTAAGATTCTCTCTCCCTCTCTCTCTCTCTCCCTCTCCCTCTGCCCCCCCTAAAATAAATAAATAAATTTTAAAAAATCTATGACATTGCATAGAATTTATAAAATATTTGTAACAGGGACAAAGGTGAGGAGAAAGAAAGTAATGGAAACTTGGAAATAAATTTTTGAAATGGTCCAAGGCCATTTCCCCAACACACTGCCATAATAGCTCAGTTCTGCTACCAACATGATATAGTTTTTTTTGAATCCCATAAGTACATTGTTCAATCCATTAATGAGAACTTAATCTGAGCTCAATCAGAAAGTATTTATTAATGTCTCCTCTGTGACCAGTTCTGAGCTATGTGGTGTGATGGATATAAACCTAAACAATACAATTGCAATTCTTAGAAAATGCATACATTATTGGGAAGACAAAACTCCACAGTAGAGCAGCAGAACAGACGCCCAGAGATAAGGGGCAAATAATGAAGTACAGATTAAGTGGTGCAGAATTAGAAAAAAAAATCAGCATCGACTGAGTAATCAGAAAAAAATTCATTGTATCAGAGGAAATCTACTGTAGACTTCTACAGAGAAATCCCTGTGTCTCCACTGGCCTCTAAATAAACCAAGATATAAATTTACCATGTATTTTCAAAATCCTCAGAAGCTTATGGAGAGAAAATAAATGAGAAAAGGGCCTTTACAACAATATTACAAAACTCCTCCACTCTAATAATTTCAGGCAGTATTGTCCTCAAGTTCCCTCCAACTCTGTAGCTAATAGACCATTCCTTGCTAGAACAATCCACATGGGTCACTAGATCATCCAGCTCTGAATGGAGAAGCTCCTTCTGCTCCACATCCTACCAATGGCTGTCACATGTGAAGGAGGAGGAAAAATCGGAAATGGGCATAAGGAGATGTTGACTATTGATGCAATCTCAATGGAGGCCTCAGCCAACTCTGGAAAGTTGCAAAGCTGGAATGTAAAGCTTCAGACTTGTCCTGAGTTAAGGAGATAAAGCCAAAATTTTATATCCCATACAGATTAGTCATTGCATACAGGTCACCCCAGAAATGAAGTATGACCTTGGGTGAGTTGTTTCTCAGCAGAATAATATTCTGTAGAAGGATGACAGCTGAGGTCTTTCTGCTTACAGGACTCCTAGCAACTGGGGAAGTAATCTTTCAATCCTGAAGTGGAAATCTGGGGGGCACATCACAGTGTCCACCAATGCAGTCCATGTTATTAATGCTGTATCACCCCAATATTCCTGTGGGCCCCCAGCACAGGGTTTTGCTATTCATCTCTAAGCATATTCCCCATTTTCTCATTGATTCTCTGCTTAAAGACACCAGGATACACCCTCTACTGGAAAGAGAGGCAGGGTTGTGAAAAATCTAACCATAAAAGTCACATTCAGGTCAGAATTGTGTTATTAGGGAATCTTCAGCCACAACTTGGTCTGAGTGTTGCTGAAATTATTTTTTCTCCATACCTATCCACTGGATGATAAAGCATAGCTCCATGATCCATTGGGATAACAGCATGACTTTCTCTTAACTGTCTTAGTCCGTTTGGGCTGCTAAAACAAAAATGCCACAGGCTGGGTAGGTTATAGACAACAGAAATTTATTTCTCACAGTTCTGGAAGCTGGGAAGTCCAAGCTTAGGGGTCCTGCATGGTTGAGTGAGGGCCCTTTTCCTGGTTAATGGTCAGTGCCTTTTCATTGTGTTCCTACCTGCTGGAAGGACAAGGGATCTCTGTGGGGTCTCTTTTATAAGAACATTAATCAAAAGTCCCACCTCCTAATACCATTATATTGGGCATTAGTTTCAACATATGAACTTTGGGGGAACATAAACCATAGCACCCACACATTTGAATGAATGAGAACCCCAGAAAACACAGAATTAAAATATGCCTTCCCACTGCTAGGACACAGTGCTTCTGCTACTGTGTCATATCCTTCTCAGATCTAGAAACTTAGAAGCCCCAAGACCCTCTCCAGAGGGAATATGTTTTTCCTATTCACCCCATCTCCACATTCCCCACCTACCCTGACAGAGAACACTCAGCAACTAAGGCTTATTCCTCCGGTGACACAGTCACATTCCCTTACAGCCCACCCAGGTTTCTCACATGGGATGGATAGATTTTCCCTCTCCCACTTTGGATCGTGTGAAGAAACATTTCCCACATATTTCAGCATAAATGACATTATCACAATGTGAAGGCCAACACTGCACTTGTAAGATATTAGGGACATACGAGGCCAACCTCCTGTAGGTGGGCCTGGAAGTTCACCCACAGAGCAGTCGAAAAGGATGCATCTTAATCTAGAAACACAACTGGAAAGACTCTTGTAGAAGAGTGAAACATCATTCATTCTGGATTTCAACATACCAGCTGGCATGTGGCGAACAGATGTTAAAGAAGAGGTTGACAGTCTGAAGGAAATGGGCCTGTAGCAAAGAAGGGAAAGGCTTAAGCTAATATTTTTCTCAGTATTGCAAAATAACAAAAGTACCTGCTTCAGAATAAGATCTGGGGTTAAAAGCCCAGCCTTTTAATTAATAAGCTGTGTAACGTATTGCTAGTTACTTTGACTTTTAACTTCAGTTTCCTGGTTGGCAAATGGGAGAAAAATACCATTACTGTTCAGAAATTTTCTAAAGATTTAATGAAAATAAATAAATAAAGTTCACTCCAATATAGTAACTGGCAGATGGTAAGCACTCAGAAAACAGGAACTGCGAATATCACTTCACATCAAATGTGATGGGGCCTGTTATCTCCAAGGAACAAGCTCTATCTTGTACTCAAGGAAGTTTAGATTTCATCTATGCTGCATCTATTTTTCTTTGTTTTTTCTCACTATTGAGTAAGATGTTTGAAAACCTCAGGTTTTCTCAGTTGTGTTAAGAAAAAAAGAAAGTCAGGATTCAAGTCAATGCAAGTAGTCAGGGAGGCCAGTGCCCAATTAAAAGAGGGGCCATGTGCCGTGTGGTCAGTCGCTGCAATATTGTACTAGTCATTAGAGCATGGAAATAACAAGGAAAAAGCTGGTCCATGGGCTTCTGATTCCTCTTCCCAGGAGATTATCAAAGGTTGCAGGTTCTGAGTATTATGCTATATTAAGGATGCTGTTGTTTTCTGCAATGCCTGTATTATAGAAGTAAAATGCACCATCAGGCCTTTTCTGAGAGAATAGGAGGCTAACATGATGAAAAGAAGTTAGTTCCCAAATGTCTCCAGGGGCTTGGAAGGTGACATACGTAAGCGAAGCAGGCTAGATGTAAGAACAATTTGAGACAACAGAAGGTTCCAGGGCTGTGATGCTCAGGACAAGAGAGAGCACACACTCTGCCCTAAAGGGGGAGCGTTAACAGCCTGGGACTGTGGACCACACATTGCTTCTGCCTCCACTTTTCGCAAGAAAAGACAGATACTAAGATTTTTATGTGAGATTTTCAGTGATGGCCTTGATTTTATTCAATTTGTGCAAGCTCTAAATCTTATGTAGGAAGAGGAAAAAGAATGAGATGATAAAAGCTAAAAATATCAACACTCCCATTACTCCATTATCACTTCTTTGTATTAAAACTTTTCAGTATTTTATGCACAGAGAACACTTCCTCCCCAATGAAAAACTGGTCTTCTAAATAAGGGAGCAGGAATGGGCCCTGGTCCAGGACATGCCAAGAGGAACATTTAACAAAACTCACTGAGTGAACATAAGAAATCCTATTAAGGCTTCATTGTTAATCATTTGTAATTATACTAAACTACATATTTAATTACAAAGGTGATCATTTGAAACAAAGTCTGACACTTTTTACCTCATACACGAAAAAGAGAGTCCTCTTGTATGTCTCCATTTCCAAATCTTTACATAAATCTATTCATTCTCCAAATAATTGTCATTTTTCCATAGTCAATGTCATTGGATCACGTACTCCATCTCTTAGAATTCTAAACCAGAACCCAAGATCTAGGCACCTAAAGTTTGTTAAATCCCTTGACCCAGCTAAGTGCACAACACAGTAGTTCACAGTAGATGAGGGAGGTCTGAACCTAGAGACCACCTCCCCCACTGAGGAAAGAGCAGTGCTAAGGATCGTGAATCATCCCCAGGTGGTAAGATTCCAGCCAGAAGGAAGTACAATATCCAAAAGAAGATAACAGACTTAGGTGGAAGTCCAAAGAAGGGGTGGGTCAAGGCACTTTGCACATGTTATTTCTTAGAGCTGCCACCATGTAAATGCTGAGTTGATTCCCATTAGGACCAACTTACTGTTGTATAATTCAATATAATGATTGAAAATGAGCCCCTGGTTTTTTTGTTTTGTTTTGTTTTTCCCAAGCTCTTTTCAACAAAGTTCTAAAAGTAGCAGAAAATGTTTGGTCTTTGAGAATCAGAGGGAAAGGGTTGTGTGACAGGACTTCTATATTCACAGAATGACTACTCTGTTTTCATCCATGAGTGGTAATTTCACAAGCAACAATGACACTGATGGAAAGCCATCTGCCAGGAGAAAGACGCTGCTGAGAGCTCCTTTTGGAAGCACGCCAGTCCTAGTACCTTGTCTGAGGCAAATGTTTGGACCCAACGCAAATGATTTCTGAGTTTCATTGGTTCTTCTGGCTAGCTGGATGGAAAATATGGAGTCTTTAGGCAAGTGAGAGATGGCCCCATGGAAGCTGTCAAAGCCACGGAAAACCAGCAATGCCAACACTGACAAGATCGCCATGGTTCTAATGTGGGTCTCCTCCACACCCACCGGACTTTATCAATGTAGAGAATCTGCTCTGTGCCTACTACTCTGTGCCCTCACTTGCTGCCTTTCTTTGGGTTCTATTTCCCTCATTCCTTCTGTAAGTTTACCTGAGTTTCAGAATGAAGTTATTGTCACAAAATAAAAACTATTCTAAAACAGTCATTATGAGGCTGAGTGCAGCTGGGGTGGGGGTAGGGAAGTCTAAAAAAGGCCATATACAGAGACCACACAGGGCATCAGAGAGCTTCAAGCGGACATAGTGAGCTCAGTAGCCGAAATGGAGTTCTTTGGGAATACAAAGAAAGTAAAGGACTAAACTAATTATGCAGACATAATTAAGATTTCTAAGACAGAAACCACTTACTAAAACCAGAGTCCTGAAACAAAATAAAACATAACAAAAGAATGTATAATTTGGCAAGAAAATCTAAGATATTTATTTTCTTTATAAATTGATTAAAAATACTCTAATAATAGTCATTTAGAGTAAGTGCAGTTAAATAAACACAATTGGACAACTAAAAAGGATATTACCAACTCTTAAGTGTCTCAGGTTTAAATAAGAAATATACATGTCAAGTCAAAGATAATGCCAGATCTGAAATCTGATGGTCTACCTATAGAACATGACTTACAGATTTCCTGGGAGCTATTCAAATCCACTCTGGGCATAGAATGTTTTGGAACTGAAGAAAAGTTTCACTGATATCAGGAGTTCTCACTTTGTGTTAAGTCTGTCGCTGTTTCCAGTCAAACAGAAGAAAAATGAACATGCTCTTTTGTCTTAGATGTGGAAGGCTAATTGAGTTTTCTTTGAAAATGACTGAAGTATTTTGAGATTAATTTTCCCTAAGTTTTGAATTATTTCCAGTTCCAATATAAGTTACACACCAAGGAAAAGAAATCAGTAGAGCAGAGCATCCCCATAGGACACCTACTGAACCCCAGAGGATTTGTTTGTATATCAGATTGTAATTTATTTCTCACTTAGAGCTCACTGCCATATACTGCTGATAAAGCAAACTAGATTGTGAAATTCAGAAACTGCCAAGGTTGGCTAGCAGTGCTGCTCAACAAAAGGAAGCAATCCTGGTGCACCTGAAATGCCAAGGGACTTAGAAAACAAAACCTACTTTTTTCACTTGTCATTTATCATGGGATGAGTTGGTTGAAATAAGGAATATTGCCAGCTGAACATGCTCTTATAAAAATGCAAATAATTTGTTTGCATTGGAAAAATACCAGAGACTACCATGCTTTTAAATATATATTTAAAGTATATAAAGGAATAAACAGGGAGAGGTATGAATACCAGGAACAAAAGGTGCAAGCAATAAATAAAATTAAGTCCCTATGTATTGAGTGTCTGATGATAAGAACTGTGATGGCTACCAAGATTTATGAAACAGAATCCCTTCTTTAAAGGAGCTAAAATCCACTATAGCAGCAGGGAAACAAGATAAAGGTGTGAGATGACAAATAGTTTCACATGTTTAAAATGCAAATACTTTGAGAAAGGAGAAAGGATATGAGGCAACACAAAATTAATTACCAAAAGAAAGTGACAATAACTACAAAGAAGAGAGGAATAACTTTAGCCTGAGTTTGGTTAGAGAGAAAAGGAATTTGAGCTCAGTCTTGGAGGATGGGTGGGATAAGTGTGGTTGTAATAACGCTATGTTTTATGCACTTGGATGTGCGAAAATTGTGAAATTACTTTATTCAAATCAAATACGGTCCAAGCTTATGTGGTCCCTTGGTGCAGGGGACTACTGTTTCTGTGCCAAGTTTGGGCAGGAGAATTTTGGTTTATGCCACAGCCCTGATACCTAAGTTTTCTCCAACTTGGTGAAACAGGAACCCCTTCATTCCCCTTTCCCACTCTCCACCCATGCCAGCACTGCCAAAGAGGAAGTACAGATCCACAATATTCCTTACTTGCCAATCTTCTTCCATTCTCAGTCTTGGTATGATTCTCTGTAAGGGGTTGAATAGTGTCCCCCCAAAATTCATGTCTACCCAGACCCTTGGAATGTGACTTTATTGGAAATAGGGTCTTTGTAGATGTAATTAGTTAAAGATCTCAAGATGAAATCATCCTGGGTTTAGGGTGGGTTCTAAATCCAATGCAAACACTTTTATAAGATGAGGAGAGGACACAGAGACAGACAGAAGAATACCATGGGATGATGGAAGCAAAGATTGGAGTGATGTGTCTACAAGCCAAGGAACACCAAGGATTGTAGCAACCACCAGAAGCTAAGACAGAGGCATGGAATCAGATTCTCCTTCAGAGCCTCCTGAAGGAACCAACCCTGCTAACATATTAAGTTTGGATTTCTGGTATCCAGAACTGTAGTAGAATAAATTTCTGTGGTTTCAACCCACCAAGTTTGTGTTCATTTGTTGCAGCAGCCCTAGAGAACCAATGCATTCTCCTTTTCTCTTTTCTCCCTACCCTCAACACAGTCCCCTTCTTGCTTTCCTCCAATCCCAAACATAAATCTCTGGAGGATTTTGGCCTTCTGAATAAAATAAAATCAGGAAACCAGTTTGTCTATCAATGGCTTCTATTTTCTGATTAGAAGAAACCCCCAATCCCTTATTCACAGATCGACAAATGTCGGAGAACCTGTTTGGACAAGGGAGGGGGAACGAGATAACAAAACACAAATTAATATCTCAACAAATTATACTGCCACATGTGGAAAGTGAATGGACAAAAATGCAGGTTGGGAAGTAAGTATGCAAAGTACTAACTGGATATACCACGACCAAGAGATAATGGATGCACCATTCTAGAGATAGTAGAGAATTAAAATAAGGAAATGGTCTAATATAAATTAAAAAGAATTGGGGCAATATTTAAATATTGAAAGCAAGGCTAAAAGGCTTAGCCAGAGATTCCCAAGTCTTCTGGATTCATGGCACCCTTTCTATCTCAATAATTTTTTCATGGCACCTCTAGACCAAAAGAAATTCTTAAGATTTCCATTTATTAAGTAATTAGGCTCAAACAACTTAATAAGTATTTATGTCCTAACAAGTCAGTAATCACTTGAAAAATAAATATACATATATTTAAAGAAAAATGCATATTATTTCATTCATAAGCGACCATAATTATTTGCCAATGGGATGTATATTACCTGATGGGCACCACACTATTTCTCAAGAGTCGAAATCAGACTGGATGCCACCACTCTCTCATTTCATGTCCCATTTCATTTCATGCTTTTTGTCACAGCAATTATTGAAAACTCGTCTATGAAAAGACAAGATGTCATCATCAAAAGGAACTGTAGCATAACCAAATACTAAAGCTGTGAACTACCCTGAGATAGTAGTTTTGACCGTGCCTGGAAGATGTCCACTGCACTTCCCTCAATTTTTATACAAAAATCTTGTGGTATCCCTGTGAATGGGCTGCAGTACCCTGGGCGCTCCTCGCTTGGGAACCATCGGTTTAGGCATTCACCTCTGGTGAGACAAACCCGAGAGTTTCTGAGCAGAGGAATGACCTAATCAAAGCAATGTTTTATTTATTTATTTATTTATTATTTTTTTTAAAGCTTAGACTCACTGAAGATGGACTAGATTGAAGGATATTGAAAACGAAGACAAAAGAAGGGAGACTCAGAATAAGGTATTTCATCCTGCCAAAATATTTTTTAAAATAACTATTGTTTAGTGTATGTAAAAAATTCTTGTAAATAGAATGCCATTGAGTTGCTTGGCCTAAGTAGGGGTGCTAGGGTTAATGACTGAAAAAACATGACAATGCAAGTACAGTCTTGGGCTAGAGAATATGACTTACTATACATAGGGAATGTGAAAATGTAAATAATATTGCAAGTCATTTGGGGCACCTGGGTGGCTCAGATGGTTAAGCGTCTGCCTTCGGCTCAGGTCTTGATCCCAGGGTCCTGGGATCAAATCCCACATTGGGCTCCCTGCGAGGCGGGGAGCCTGCTTCTCCCTCTGCCTCTGCCTCTCTCTCTCTCTCTCTCTCTCCCTCCCTCTGACTCTCATGAATAAATAAAACATTAAAAAAAAAATATTGCAAGTCATTCATTATTCTGAAATGGCAAGCAGATCCAGAGCTCACTATTCTGAGGCCCTCCTTCTTGGAGATTTGATGCATGAGCTAGGCAGCACAACAATTCCATTTAAAATAGTGTCTCAAAAGCCAGTCACTTGGGGTTTAGAAAGATGATTAAGCTCCTACTTTTCTTTATGATGCCCCCTTTTAAGAAGAATCATTTACTCTAATATTGGCAGAATGCTTCGCACTTATGGTTTGTACCTGTTTATCTGTGGGAGAAGTAGGGATGGTTGTTGTTTGACTTTCAGGGGAAATCGGAGCTTTAGAAAATTTGTGCAAAAGTAGTTTTAGAAGCACAGTATTAAATTAATTGTTCTATACAAATAAAATATTCCCCATATTCTGTAGTTATAAATACTTTTATATCTTTCCATAAGGACATTTAAAGGTATTTAATGAATTCTTCCTTAGTAGACAAAAAAAACAAAAAACAAAAAACAAAAAACCAGTTTTGCCAGAATGAAACAAAGAACCAAGGCTCAGGAGACTTGCTTCTAGAGGCAGATCTGTGGCTAATTTGCTGTAATCTTAGACAAGTCATTTTGGAATTATGTAAATTATTTCTACATAAATAGATGAAATATGTAGAACACGTTTTATCAGCTGAACAACCTAAGTGATGTGCTAGATCACATTCATCTCCACAGCAGATTCACTGAAACCATCAAATGCTGCATATGTTTCAGATAGTGCTATAAATCCATACTATTAAATAGGAAATGGATGGAGCTTAAACTATGAACTGCAGGAAGGAATCAGTTTTTCATGAATATTTTAGTAAATCATCAATAGCCATTAGCTAATTAGCCACTAAAATGCAATACATATATTTTAAACATTAAAATACATTTTAGAAGAAAAAAATCTATAATTTACATGTCTAAAGCCAGTTATTTCCACTTTTTAGCTTTTCTCTCCAGTGTATATCCATATGGACTTGGGTTTATAGGTGCAAGCACACAAAATTTTGCTTTTTACTTTTTTGCCAGTTAGCCTGATATCACAAATGTGTTTCCATGTTGAACCATTATCATAATTTTTACCTAACAGCACCATAATATGACATCAACTGCCTACACTTTGATTTACTTATTATTCCACATTTTTAGTGTTAAATTTATTCTCCATTTTTCACTATAATCTTTGCTGTAATAAGCTTCTTTATGTCTCTAGCTCTTTTTACTTCTTTTGAAGAGTTTCTTCAGGATAAATTCTCAAGAGTAGAATTACAGAGTCAAAAAGTATAACCTTTTCTATGGCTTATGACATATATAGCCAAATTGTTTTCAAGAGGCATATGAATTCACATTTAATGTATCAGCCTCATCGGGAATTTGCCAGCATTAAGCTATTATCAGTTTTAATGTTTATACTAATTTAAAAGATGTTAAAATTGCCTCATTGTTGTTTATTTGCATTTCTTTGAATATCAATAATGCCAAAAAATCTACCATGGGATTCAAAAATACACTGGATCAAATGGTTAGGTAGTCAATTTTTCTTTTCCCAAATAAAAAGTAGAAGTGAGATAACTTCATGAGTCCTAACACTATAGGAATACTGAAAAAAAAGAGATGAGAAGCAACTTTCCTCAGTTTATCCCAACATGCACTGCCATCAACATAACTTGTCATGAAATCACCTATCCACATGGAATTATTTTCCTACAGGTGAAACCTATAACAAAGGCATTCTAATATTATAAATATACTCAATTGTCAAATAACTCTTTGCTCATGATGTTTTCATTTAGTTCTGAAATAGTTCTGTAAACTTCAATCATAGAAATAAGATGCATTTATAGTTCTTCTCATGGCTGCCTTGAATAAACATTTTTTTTTTAATTGACAAGGGTTCACAATACCTAGCAAACAACTTAGGATATTTTAATGCAACTTCAACTTTTCAATTGCAGCTAAACACAAAATTGTCTTAATTCTAACTACTAAAGACAAGATGTTTTCATTTGCCACCAGCAAAACCCCTTCTTTCTGTTTTTCTTTGTGTGCTATTGCAGTTAGATGGTTCTTAATTAATTTGATTCATTGAAACTATGTAGAATTTCCTCTTGACTTCAACAAAACCTGTTTGTCTAATTTTGACTAGCAGTAATATATGAGAGGAATGTGTTTCCCACCAAAAGGATTAGTCACACTAAAGATTATTTGTAGATGTCCCAAAATTATTTTTCTGTGTAGTTTGCCTTAACTAAAATAATAGATGATAAGTAATAAATAAATAATAGAGACATGCTTAGGATAATTGTCATGAAACAAGAGTTCTAGAGTTGGAAAAAAGCCTGTCCAAGTGTTAATATCAGTTATCTAAATTTTTTCCCATATTTTTCTTTAAAATAGTGCCCTAAAGTATATTTATATTAAATGTCTTTATATTGTGCAAAATGAGGTTGGTTTCCACACTAATATGTACTTTGTAGAAATTGCTTTATTTTTTTCACAGACTTCCATGTGTCTTATGAAATACAGCTTAACTGCATTTGGGGAGAATTCCAGGTACCACAAAGTTAGTTCCTATTTGTAATACAGAACATAGTTTCTTAAAAAGTTAATAAGGGGGCGCCTGGGTGGCTCAGTGAGTTAAGTGGCTGCTTTCGGCTCAGATCATGATCCCAGGGCCCTGGGATCGAGTCCAGCATCAGGCTCTGCTCAGCGGGGAGTCTGCTTCTCCCTCTGCCTGCAGCTCCCCCTGCTTGTGCTCTCTCTCTCTCTAACAAATAAATAAAATCTTAAAAAAAAGTTAATAAGTATTTCACATACCTTTCTGAAGAATATTCCAAAGAAAATATTATCCAGTGAAAGCTCCATTCCATCAACTAACATCATTCATAAGGTTTTAAATTTTACATTAAAAGAATAATCCATATTTAAGAAAGAAAACAGATGAACATATGGGAAGGGGGAAAAGAAAAAAAGGAGGGAGGGAAACAAACCATAACAGACTCTTAATGATAAAAAACAAACTGAGCGCTGATGGAGGAGAGGTGGGTGGGGTTTGGGCTAGATGGGTGATGGGTATTAAGGAGAGCATCTGTATTGGCACTGGGTGTTGTATGTAAGTGTTGAATCACTGAATTGTACTACAGAAACCAATTTCACACTGTATGTTAACTAAAATTTAAATTAAAAAAAAAAGAAGAAGAATCCATGACAAGCACATAATGCATGTTTACTGAAGAAGGAAGGAGAGAGAAAAGGAAGGAAGGGAACATGAAAGGAAAGGAGGGATGATTATTCCAGTAAATAAGAGCTATTTATATAATAATTACATTAATAGATCAAATTTGAAAATACAGTACTATCCCAGATGGTAAAAAGGCTTTTGATTAAAAATAAAGTAAGTTAATCTGGGAACAAAATGAACCATCCATAATGTAATAAATACAACTTATTAAAAAATTACCCAATGCCAAATACCAAAGGCATTCCCATTCATACTGAAAGCAAGTCAAGGTTGTCACCTATCAACACTAAAATCTTATCTTGAAATTTGATATAGTGCCAAAAATAAACGAAAAAAGGAAACAGTGAATATATATTTCAATTGGAGAAGAAAGATCAAAATTGCATTTTTTATATTATATGATTGATGGCCTTGAAAAGCTCAGGGGACCAACTATAAAACAGATTTAATGAAAAAAATACAAGAAAATAGCCAAATAAAAATACACAGAAAATTCTGAAACATCTACAAATAGTCTCTAGTGTGACTAATCCTTTTGGTGGGAAACACACTCCTCTCATAAATTACTGCTACTCAAAATTAGGCAAGTAGGTTTTGTTGAAATCAAGGGGATATTCTTTTTTTTAATTTTTAAAGATTTATTTATTTGAGAGAGAGAGAGAAAGAGAGAGAAAGATGAGGGAGAGGGACAGAGTCTTAAGCATTCTCTGTGCTGAGCACAGAGCTGGACGTGGGGCTCTATCTCACCACCCTGAGATCAGGGCCCTGTGAAGATGACCTGAGCTGAAAACAAGAGTCAGAGGCTTAACCAACTGCACCACCTAGGCACCTGAAATCAAGGGGATATTCTATATAGTTTCAATGAACCAAAGGAATAGAAGGCTAACTGAAGACAAAGCATAAACCGACACCCTGCAACCTCCCCACCCCCACTCCTGGGTGGGATATGTGTGACATTCCTTGAGGAATCTCCCAACTATCTTAATGTTAATGCCTTGCTAGAGGGGTGAACAACCTTAACTTGACAGTGGCAAGGCCTCAAGTATCCTGTGAGTCTTCTTTAACATATGAAAATCCTTTTGAAACCTCCCTTTCCCTTACCTCCCCCAACTCCCAAGTATATAATCAGCCACCCCTCACAACCCCTGTGCAGCAGCTCTTTCTGCCCGCGGGTCCTGTCCCCATGCTTTAATAAAACAACCATTTTGCACCAAAGACTTCTCAAGAATTCTTTCTTGGTGGTTGGCTCCAGACCTCACCTATATTCCAAAACCACAACAGATTTAGAAGCACCTAACTGCAGTTGCACATGAAGGAAAAGCAGAAATAATCCAAATATTTAGATTACAGTAATCAGGAACAAACCATTTTAAAATATCCCTGTTCATGGGGCACCTGGGTGGCACAGTCGTCTGAGCGTGGGACTCTTGGTTTTGGTTCAGGTTCTCATCTCAGGGTCATGACAGCAAGCCCAAGTTGGGCTCAGCTTAAGATTCTCACTGCCTCTCTCTTGCCCCTCCCCTCCATGCTCTTTCTAAAATAAATATACAAATCTAAAAAAAAAAAAAAAAAAGACCCCCATTCAGAAGAGCAAAAATATATAAGCTTAATCTGAAGGATCTACATGAAGAAAACATAAAAACCTTTTTGAGAGAGATTTTTTTTAAAGACTAAACTAAATGCAGGTATATGCCTGAATGAAAGACAAAGCTTTAAATATATTATCCCCAAATAATATATAGGTTCAAGGAAATTACAATCAATAATTATTAGTAAATATTAATATCAATCAAAATAAATAGAAAATATTTTAATGCCTAAAGAAATATTTCTGCAGTAAAAAACTTACTATTGGGGAGGGTATGTGCTATGATGAGCACTGTGAATTGTGTAAGACTTGAATCACAGACCTGTACCTCTGAAACAAGTAATACATTATATGTTTAAAAAAAAAGAAGATAGCAGGAAGGGATAAATGAAGGGGGGGAATCGGAGGGGGAGATGAACCATGAGAGACTGTGGACTCTGAGAAACAAACTGAGGGTTCTAGAGGGGAGGGGGGTGGGAGGATGGGTTAGCCTGGTGATGGGTATTAAAGAGGGCACGTACTGAATGGAGCACTGGGTGTTATACACAAACAACGAATCATGGAACACTACATCAAAAACTAATGATGTAATGTATGGTGATTAACATAACATAATAAAAAAAAACTTACTTGAAATCGAAAATTTTGATTTAATGTTATTTATTCATTTTAGAACATACACATAATTACATAAAGAAGGCAATCTCTTATCTGTTGCGAACAATTAAGAATTGATAATTTTCCAGAATATATGAAAGCAATAGATAGATTTTTCTAAGCAACCGGGGACAAAACTTGTATTATTATTTTGGATTTGGGGATTATTTAATTGAAAACTTCCTCTCATTTTTGTGGCTTTTAGATTTTCTTTCCAAATCAAAATACTTGTACTATCATTTATTCCTGTAAAATTCAGCAAGTTGGTCAATGCCTCAAATCTTTGGTGACTTCATTATTAAAATGAGATAGGATCTGGATAACAAGTTTAGC
The DNA here is from genome assembly GCF_011800145.1 of Mirounga leonina. Lineage (NCBI taxonomy): Eukaryota > Metazoa > Chordata > Mammalia > Carnivora > Phocidae > Mirounga > Mirounga leonina. The sequence goes on from NW_023270702.1 coordinate 16,237,052, forward strand.
AATTGGATCTCCTCTTTCTGCTACACAAGGAACAGGAACTATTATGAAAAGAAAATCCTGCTCATTGATCTGCAAAAATTTTAGAGGGCTTCTTCTGTTTACATCAGACTGCTTTCTGACCATTTAATTATAGAAACAGATTAAAAGATTTCTTAAGTAAAATTAAATCTTTGGCTCCTAAATAGATTGGCAATTATATTGCTACATATGCAGCTGTAATTGTAAAACACTGCAATACAGTCTTATCTGAAAATTTTCTTTTTACACAAATATGAACAATTGTGCACTTTTTATCAATGGAATGTACACCCCTTAAGTTTTGGAACAACGAGCCTTTCAGTATCCAAGTTACTTGTCTTTCACATTTGACCTTTCAGCACATTGGCAGAATCAAACAACAACAAATCAAAGGACCTTCACAAACCTAAACTTAAAAGCATCAGGGAACAGATTTTATGCAAAATATTTCCCTGAGGCTTAAGGGTGAGATCACATACCCTTTCTCTGGCTTCTTAAAAACTCTTAATTCTTTGCCTTGGGACTTTCTGATAAAACAGCAATCAGACTATAAATGGTAATACTCTGTAGAGTGATAGATTGGAGCAAGTTTGTCCATTAAACCATAAGATAGTGTGCATTTATGAAGTTAATGACAAATGATCCCTTTCTGAATTAATGCATTACTTTATTCACCATAATTATTGATCCCTAAAAGCCATTCTTTGTGCTAAAGTGCTTTAACCAAAGTGCCTTAATAGAATGTTCATTAGTGACCTCATAAAATGACACACATGCAAAAGGAGAATAGAGACCTAAGCCATATATATCAAAATCTTGAATATGACATACACAATTGGAAATCTTTCAGCAGAAATCACATATGAACAAGTAATACAAAGAGAAATCTAAACCTTGTATATGCTGGGTTCCATCCAAAATGGAATCCAACCCATATTTCCTACAGGAACACCGCAATGATCAATCATATAGCAGACATCAGAAAGTGGAAAAACAGTGGTAATACATTAAAACACATTTTCAATAGACCTAAAACCAAACCCTTGAAATCTATGAAGAATGAAGGGGAATGGGGAGGGGGAGAATGTGCCCCTGCATAATACAGTAATTCATCTTCACTTAATAAGGTATAGGACACACTCAAGTGTGCATAAATCATTTTGTGTTTGTTCGCTTTGTACAATATGTGGCCTGATAGGAATACTTTGACCACTGCTGATGTCAAAGAAGAAATATCACAGCTGTTAGACAAAGAAAGGTTATATTCCCTTGCTAAAGGTACAGAATTCACCTCCACTAACCTATAATCAGGAACAAGTTCCAAATGGCTATTGGAATTAGAAAAATTACACGTGACGTAATTAGAAATTTCATGCTCAAAAAAGACCTCACACTAGTAAACAATATGGCTTTGGAAACATGAAGCAAAAGTGTTTCAAATTCTAGCTGTTCTAAATGTACCATAAGTAATATCTTTTATTAGGTAATGTAACAGTAGAGACAAATTTAATCAATCATTTTTGGAGGAGAAAGTCTTACCCTGCAGATAACTTATACAATCAGTAGATTGTACATTAATTATTTTCTAATAACTAATAATTTATTTGAAACTGTACTTCAAGTGTCTATCCCCAAGTTCTTTCCATACTTTGTCTTTTGGCTAGAGAATTCCTTGGTTATCTGTTTTAAAGCTATTATGAGAAGGATTAGAAGAAAATACATCGCAGAAGGCACATGATGAACAATATCACGTATCTAATAAAGAGGTCACACAGATTGATGAACTCTTTTAAAAAAGGGCACTTGGAGAAGTTACCTCAAATGTGCTGATTTTTGCTATGTTATGCATTCTTACAAATATTTTGTAATTATTTGTTTATCTACTTTCAAAAAAGAATGCTTCTGACATCCGACACTATGACAACTCTAGAGCTGTGATTTTTTTCAACTGGTTGTTAACAAGCAAATATTTAAGCAGTGGTAAACGCACCCTGAAATGTGAAATATATGTATAAATAAAGAAATGTATATATATATTTGTATATATATAGTTTTCATTTAAGTTCTTTATTATTTTAACTATGCATTTTAGGAAATAAGAAAACTAAATTCTGTTCCTGAAACAAATATTACACTATATGCTAACTAACTGGAATTTAAACAAAAAGTTGAAAAAAGAAAAATAATTTCCTCCTGAAATGGCAGCCAATAACTAAAGCTAAAAATCTCAAATCTAACCTAAGGTCAGGAGTCCAGGTTGTGAGAGTATCATAATGATAGAGGGAAAAGGAAGATTAATGTTCAGCCAGTGCTTTTTTACAAATGGCTAATCTATGTACATCGCATTATTCCCTAAACAAAAGTAATTATATTCTTTCTTCCTGCTTCTGCTAAAGCCATCAGACTAAATGTCCTGTTTTTACTCTTTTCTATTAATACTATCTTTGATGAAAAATTTTAATATGATCTCTTCAGTGTAAAACTTTTATCATATGACATATGAAGATATTTGGGGCATGGGAACAGGAAAACACAGTGTGATTGGCCCCAGGCCTCATACGTTATCTTAGATAACTACGGAGAGCATACTTGAGTTTAGGTCTATAAGCCCCTTTCTTCCTCTGCATTAAAAAAATAAATTCTTTCACACCATAGTTTCCTTACTTTTAGAAATAATTACGTGTTTTCCTCCTGCAATTCAGTCAGGATACCATGGGAGGCTTAAAAAAAAATGTTAATAAGGAGCAGTAATTTTTTTAAAAAAAGCTAAAATGCTACTCAGTGGAATTTTGTAAGAATCTGCTGTCCTTATGAAGCTTGTGTTACTTACAGAGGAGTAAAAATTCATCATCTCTGATTTTAGTACCTCACTCAATAATTTCACTTTATTATTCTCTTCATCCCTCTTCAAAGCCCTTCGATAATTCCAGTTTTATTTTCAGTGCTTTTCTTCAGTACCAAAATCTTGCTGAAATAAAACCTGACTGTGGAATCATTACAGGATTTTTTGGTAGGGTGGTCATTAAAATGTGAGCATCTCCCACATATAACTTCTTCTAAGGGCATAACATAACACTAATACTATATTTTTTATGGGAAGAAATATTTTTCTTTGTGTGCTAAAATCAAGAGCAAGTGAAATCACACAGCACTAAATTCTGAAATTTTAGATAAAAAATTTCACAAATAAGTAAAAGATGGCTATGATATTAAGGATAATCATTAACTGCACTTACAGATTATAATTTTTTCCATTTATACAGGTGATACTATTTTAAACAAAATAACTTCCATGCCCAAAAATATGGTATCTAAGGATGAAAGGAATCAAAAGAGTTAGGGAATACATGAAACTTAAAATTCTGAAATATTTTATGATTTCATTTCAAGGATAAGGAATATTTAGAAAACAGAAATAAGAACAGAAGATCTTGAACTTTAGAATACATAAGAATCACTTCAGGTGATTGAAAAAATGCAGCTTCCCAATATGTCGCCATCAAAGATTGTAATTTAATAGATGTGGGTGGAATTTGGGGGATCTGCATTTTAGCAAATATTCCCAATGAACCTGATTCAGAGAGTCTGTTTGAGAAACACTTGAATAAATGGGCAGAAGAACTCAGGGCCCTTGACTCCAAGTTAAACATTGTTTCTGCTATACCACAACATCTTTGACTTTTATGGAATTGTTAAATTCCACTTTTAAAGGATGTGCAAATATTTGGAATTATAAATCCAAAGTGTCCATTGAGTTTTGACCTTGATTTACAGAAATTAGTATTAGAAATGTCATCCTTTCTTCCTGGGAGTACTTGGCTCTACTTAATTTAGCTACACAGAGATCACTTTGACTATTTCCATATTATTGTGGTTCTGGCTGCAGGGAGGGATGACTAAGATCTGATAGGTGTTTTCTGGTCAAAAATATAGATGGGAACTCAAAACATGACCCTTTGGTTGGAACAAAACCACTGACTGGTGGTTAGATTTACAAGGACACCATCACCTTGAAAAATAACTTCCTTGGGAACACATGAGTGGCAGCACTTAATTTACCATCGTTAAATGTGCTCTGGCTTAAAAAAAAAAAAAAAAAGTGCTGCATCTCTCTGAAATTGGATATTGGAAATTCTTCTTAAAATGACAAATCACTGGACTATTTTACCTTACACAGAAGCTTAAAACTGCAACAAAATAAAATCTGGATTTGTTCATCAAATGTATGCAGTAACTTGTCAAGAAGAGGAAAAGGTAAATTTTTCCACCTTCACCAGCTTTCTACTTTAACCTCCTAGAGGCAATATCCTCTACCCATTCTACCTTGATCAAACAGAAAAGCAACTATATCTAAAATTGTGCCAAATGTAAAATACATTGTAGAAAATTTCTTTTTTTCCCCAGAAAGTGAGAGAGAAAATAGTTGTTCAATTTAGGGTAATTATCAGCTTCTTGAAATTTAAATCACAAAGTGCTTTCTATTCTTTAACTTAATTACCTTGCATGGATTTAAAACACTGATCACCACAAATAAAATTTCTTTTTCACAAGAATGAGAGAAGTTTAATTTAAAGGAGTTAAAGAATCAGAGTTTAAGGCTTCATTCTATCACTAACTTGAACCTCTTAAAGCCTATAACTTGAACTTCTGCTTCACTTGTAGATAATATAGTGACTCATCTAAGAATTTAATGAAATTGATTACAAAAGATTTTGCAAACCATAAGTCAGATTTTATAATCCCATTTATATTTGAATTTTCTAATTAGGAAATTAAAGCAATACAGAGGCGGAAGGGCACTGAACCCCTGAACAGTTAAAAATCTGTATATAACTTCTGACTCTCCCAAAACTTAACTAGGAGCCTACTACTGACCTAAAGGTTTACTGATAACATAAATAGCTGATCGATAAATATTTTGCATGTCGTACATATTATATATTGTATTCTTACAATAAAGTAAGCTAGAAAAAAAAGAGGATGTTATTAAGAAAATCATAAGGAAGGGAAAACACATTTACAGTACTGTATTGTAAAAACTCTGTGTATATATGGACCTGTACAGTTCAAACCCATGTTGTTCAAGGGTCAACAATACACTGACGTGCATTATGGGATCTTGCCATCAGTGCTCCTGTATAGTATAAAAGCACTGCTAAACATCCTGGGAGCATTTCAGAAGAGGAGCGCCTCAATTTGGTTACCTATTTTCTGTGAAGTACTCTTGAACACAAAAGCCTCTGAGTGTTAATTGACACTTTCACCTTGAATTGGAGAGTCTTGATAAATTATCTTTTTTTTTAAATGTCATGTTGTACTCCTCACATCATTTTACTCAGTTTTCCTCATTTCCAAAGGAAACACAGCAAGATTACATGGATAGATTTGCTCACATCAAGGACAATGTACATGAAACACAATGACCAGAGCCAAGCCATACCTTCTTAACACGACTTCAGTTCAGAAGGTAAGGTTGTTATAAAATTCCAAAATTCAAGCGTATGTTTCCTCATTTTATATATTGTTCTTAAATCTTTCCCATATATGAAGTAAGTTCATAGACCTTTCATTGAAAATGATCCTACATGGGGTACCTGGGTGGCTCAGTCGGTTGGGTGTCCAACCCTCAGGCCATGATCTCAGGGTCGTGGGATGGAGCCCCACATCGGGCTCTAAGCTCAGCACGGAGTCTGCTTGAGATTCTCTCTCTCCCTCTCCCCCTGCCCCTCCCCCTGCTCATGCTCCTTCTAGAAGGAAAGGAAGGGAGGGAGGGAGGGAGGGAGGGAGGGAGGGAGGGAGGAAAGAAAGAAAGAAAGAAAGAAAGAAAGAAAGAAAGAAAGAAAGAAAGAAAGAAAGAAAGAAAGAAAGAAAGAAAGAAAGAAAGAAAGAAAGAAAAGAAAGAAAGAAAGAAAAGAAAAGAAAAGAAAAGAAAAGAAAAGAAGGAAGAAAGGAAAGAAAGAAAGGAAGAAAGGAAAGAAGAAAGAAAGAAAGAAAAGTTCTTTAAAAAAAAGAAAATGATCTTACTTATTTAATAAATGGAAAGTATAGCTATTAATAGAATTTGGACCGTATTTATCAGCTAACTGTCCAACAAAAATGCTACTAAATCTCTATTTTATGCAGACCAGCAAAACAGAAGTGGCAAAAAGAAAGTCTTATTGTAAGAAAGTAGCAGGTTCTTAATGCTATCTGATGAGTGTGGAGAGGGAATGATCTGGGTTGGGGGACGGACAAATCATAGATGTCTAACCTGATCTAAGAGAGATCCCATAAAGAAGCTGAGATTTCAGGAAGGGCCCATTTAGGTGAAGCGCAGAGCAGGTAATACCAGTACAGCTGGGGAGTTGAGTAAAGGTGTGGAGGAGGGAACTATATAAAGCTTGTGAAAAGATTAACAAAAGCACAACTTACATATGCCCGAAGTTAAGCAGTGATCTGAGACTCATCAATGAATGAAAAAAAATCTAGATATCTTAGGTATCCAAAATAAACTTCTATATCAACAGCCAAGGACTGGGAATCCAACTTATATGTTTAGTTACTGAGGTGACATTTCTGAACACAAAAAATAGATGGCCTAAGTTGACTTTAAAAAAAAAAAAAGCTTAAATTTAATGAAAAAAGTGGATGGGATATTTTCTCTTTTATGCCAAATGCTTGTTTGATTGGATTTTTTACATTGCAAACAGACGTTTTAAAGTAATTTCAGTACACTTTAATCTTAATGACAGAGAAGTCATGACATTTAAATGTCACAAGTATTTGCTGTAGAGGTTTTCTCTTACAAAAAGTTACTAAAATACTAAAGAGAAACAGACCAGATATTAACGGTCGGGGTCTCTGTGTGTAAAGTAATGAATGATAGTTCTTCTTCTGTATAATTAAACACGAATTCTTACAGTAGTAAACAGTAAAATGAAACAAACTCCAGCTAATAATACTTACTGAATTATTTGGACTACTTCAGCATTAAAAGATAGAAAAGTAGAAAAGACGAAATAATGGCCCAAACAAGATAAACGGTTATGCTCACATAACTCTCCCTCCTCCCCCAAGGAACCTAAATCTTGTCTAGTTCAAGCCTCCGCCATCCCAAAAGTGTGGCCCTCAACCTCTTGGCCCAGTAAAGTTGTAGCTGAGTTTTAGGCAATGCAATGGAGAAGGACATGAAAAAGAAAAAGAGGGCAAAGAGTTTGTGTTGGCGGTCTCTGAAGGAGTGTATTAGTCATCTATTCCATATGACAAATTACCACAAACTTAGCACCTTAAACACAGGTATTTATTATCTTACAGTTTCCTTGGGTCAGGAATACAGACACAGTCTTGCTAGTTCCTTTGCTTAGCATTACACAGTGCTGCAATCAAGATATTGGCTGGATTGCATTCTCATCTGGGGTCTAAGTGGGGAAGAATCCATTTCTAAGTCAACTCAGGTCATTAGCAGAATCCATGTCCTGTGGTTGTAGGACAGAGGACCCTTCTTTCTGGCTGTTGGCTGGAGGCTGACTTCAGCTACTGGAGGACACAGCTCCTAAAGGCTGTTCACAGTTTCTAGAGGACTCCCACAGTTTCTCAAGGACTTTTGCAGTTCCTTGACACATGAGCACCCGCAGTTTGGCCAGTTATTTCATCAAGCCAGAAAGGAGAGCCTCTAGAGTTAGTCTGCTAGCAAGGTGGAGTCTTATGTAACATAACCTAAACAAGAGAATGACATCCTGCCACCTTTGCCATATTTTATTGGTTTGTGACAAATCACTGATCCTGCCTGCCCTCATAGGGAGGGAGAGGATATAGGGAGATGTCTCCTGAACACCAGGAGACAAAAATAACAAGGGCTTCTCTCATGTCTGTCTACTACAGGAAGGTTCCCAGAAATAATCACACAATCTTCCCTCTTGCATCCCATTAGCTAAAGTTGAGCCACATCTAGCTGGAAGATGCAGCCCTTTTTCCCCCCAGATTGCCACATGTCTTAATACCAATGTGATTATTGTGGAAGAAGGAGAGAGTGAATTTTGGGAGACAACTAGCAGATGTCTTCCAATCAGAGACCTTCCAATCAGAACTTCTGCAGCAATCCAGTGAAATAAGGAACATGACAGCATCTGGCATAGATTAGTAGGCAGAGGGATAGTAGTTTACTAAGGGTCCTGTCCCACTGAAAGAGCTTTAACATTTGAGTAAGTGACTACAGAGAAATTTTTTTTTTTTAAGATTTTATTTATTTATTTGACAGAGAGAGAGACAGTGAGAGAGGGAACACAAGCAGCAGGAGTGGGAGAGGTAGAAGCAGGCTTCCCGCTGAGCAGGGAGCCCGATGCGGAGCTCGATCCCAGGACCCTGGGATCAGGACCTGAGCCAAAGGCAGCCGCTTAACAACTGAGCCACCCAGGTGCCCCTACAAAGAGAATTTGTTAAGTCAAGAAAATTATTAGTTACAAAGTGAATCCAATCCTTCAGAAATGTGGTGGTTGCAAACACTGAGACCTTTCCAAACAGGTTATTGCCAGGCTATTAAAATTAAATCATTCACATATACTCTCCACCCTTCACTCTCCAGTACCCTAGACCCTCCATGGCTGTGACTGTGGTTTTTGTTTTTTGTCTTGTTTTGTTTTGTTTTTTCTGGAGAACTGAAGAAATTGGGTCAAGTGTTATGAGTCACTAAAAATTAGTCCCATAGGTAAGTTTCTCTGACCCTTTACACACCCTCACTCCTCCCCAGACTAGGTCAGTTTGCTTGATATTTGCTCACATTACCCATAATGCTTTGTTGCGGACTTACAGTAGTGACAATTATAAGTAATGTAATTAAATTGTGAAATAATAGCTGTGTAATAATAATGTGAAAATCAGGAGGTCAGGGTTTAGCTCACTACTATATTTCTGCAGCACATTATATACATGTGCATAGATACACTATACATATTTGTTGATGGTCTAAGCATAACTAATGCATTGGGAAAGCATCACAATATAATGAAATGAGCATGAGTTTTGGAATTAAATTTCTACCTATCATCATTTTTTTTCACTCGCCTCCTCACCCTACACCCAACCTACTTCAAAGGTCACCCACCATCAGTGGATAGACTTTGGAACATTACTTATACTTCCTAAGCCTGGTCTTCTACTTCTACACAATAATAATGATACTTTGTTGAGCTCTTACACAGATTACATGACACAGCATATACAAAGCCCCAAGGTGTGACAAGTGCTCATCATGTTTTCTGTTTCATTGGCATCTCTGTTGCTATTATTGTGCAGAGGTTCTATTTATTACTATTTGTCAAAATGTAAGTTCTCAGGTAAAGGATTTGTAAAACAGACACAGATGGATACATATATAAAATGACCAAGTCTGACGTGAAGGAATGATAATATATAGTTTATTATTTGTAAAGTAACATAAATTAAATTGATATGGTTTTCCTGGCTTTGTTTGGTTTACTGAAAAACAATAGCTTTCTATATGTGTTACAGTTAAGATTCTTAAGAGCCAGAAAACTGTTGCTCCTAGAGTAGTGAAGCTTGAATGAAAAATATTTGTTACCACCCCAAGCCCTTCAACCAAGTTAAAAAAAATTTTTTGCGTAAATACAAAGCTATCATGTTTTAAATGTACAATTTATATATAAAAGTACAGGCACAACTACTAATGGAATTTTTCAAAGGTTAATTCTTAAATATACTTTACATAAACTGCTTAAGAAAAATAATATTTTAAGATTTGGATTCATTTGTCCAAGCAATACTTATTTATCTTTGCCAAAGGGCTGCACTGTATCCTACAGAGGAAAAATAAAACGATCACGAATCCCAACAATTAAATTGAGACTTTGGAGAAAAATACTTTGCACTTAATCAGTAGGTTCCTGTAATTTCACTCATCTATGTGTTTTTCAAGTTTGATTTTAAGAAAACTGAATGACAGCATCCACTACCTTTTCTCTCAGAATGCCAAAGATGCCGAGCAACACTTAAATTTAATGCTAGGTGAGCAGAGTTTCCATTTTCATTTCTTCTATACTACTGAGGGCACTTGTTCATATCTGAGGGAGAAAAACTGTATGCATAAATTTTCCCTTTACCAATTAAATTTTCATTTTTTATACTCACAGTTCTCTAATTCAAATGTTTGGTGGAGAAGTCAGTCAAAAAGCCTCAAGCCTAAGAATATTGGATTTGTCAATCCTTAATGTACAGGGCATCTCAATTTTCTCTGCTATTTCTCTTTTCTCTAACAACTTCTCATATCACTATTTCAAAGACATACTTTCAGAGGAACAAAATAAAATTAATTCATACAATTCTTACTCCTTGAATATTTATTATTTTCTTCAATCTCTTGAAATCCAAGGATCGGATATAATGGAGAAACATCATACTAAGATGGAAGGGAATATATTCCGAGTTCTTTATGAAGCCTGTTTTCACACAATTTGAGAGCAGAATCACCCACTTTACTCTCACAATGAGTCTGTCTGGTACTTCATGGCATGAGGCCAAACAATAAAATGATGTTTTAATGTTGCAAGTGAGTTCAAAGAAACACCTTAATGATGTTTGGTCCTGCCTGAATATTAAGAATAGCTTCGAAGACTCCAGAGCATGTTCTACAATCTGATGATTACTTGTATTTCCCCATTAAGATGGAACAAAACAAGTTATTTCAACAGTGTCTGCTAAACCTATAGATACGAATATGTTTACACTGCCAAACAGTCATCACCCTAGGCTTGTAATTAACTCTAGAGACATTATGACTAGCACGTACGAACTTAACCTAGTTGCACAAAGAGAAAAAACTATTTTTCGAGGACAAAGCATTTGAAATTAAACAGAATTGATAGAAAATAATGAGTAGAGGTACTCTTCAGCTCAGGAATAAAAAACATATAATGACAGAATAAAATAAAATAATTTCCTTTTTCAGAAACAGTGTAAAACATTACCTACTAGACTGAGAAAATAATTTGTTTCTCCTCCTTAGTGTGTTTTAAATGACCACTGTTGTGAGACCCTCTACCTGGGGCAGTGGAAAACACAAAATGAACCAGTGAGGGAGGCAGCCCTCAACGAGGTAAGATTGTAGCAGCCATTTGCCTGTTTCCAAATTTTGCTACCTTTTACTTTAAAAAATTTTTTTTTTATTTGATAGTTTACTTAATTGATTGTATGGAGAACCAATTAAAATACTGACTTTATTGTATATTTATTATGATTAACATAAAAACAGATACTGTTTTTGAAAACCAAATAATTTATATACTAATAAATTTTCAGGGGTGCCCAGGTGGCTCAGTCAGTTAAGCATCCGACTCTTTTTTTTTTTTTTTAAGATTTTATTTATTTATTTGAGAGAGACAATGAGATAGAGAGAGCATGAGAGGGGGGAGGGTCAGAGGGAGAAGCAGACTCCCTGCCGAGCAGGGAGCCCGATAAGCATCCGACTCTTGACTTCAGCTCAGGTCATGATCTCAGGGTCCTGGGATCAAACCCCATATCGGGCTCTATGCTCACTGGGGAGTCTGCTTGAGGATTCTCTCTTTCCCCCGTCCCTCTGCCCCTCCCCCCCACTTGCACTCTCTCTCTCAAGTAAATAAATCTTTAATACTTATAGTAATAATAAATGTTCATTCTTACAGACCACATAAAGACAATCTGTGCTCTCAATAATGTTCTAAACCTGGGGGTCATAAAGTATGCTCTCAGGTAAGTAGCATGTGCATCACCCTCGAACTTGGTAAAAATGCAAATTCTCAGGCCCCACCCACCTCCACTAAATCAGAACCTCTGAGAATGGGGCCTAGCAACCAGTGGTTTAGTAAGCCCTCCAGAGGATACTGATGCAGACCGAAGTATGAGAACCACAGCTCTAACCTAGTCTATGGTGTTTTATAAAATGAAATCTTCATACCACAAATTCAACCTTATATACTTTTCACAGGCAATGTTTGCAAGGAGACTTGGAAGCAGGTAAAATTGATCTTTCTGTGGCTTCCAAGAAGCCCGATACCTGATTCCACTTTGCTGCCTCCTAACCAATCATTTTGCTGAGATTTCTGATTTTGATCTATTTTCACTTTAACATCTCTTAAGACAATAGAACTGGGGTATGCTTCCTTGAGCTGAGTTAGCAGTTCCCAGCTAGAAACATGTTTTCTTTGAAATCTTCACTCTATTACCTTCAGCTTAACAGCGTCACTAATTACTACAACTATAAATCCAAGCTGAATATTTTTCAAGAAAAGTAATATACTTACTAGCTATTTCAGGCCAGAAGTACTGATGTGTTCTTTATAAACACCTGCATTTTTTAAAACTAGTTAGAATAATATACTGCTTTAATTTAGGCACTGAAAAATAGAAAACAACTCTGCAAATACAAATGACTTTTCCTAAAATTCTTTTATAACCATCACCCTCCACACAGAAGCCTTTAGATGAAAGCCAAAGATCTATCAAAATATACAAATAATTTGTAACCTATTAAAAACTGTTAAATCTCTACATCACCGTGATTCAAAGCCTTATTTCAGAGTCACTAAATACAATAATTATTTCAGTTTACAAAAGTGCGTAGATTTGTTCTTTTTCTCTTCTTCTTAATGGTTTCTTTAGATATTTAATTTACAGACTCTCCCTTTTGCATTTGAAGCTGTGCGTCTGACAAGAATATTTCATATTGTCTCAAGGCTTCTCAGAGGTTGCCAGAAGCCTGAACTTCCATTTTTTGAGGTCCCCAGTATGTATGTAGATAGTAGTAATAGATAAGCTAAAGGTAGTTACAAAAACTGGGGTATATCCTTAAAGTATAAACTAGCACATTTGTCACATTAAAAAATACCATATCAGCTCATCTGGACATGATTTAACTTGAGATGCTTCACAAATGTGAGGCCCTGGACCAGACTGTTACCTTCACCTCTGCCTCATCTGCTGTCACAGGTTCTTGGCTGTTTATAACTCACGTTACACTAAATTGGAACACCAATCTGGAGGAAAAAATTGTTCCCTGGCCTTAATGTTCTTGGGTTAGAAAAAGAAGATAGGAAGGAAAGGCTAGAGGGGGCAATGGTGGACAAGCTATCTGTCCTGTCCTTACCTATCTGCTGGGCAAGTAAAGAGAAAGGGATTATAGGCGGCCTATCGATATGCTACTACATTGGTCTAAATTTCCCATGTGCCCAGATGGGAATTTCTGAAAGAGGGCTATGAGATTTAACTATCTCATAGGGAAAGATGTCATAACCCTAAAATATCTGTACTTTCAGATGGATGGCTGGAAGTAGCAGTCACCCAGGAAGGTAGCAGTTCTTCCCAAAGCATCAGGAAACCCGATTGTGCCTCTGTCACATCTAGCTAAAGAAAATGCCAAAACATAGTCGTAAAAATCCTAAGGATCTTATTCTGTAAAAGAGGTTTTCTATTTTATTTTTCTTTTTGTACAGGGAAAATAGAAGAAGAAAGAAGTGAATGCCATTTCTGAGCTTAACTACAGATCTTGAAACATTCAGAATGTATGGATTCATTAATCTTTTTTTTTTTTTTGATGATTGAAATGATGAATGTATGATATGGATGACATATCATATGGATAACAGAGCAGGCTCTCTTGAAAGGAGTGTAAAAAAATAAATCGAGGTTCCTAAAATTCCTGAAAGGAAAAGGGAGGGGCACCAATTAAAAAAATAATAAACCAATCTAATACATGTCACTTGGTCAAAGAATTTTACCATCTTGACATTTTTGTAGGCTTCCAGAAGGAGTAATAGATTCAGACACTTCTGTAACCTCTCTATCATGTAGATCAAGAAGGATATACAACTTTCCCAGCTTTTTTAAATTCCAAACTAACTCTTTCAGGGCATTGGGATCTAATCAAAGGTCTTGCTCTACAATATCCAAATGCCCTCATAAAGTTAATAAATGGCCAAAATGTTTAATTCCTGTATCATTTATTTGGCTCTTTCAATTCCCATGGACAAAAATTTCAACTCAAGATGCTTCAAAGCAAAATACTGATTCATATCTGAAAACTGAAAAACAAGGTAAGTTCTTGTTTCAGCCACAGCTGGATTCCGAACTCAAACATCCCCATCTGGGTTTAACTTTTCTCCAACTCCCAGGCATGCCTCCCTGAGTATTAGCTTCATTCTCAAACTTCATATGCTGACACAAGAATTTCCAAGCTCACACATTATTCTGCAAAGTCCCATAGAAGAGGGTCCACTTCCCTAAGTGCGGGTGGGAGGGGGTGGCCAAAAAGTCCTAGAACGGTGCCTTTTTGTCTCTGATTGGCCAGGCTTGGTCACATACTTCTCTGTAAACTAATCCCAGCCACCAGAAGGACACAACACCTCCAGTGGTGAGACCTGAGTCTTGGGTCACCCAGTGAGAGTAGCTGTTGACCTGAAGCAAATGGGCTAAAGGGTGAGGCAGTGCGGTTGGAGCCTCCAAAATAAACAGGCGTACTGCTTCCATAAACAGGTGTAAGTAGCTGGGACAAAGACCACAGATGCCACTACAAGTTATCGTTAGAAGACCCCACCTCCCCCACGTACTAAACTCTCACATATGCTATGTTAGTGGATCAAAATAAGATTTTAAAAAATCATTCGATTGAGGCTCCTGATCAAATAAAGTTTTGAAGGAGTGCAACCTCACACCTTGTATCCAAAATGTCGCCTCAACTGCCGGTCTTCCGCTCGTCTTCAGGAACTGGAACACATGGCCTTGCAGAAAGCTGGCAAACAGAGGCAACTCTGGTTTACCAGTCGCCCGCCACACGCTGCCAGGTCCAGGTCGTGTCACCACCAGCAGGAGCAAGACCAGAGGGGACGATGCACCCACTTCCTAGGCGGCGCGACCAGTCTCATCCTTGGCGGCCTCCGCCCTCTCCCAGCAGCGGCCGTCGGAACGCGCCGGCCGGGACGCGACGCCCGGGTCACCACGCCGAGGCCCCGGCTGGCGCGAGCCAGGCGGACGGACGCGCCTCCAGCCGCCGGCTCCCGCCCCCGTCCCCACCCCTTCCCCCGGCGGGCGCGCGCGCGGCCCGGGAGCGGGGAGGCGGCGGGAGGGCGGCGGGAGGGCGGCGGCGGCGGCGCGGCCGGGCGGGTCCCGGGGACGCGGTGCGCGTCGGAGCGAGCGCACGAGTCCCCGGCGCGCCCGCCGCGCTCGCCCCGCAGCAGCCGCCAGCCCTGCGCCGCCCGCGCTCCGGACCAGCCCCAGTCGCCCGCCGGCGGTGTCCGCGGGGTGCCCGGGCGGGCGAGGGAAGGGCCGTCCGCGTCGCCCCCGCCCGGCTCCCGGCACCGAGTCCCCTCCAAACGCCGCCCGGACCGCGGGGCCGCCCCCGGGGAGTCGCTGGGGCCGAGCGCCCCGGGAAGGAGGATCCCGCGGACGGCTGCAGCCCGAGGTAATCGCCGTGGACGACGGACGGGGCCGCTCCTCGCCCAGGACCCCGACCCCGGCGACTCGGAGTGCGACTCCAGAGGTGGCACTCCCGAGCAGGACAAGTTTCTCGCGGTTTGAAGGGGTCCTGAAACTGTCACTAGTTATTATTTAATTAGCCTTTCCTCTTATGTTTTAAATAAGTTTATTTAGACAATGAAAAAAAAATAGCCTCCCGGATGACTGTAGGTTTACAAATATAATCCCGAAACTTTTGCATGGTGTGGTTATTTGCTTATGCATATTTATTAACCTGTTAACTCTGCAGCTCGTCAGAAAATTGACATTTAAAATATTCTTTTAGGAACATTACAAGTTCGCTGTTGCGTTCAGGCATCGTGTTATTTATCAGCTTAGTTAGCATCTGTCTTCCCGAAGTGGTACCAAAGCCTGTCCCTTGGCGACGGGTCTTGCATGTGACACTCTTGCCCTCTAGTGCCTCACCAGCTTGGTAGCAGTTTGATGGCTAATATTAATAAGATGTTACATAACACAAGGGTACTGGGCCATAACTGGAAATGCTACCACTTGTGAAGCCAAAAAGCCTAAGCCGGTGGTAGTGGATGCTGCTGTTTCAGTTTCTTTTCTGTTGAAACTTTGTGAAGCATTGTCGGCGCTTTCAACTTTAATTCCAGGTAAGTGCATCTGTTTATTTACACTATCCATTAATGCTCACTCATAAATGTAAGAAGGGCTTCTAGTAAGAGAGAGCAATTTTGTTTTCAATTAATCTAAAAATTTCAGGATTGAACAAGTGCCTCATTTGATTCTTGTAGAAGAAATAGAGCATTTTAATTAAGTGAGACACAGAAATATCATTCTCGGGTAATTTTAAAGCTTCTCTTCACTAACATTGAAGTATTAAGGAGATGATCCCTTATAACTGCTTAAGATCTCCACCAACAAGTTGTAATTATTCTGCAGCAGATTTGTTAAACAGAACACATGTGTATTGCTTGATGGACTAGAAATATGTAAGCGACATTAGAGATTTAAACTATACCTGTCTATCTATACAGTAATGATCCTCAACAAATCTTTCTATTTGATGCAATTCATTTCATAAACATTGTTTAAAATTGCATAGTTAATAAAATTACATGCAACTGGAGAGAAAGAATCAGGCTATGTATTGAATATAGAAGCTTTAAAAGAAAATACATGTATCTTCCATTTAATATGTCTACTTTTTTTCTTCAAAAGAACCAAGTGAACATTGTTTAAAAGGTTTACCTAGATTATCTCCAACTAGTTCTTCTAATATCTGGAAACTATTTAAGCTTCAAACTCATTTAAAGTTGAAATTTAATTTATATTCTTTATAAACACATTGAAGTACAGCAACATATGTAATCTGGGAAGAGTTTTAAGGAAATCACTCCTAAGTAATATAAACAGCTACATCTTCATATTAGATTAAAATAGAAATCAAATATTCAGATACATGTGAAACTGATCTCCAACCCACTTTTTCTTTGTCCTTAGAAAATATCATATGATCAACTATTGAACAATGCTATTCACCACAGAGCAGAATGATACGGAGGACAAACTCTCAAACATCTGATAGTCAGCTGAAGGCATTTTTCCCTTTTTCTTCAACTATAGCTTCCTATTAATACTGTATTTGAGAAGGAGATTTCAAAAATAAATTTGAAAGAGACTCTTGAAAAATAGTACTGAACATATCAAGAGGTTTGCCCTAACAGAAGCTCTTTCTTTCTCCAGTTAACACAGTATCTATCATCTCTCATTTTTTATTGTTTTTCTTTATGGTCCTAATGGTAAAACAGAAGGCTTCTCTCTTTGTATAAGTAAATATTACTATTAAACTGGTCACGAGTTAATTTCTTCATAGTTTTTAGAATGAAAGATTCTTAGGTTACTAAAATGTTTTAGATAAAACAAAACTTTTATCTCTTTCTAGAGAGATTTGTTATAGTTTATTTCAGTTGAGTTATGGTATACCTTCTCTTTCAGTACATTTTCTTGAGGAAAGTATTATTTCTGAAGATTACAGCAAGTATTAGAGTAATTTGTGGTATAACTGAAAGGTTTGTTGAAAAAAAAAAATAGAGTAGAAGAGATAACCAGGCATTGAGTTTCATTTTTCTGGACTATATATATATATATTAACACATATTCAGTTCAATGCTGAAGAAGTTATTATAAGCTAAAATCTAAATATTCAGTGGTCAACTTGCTGTTTCAGAATTTTAAAACCATAAAGAAATTACAATTTTTTCTTTCAATTCAGGGAATCTTGTATGACTTCCTTGAAACCTGACTGAGTCTCAATTGTTGTTTAGTAATTAGTGCCAATTTTTAAACTTAAATATGTATTTGCTGAGGTATAAAATATATTCAAAGAAAACTATATTTAAATACTTTGTGATTTGTATGCACTATAAAAACAGAGAAATAGAATTGGTGATAAAAACACTACTCTCAACTAAATGAATGTCTTGGATTTATAACTGCTTAACAGTTCAGATGATAGGAAAAACCATGGAAGTTTGCTTTTCCTGAGGTGTGGCTATTGAAGATAAGCATTCACACTGACATGCATGAACTCTAAACACCTGTCCAGTTTAGAGGATGCTGCCAGACCACAAAAGTAACAGCTTACATTATAATGATAATTAGTCTGAACAATGCTCAAAATTGTTTTGTAACTGAATTTTTTTCTTAGAGTACCCAATAATTTGTTGTGGAAAACCAAATGGGTTTTTTGTGTTTGTTTTTAATAAAAACTATCCTTAGGTTCTGGGATATCACAGTGACCTTCATGTTACTCTAAACATTCTTCATCAATTTTCTTTAAGTTGTATAACTAGAGAAAAATTCAGGCTTTTCTACAATTAATGTGTATAACAAATTATCTCACAAAAACTCCTACAAGTTACTGAGGGCTATAACTCTTGATTACTATTACCAAACATGAGCTTAAAAATCAAGTGTTAAAGTCCCATACTAAACATTTTAGCATCTCAATGATGGGTTATCCATTTTACATACACTTCATTTTTAATTCTTTTCTTTGGTTATGATGTTTGAGAATAACATGAAGCTAGATATGAATTCTAGGCCTGGTTCTGCCATGAGAGATGTACTTTTGGACAACTCCCTTGCTAGCTCTGGGCTTTAGTCCCTTACCTGGAAAATGATGATCTCAGAGATCCTTTTCTATCTTCCTTGTTGTTCAACACTGTAGAAATTGTTTTGAAAGATAGGACAAATAGACATGAAAAAAATTAAATAATAATGCAAGACTTGTTGATTAGTACTGTTATCTAGATATTTAGTAATAGATACGAAAGTTTTTTAAAACAACAGTTAACTGTCATAGAATGGTTACTTTGTCCAGGCACTGTCCTAAGCACTAATATATTAATTTTTAGCTCAACGTAATCTTCAAAAAGATTATCTGAGGTAGATGCTCTAATTATTTCCTTTTCACAAATGAGGAAATTGAGGCACTGAGAGGTTACTTACCTTTCTAAGATCATATACCTGCAAGTGGTAAAGATGGGATTCAGTTTGAGTCTGGTTCCAATGCACATGCCCTGAACCACCAGATTATATTGTCTCTCTATAGGTTTTCAAGCATTTGTGCTTGATATGTCTCTTGATATAATAGAGGCAATTCATGTACCACTGTAGTCATTTCCACCACTTCTACCCTTATGTACTCCTACATATGAAATGATCATTTATTCATTCAAGAGATATTTACTCAGCACCTATTGTTGTGTCAGGCTTAAACCAGTGCCCAAGACCATTACATGTGGTGCCTTCCCTAAGGAAGTATATATAGTCCAGTTTAGGTGATTTCTTTCCTCTCCCATGATAGCCCAATTGGGTTGAGTGTCAGTTGCTCAAAAAGATGCCTAAGGTAACAGAGGAAGAATTTGTCTGACTTCTTTGTTGATGCATCCATAGGATAGAGATTAATAGAGCAAGACCTCAGACTTCCTAGGACTCCCTATCGTATTTCTTCATTGCTCCTCTCTGCTCTTTTTCCATTATCCTCTCTGCAGATCGGCTGCCTCTGCTTCTCTGGTTCATATAACCTCCCCTAAAACATAGCCAAAAATTTATCTGTGACTTTACATCATATGGTCTAGGCAAACAAGGAGAGATTAGGTTAATACTTTTGTTCCCATGACTCTGAAGAAGAATAAAAGCAACAAAGGTTATAGTAGATCCTGAAGGCTTCATTGGCAGTAGTCGTAATGCCCTGCTATTAGGCATACAGTGATGTATACATTGTAGCTCAATTAAGGGGATTTGGGAGACATTTTCTCCTTTAAGTCATACAGGCAGAACAAACAGCAAGCAGTAGTGGGGTAGTTTTCTTGTCTTGCCTCACTGGCTGGCATAACACTGAGAGAAGTGAAAAAAAAAAAAGATTGTTTCCTTGATAATTTCTAAAGACAAAGAAGGAGGGAAAGTTGCAATAGAAAGGCATTTTTCCATTTAATATATCAAACAAAGCCAGTGCCCCCAAGTGCAGCTATTTGCCCATCCATCCCAAAGGAAAACCACAGTTCTAGGGACAGAGTGTATTCTTGGTCTTACTCCATGCAAATCAGCATCTGACATGCCTACCACAGCAGGGTCCATTTAACATGACACAGTTTCACACATTTCTTCCCAGAGAAGAGCATGTTCTTTGTCAATTTTTAATACCACTAAATTACTTTTAGCAAATTCATGTAATGTATTTGAAGCCTCCCAATGCATTTTTCAACACTATAAAATACAGTTAATTTTGTGAAAGGGGAATGTTGTCAAGATCTTTTAAATATCTTTCATTTATGTTAGAACCTGAAGTTCTTTAGTTATTAATACTCATTTTCCAGATGGCAATCTTTTTTTTCAACATTTCTTGTACTGCCAACTTCAACGTGATTCTATTGCATTTAGAAATTGATTTTTACTTGAGGATGATGGCGGGTGGAAGATAGTGGGAAAGATAGGTTCCAGTGACAAGTAGATGCTTCCCCTTGCAGAGATCACAGTACTTTGCAAAATGTATGTTTGTATATATTCAGTTCTTTTCTATGTATACGGAATGGCTTAGGATTCCAAAATATAATTTCTCCCTCTGCCTTTTGTTAATGGTATATAATTAAATAATGGCTAATGCTTCCTTGGTGGAAAACAGATGTTTTCCTTTTTAAATACACATGCATTACAAAGCAACTCTAGCCATGCCAAATTCTGAAAAAATATCAGAATGGCAAAAATAGGTATTTGAGTAAGATTCAATAAAAGGTACCTTCTGGATGTGCCTGACTTATGGCTGTGGTCAAGGTGGTCACTGCCATTCACAGTGTTTATATTATCACCCTGATTATTTGAGGCCAGTGTGACTTGTGGAGGTATCCATTCACGGAAAATGGTTGACTTAATCACTGCCCTAGTTTGTGAAGGCAGCTGCTAGTTGTAAAATTTAGTACAGGCTCTCTTTTCACTCATTTAACAAGTATTCAGCGGGATGTTCTTACTTCAAGCAATGGATTGGTATCTAGAAGATAGAGGTGAACAGGACAGGTACTTACAAATGCTTCCAATCTCTGGAGAAATATTACACAAAAAGCCACATGGCTAATTATACCTATGGAATGTGCTGCGGAGGTAAAGTAGGTGGTGATGTGAGAGTGTGTAAAGAGGGAGACCCGACAGATCTGGGGAATCGAGGCTTTTGTGAGGCAGGATCATTTATGCTTAGAGCCATAGGACTCAGAGGCTGAAGCCAGATGAAGACACAGGAGAAAACTTCCAGAGGAAGTTTGGAAGTCCTTCCAAAGAGGACAGCATGTGAGAAGACTCTGAGTCAGAGAAGAGGTGGTTGCTTTGGGGGAACTGAAAGAGGACCCCTTTACCTGGAATTTGGAGGGGAGCACACCATTGAATCAGGCCTGAGATGTAAGAGTGGGAAGCGTTCCTCACAGTGTCTTGTAGGGCATGTATAGGAGTTTGCATTTTAATCAGTAAGTGAAATAAGCAGCCATTGATAAATTTGCTGCTGGGAAGAAACAATCCGATTTGCACTTTGATGCTGGACTGAGAAAAGTATAAAAGGAGCCCAGAGTGTTTATGAGGAGTCTAGATGTTGCAGTAGTTCAAGTGAGAGGGATGTTGCCTAGGAAAGAGCAGTATATTGAAGAGGTGAGGTGAGTTTTGGGAAATGGAAATGAGAGGACTTGGGTTTATTTAGATAAGCAGAGGTAAGCGGAAAAGAAGATGTCAAGGATGAGCTACTACATGGTCGTGGGAAGATGAAGATGGTTTTAGAGAGTAGATCACACAGTCCAATTTAGACAGGCTGAGTTCTCTTGTAACATGAATCCAGTGGAGCTAAACAGTGGCTGGCATATAATAAGAATACAGTTTCTGTGAGTTGTTGTTGTTATTATATCAAGTTGATAGTTCAAATTTGCAATCCTAGAGCTCAGAGGAAGGAGGCTAAACTAACAAATGAACATTTGGAATTTATTGGAGCATAGATGGTAGCGAAAGCCAGTGAGTATGTGAGCTCATCTGGGGTAATGGGAAGGAATGAGAAGAAGCCCAAGGATGGACATGATGCTGGGTTATGCCTCTGATTCTCTTCCTCTGCTCTGACTTTAGCTTCCTGCATCAGAGGTGGACTTGCTGCTCTTCCCACAACTCTCCTTATACTGGAATGCTTGTAGCTGTCCCTTTAAAGCCCTTAGTGAATTTTTATTGGCCATCTTCAGGATATTTCCCATTTCCTATGTTAGTTATATTGTCATCGTCATCATCATCATCATCATCATCATCACCATTCTCCTCCTCATCATCATCACAGGTAACATTTCGTATATTCATTCTATGTGCCAGACACTTTCTAAGAGCTTTTTATAGTTTATCTCATAATCCTCATTAAAACCCTATTAATAGGTACCACAAGTATCCCCATTTTCATATGCAGAAACTGCAGCATCTTAAGATAATAGCTACCTACTATCCATTTCCTACATGTTCCTAGCATGGAAAGTGTTGCAGTTGCTTTCTTGGGTGTATGGCATCTTCACTGCAGGCAGTCAAGTTCCAATTTCAGTCCAACCATTATGAGCTGTGGCATCCTGGGCAAGTTACTTAGCTTTTAAAGGGCCCAACACCACGTTGGCATGTAGTAAGTGTTCACTAATTTAGCTGTGTTGCTGTTGTTGTTACTCTACCTTCCCATATGATGTTATTTCCTTCAGTGTGCCTTATAGGAAATCCTGATGAAGTGGTGATGTTTATAACCAGCCCAACTTTGCAACTTTCCTGTATCTACTCCGACTCTTCCAAAATGCCTGCCTAAATGATTTATTGATTTTCTAATTTAACTTACACTTCCTTGGTCATTCAGCATATTCCTCATCATAGGTGTCCAAATGCAAGCACAGCTGTCAGCTCCCTGCTTGTAGTAAAGAGAGTTGTGTCCATGGAAACTCTCTGACATGGAGGCTAGTGTGCCTATTCTTTAGTCATTTAGAGAATTCTTCAGACCCTGCAAAAGTCTATAATTTTCAATGTATTTTGTGAGAGTACTTCAAGAATACTGTATTCAATGTATTTTGTGAGAGTACTTCAAGAATACTGTATTCTTATTATATGCCAGCCATTGGGCGCCTGGGTGGCTCAGTCAGTTGGGCATCTGCCTTCGGCTCAGACCATGATCCCAGGGTTCTGGGATCGAGCCCTGCATCAGACTCCCTGCTCGGCTGGGAGCCTGCTTCTCCCTCTGCCTGCTGCTCCCCCTGCTTGTGCTCTCTCTCTCTCTCAAAATAAAGAAAATCTTAAAAAAAAAAAATACAATAATCACTATACTCAAGTGTTTGCCTGTTGCTCTTGTTAGCCTTTAAAAATGCTTTTATCCTGTTTCTTGTTTGAAAGATTACTGGGAATGACATAAACCCTATACCCTTGGAAATTTCAGTCTAACAAGAAAGAGAGACATTAAACAAGTAATGTTGCTAATGACATTTAGTAAGAGTTGTGATAAAAGCCTGAAATAAAATGTAATTATAATTAGATTACATCATCTGGGGCTCTGGTCTAAAGGGGGAGGAGTAAATTGGTCAGAAAAGGCTTTCCTGAGGAATTGAATTTGTGTAGCATATCCAGATTTGCCTATGACCCATTAATTTCAAATGTTTCCTTGTCCTTTTTATTTGTCAACATCCAACTATTTTATAGAATATTATGATTTTGCCATCTCCCTGTGCATCATTTAGTCACCTGTCTGAACCTTAGGTGAACATCATTAGCTCAAGCCAATATCCACTCTAAGCTTGCACGTTTCTAATACTGGCACTTTTCTTCTTCTAGTCCCCAAGCATAATTTATCAGTAATCATTTCCTTTTTGTTTTTCTCCTGTCTCTCTTAATTTTTATTCCCCCTGATAACCACCTTAGTCTGGCCTCACACCACTCCCCACCTGGACTGTGCAGCAGCCCCTTAAGTGGGACTGTCCTGACTCCACCTCCTTCTTCACTCTGTACAATGTAGCATATACTCTCTCTGTTCATATGACTGCTGTTTGCCCATTCTAGATGCCACTGCTACTCTAATCATTGGCCGTAAATGTGATTTTTATTGTCTCTCTTCTGTTCAGATTCATCTAATGCTGTCTGTTTCCAAGTCCACACTTTGTGCTTCACAGTCACTTCCAAGGACATTCATTAATCTGCAGGACTCCTTGAATGAAATATTATTTCCATTTTCAACCCAACACATAGTATCATATTAGTTTAGTCTCACTCTCACATAAACATATTGTAACCATATCATTTCTTCAACCTTGCCAGGTATTTTAAGTAAGCTCTCCCCACAGCGTGGGGCTTGAACACACAACCCCAAGATCAAGTCACATGCTCTCCCGACTGAGCCAGCCGGGCACCCCCCCTTGCCAGGTATTTTTGCCTAACATGTTCATTCCGCCCTCATATCCAAATCGTGCCCATCATGTCATGTCCCCCGGAAGCACCATGTCTCTTAGAAACTGCTTTCCTAAATTTCATTAATCTTTAATTAATCATTAATCTTGGCTTTGAAACTTGTAACAAATATAGTCTGTACAGCATGAACCACTACCTATTATGTATGGTGCCGGCTGTTGTTTCACAAGTCATTTCCCCCAACAGAGACCTTGCTTCTGCAGACAAGAATCACTCTTAGTATTACCTCTGTGGTGTCCCTTGCACCTAATACAGCCCTAAGCCCAAACTGGGTGTTCAGCAAATGCCTAATGACTGATGGCAGAATAATTATTTGATGGGAATCTTTGGGTGGGTGAAGATTTAATATCTACCATAGTGGCTTCTTTTATCCTGTGTTAGGATGGCATGATTATATTTTCTTAGTATTATGTAAAACAGAGATATTAAATCCAGCTAGTGTGTAGGTAGTTGTAATCATATTAATAGTGATATATAACCTTAAAAATAAGTTATGACATTAGAAAAAAGTAGAAGTGTCAAATTAGCCTGTAAGGTTAATATGCCATTTTATTTGACTAATTCCACAAACAGTTATTGGGTGCCTACTCTGTGCCTGGGACTAGGGGCTCAGTGATAGAGGCCTTATCTCTGCCCTCTTAAGAGTGTTTTACAGTTGGATAAGAGAGACCGACAGACGGACCATAAACAAAGTTTTAATTACAACAGTGCCAAGAATTACAAAGAAGATATCATTTCTACAGTGGCCGTGTGTCACTGCTGGTCTTACCCCGTTCGGAAGGTCAGCTCCATCTGAGAAGGTTTCACAGGGGAACTGTGCGGAGGAGCTTAGTTTTCCACATGTACCCGTCTTCCCAGTGATCCCCACCAGTGAAGGGCTCAGGAGAAGCTGCCCTAGTGGCCTCCCACACGGAAGGAGGGGCAGCACCAGTTCACTGCATTCTGAGGTTTTCAGAGCCCACAGACATACAGAGAATGGGAAGTAGTTGGTGGTGGATGAGGTTGCAGTAGGAACAGTAACTCTTGAGACTCTATACCAGGGACCAAATTTGGCCACAGCAAACTGTGCTGTCAAAAAAAGTTTAAAGAAAACGTAGAGAACCCTAATGTGTCCATTTAAATATCTTAGACCAAATCCTACCCTCAGAGACATAAGCTGGAATTCGCTTGGCTTCAGGAGGAAACTTGAAGAGTTCAATAGAAAAGAGAGGCCTTTCAGTATTTTATACCAAGTATTGGAGAAGGTAGCTTTAATAGGTTCCTAATATCCATCCTAAATAGTGAGAGCAAGTACTCCTCACCACTTTGCCTCATGACAGATAAGATTAGGATGAGTTACATGCCTTTCACTTCTGACAATAAGAACAAACGACGAAACACTGCTATCTGAAATGCAAAATGTGGTAATACATTTTGCATCCAGTCAAAAACACTTCACAGCTAAAATTGAAACACGGGCATAGAAAGATACGAGATTTTATATCCTGCTATTATGCTCCAGACTATTATATTATTCATAAACATGTACATAACTTTTAAAGTGCAATTACTTTTCAAAATGAAATAACTACAATTACAGTGGAAACTCTGCATTGTCCTGGTAATTTTGATTTGCTTTATTGGCACCTACAACTAGGCTTGAATGTTTAAAAGAGTAGAATGTTATCCTTTATATTAGATTTATTATCAAGCATGCCAGGTCACTTGATGCCATTTTACTTGGCAGAGTGGTGGTGTACCACAGACCCCCCATGCCAGACCCAAGTTCTCTTCCTCCTTTCTTTGCAGTGTCCCTCAGACTTGCCCCTTCCCACATTCTCCCTGACCTCTGCTCACTAACGGTTTTTATGACTGGATTGTGAGAAATAAGCCTGCCTCGGCTTGCCAGCCTTGACTCTCAAACAATGCTCTAGGATATCCTTCACGTTATTGGTTAGTTCATTTTCCTGAAAAATCTCACCCTTACCATGTTATTCCCCAAAGCAGAAAAGTAGAATGGCTCCCAATGGGTTTTCTCAACCGTGAACTTGTATGCTATCCAATCTCTCCATAATCTAAGGTACCCATACTTTGTACAATTTATTTTTGGGGGGACTTCATACCCTTGCCTTCCATTCTTCATCAGAGTGTTCTTTGCCCAATATTGTGCTCACCCCTGCCTCTATAAATTCCCTCCATCTCACATGCCTACTTACATCACCCTCACCTTCAGGGCTCTGCCCAAATCCTACATCCCCCTGGAGTATTGCAGGCTTCCCTACTTGCCTTGGTCATTTCTCTCACCTCATTAGAGGCATTTGTCTCTACTCAACAACCATCTATTATTGTCATGCTAGTCATTGTCTCTACTTTATAATTTTGGACCCCTTAAGGAAATTCACTCTGTTGACCATTTATATTTTAAATAGAAAGATAGTTACCCCATAAATATTTGAATGAATGATATAGATGCCCTAAATATTTGAACGAATAATTATAATATACAATTTACAGGATAAATATCCTATTTATAAGAATCTTAGTCTGTAAATATCCTGCTGTTATACGCCAGAATGTATTATTCATAAAGATAAACATATATTATTCAAAATATTGTTCATTCCTTATTTCATAGGTGAATATCACAGAATTTTAGAGCCAGAATGTTCTGGTGATTATTTATTCTAACCTCATCATTTTACTTAAAAGGTACTGGAGCCGGGTGCCTGGATGGCTCAGTTGGTTAGGCGACTGCCTTCGGCTCGGGTCATGATCCTGGAGTCCCGGGATCAAGTCCCGCATGGGGCTCCCTGCTCAGCGGGGAGTCTGCTTCTCCCTCTGACCCTCCCCCCTCTCATGCTCTCTCTATCTCATTCTCTCTCTCAAATAAATAAATAAAATCTTTAAAAAAAAAAAAAAGGTACTGGAGCCAGGGGCACCTGGGTGGCTCAGTCGTTAAGCATCTGCCTTCAGCTCAGGTCATGATCCCAGGGTCCTGGGATCGAGCCCCACATCGGGCTCCCTGCTCAGTGGGAAGCCTGCTTCTCCCATTCCCACTCCCCCTGCTTGTGTTCCCTCTCTCGCTGTGTCTCTCTCTGTCAAATAAATAAGTAAAATCTTAAAAAAAGAAAAAAAAAAAAAAGGTACTGGGGCCAAAGTGACACAGTTAATAAGAGGTAGAGGTTCAGTGAACCCTTTCAGCCTGCCTTGTGGACAATAACAAGACCTTCCTTAATTCTTTTATATTCCATATTTCCTTGAAAAGTACCAGGACCATAAGACTCTAATAAACTTCTGCTCTAAGAAGCACTCAGGTTTCTTTCTTATTGTTTTTCAAAAGCTACTAAATTTTTCTAAGATTAGTAAGTCTTGAAAGGGATATGAAACTATAGCATGACAAGGTGTTTCATGAAGCATTTTTGTTGTTTTTTTTTTAAAAAAAAAACACTTTTATAGTACTTTTTTCATGTAATTACTGCGCTCTTTTCCAAACAGCAGAAACTAGTGTCTTAACTATAGCACCTAATGAAACATGTCCAAACTTTTATGAATGTTCAGTACATGTAGTTAAACACATATGCATTGTGTATGCATTACATGATAGGGCAGTGCATGGCTCAGGTGACCTCTCTGTGGTCTTAGGTATATGATATCTACAGAGTTTGATGCAAAGCTCAGTGAATAAAAGGAAATTTCTGGTTAGCCCAATGTATTTTCTGTATGAAGGATGGAGAGCCTCTGTTATATGGAGCCCTTTTCCCGTTTCTTTCCCTCCCACATCCTCATCCAGACCTGGCAGGAGGAAAAAGAGGCTTCCTTACAGACCATACACCCATTCATCTGCCTAACAGGTTGCTACTCATGTCAATCAGCAGGAAAAAACTTGCTCGTTTTAATGCCGTAGAATGAATGTTTGATACTCTGTTCTATTTTATTCCACTTTTCAGACCGTATTTTCTGTGAGTCCTGATCCAGTGCTACAAATGCGTTGCAATGGTGACATAAACTATTGACGGAGACTGGAAAAGTAGCTGAACACCATCTTTTCTTTTCCTCTTCTTTTTTTATGGTGCTTCAATTGGAACAGTCTGAGGGAAATATATGCAACATGAGTTTTATCATGAAGCTTCACAGACACTTTCAAAGGACGGTTATTCTGCTCGCCACATTTTGTATGGTGAGCATTATTATTTCTGCATACTACCTGTACAGTGGCTACAAACAGGAAAATGAGCCCTCCGAGGTGATGTCTGAAGTGGACTGTGCAGATTTCCAACACCTACCATACAGGCTTATGGAAGTCAAGACAATGAAGCTTTCTGATGCCTCGAGGACAGACCCCACAGTCTTGGTGTTTGTGGAGAGCCAATACTCATCACTTGGTCAAGACATAATTATGATTCTAGAATCCAGTAGGTTCCAGTATCACATTGAAATTGCTCCTGGAAAGGGGGATCTCCCAGCACTTATAGAAAAAACTAAAGGCAAATATATTCTCGTTATTTATGAGAATATATTAAAGTATATAAATATGGACTCTTGGAACCGAAGCCTTTTAGATAAATACTGTGTGGAATATGGTGTGGGTGTCATTGGATTCCACAAAACTAGCGAGAAGAGTCTACAGAGCTTTCAGTTGAAAGGTTTCCCTTTCTCCATATACGGAAACCTTGCAGTAAAAGATTGTTGTATTAATCCTCATTCTCCATTGCTTCATGTGACCAAATCTTCCAAGCTTGAAAAAGGTTCTTTACCTGGAACTGACTGGACAGTTTTCCAGATTAATCATTCAGCCTACCAACCAGTAATATTTGCCAAAGTAAAGACCCCAGAGAACCTTTCTCCTCCCATCTCTAAAGGTGCTTTTTATGCCACTGTCATACACGACTTGGGGCTTCATGATGGAATTCAAAGAGTTTTTTTTGGCAACAACTTGAACTTTTGGTTGCATAAGCTCATCTTCATAGACGCGGTTTCCTTCTTGTCAGGAAAAAGGCTGACACTGTCCTTGGACAGGTACATTCTTGTGGATATTGATGATATTTTTGTGGGAAAGGAGGGAACAAGAATGAACACCAATGATGTTAAGGTAAGGCCCTTTTTATCTCAAAGTTTCAAAGTTTGGGTCGTATTCCAGCAGGTTTATCAACTGTCCCGGTTTGTCTGGGGCTAAGGGATTTCCTAGGACATGGGATCTTCATTTTATCAGAAAGTCTCAGGCAAACTGGGATGAGTTGGCTACTCTCAGCTATATTTGAGATAAAGGGCTATATCTCTCTGAATCAAGAAAAATGAAGACTGCACTAAAGGATTGAGTGTGGCAGGATCCTGAAATGCTTTTCTATATGTATGTACAGCTACAGAGTAGAAACCATCTTGTTTAATTAACTTTCTAGAAACTATCTACCTTAGAAAACTATTACTAATCTAAGACTTTACTTCATTTAAATATGAAATCAAAGTGAATTTGTTTTAATGAAAATAAATACTCCCACAAATTTTCCAGAATTAAAGATCTCATAAGTAGCAAGTTCAGGTATTTTTGGAAGTCAAATGTGCAATTCATTTTCTCTTATATTTTTTTGGAACTCTTAAAATCAGCACTGCTAAATATGAAAAGCTATGAATATACAAGCATACTTATTCATACACAAACATAAGGATTTAAATTATGTTTCAGAATTCATTGAACACCTCTGGTACATATATGAAGCCCATCATGCTGCATTTAAATGGTATTAGATTTCTCATTGTATAAAACTGTTGCCCTTAAATAGAAAACAGTTATTTGAAGATCGTTGATTATTGTGAATTCATTGTGTTACATAAACAACTGGTTGTTTAATATTAATGAAATTTAAAATTAAAATGATCTACATTTATCTTACTTTCCCATTCAAAATACTATAGGATTCTATCTTTCTTATACTACAGATTGATTTCTCGTAAAAGTGAAAGGAGAGATTTTGATACATATTTTTTATTCTGTACAGCTTTGACCTTTTGGTAAAATACAAAGGACTAAATCAGATGGAAAAAAATCTTGAAAACTGCATTCTTTTCTATAAAGACTAAGCATCTGGCAAATAATAGTAATGTTCATCACACTAGTTAATGAGCTAAGAATACCAGAAGGACCATTAAATGTTATCATAAGAGAGTGTGAAAACTGGAAAGAAAAAAAAAAAAAAACCTCCATACTTTTCACAGTATTTTAGACTCTTTTTAACTCAATAAAAATTAATTAACATAGAAGTTGTGCTTAAGTTTTCATTAAGTCTTATGAAATATACTTGAAAATTGTAGCTAAGTTAAAACCAAGTTGGTAGCTTAAACATTATGCACTTGCAAATTACAAACAGTATATAATTCTCTTCCAGTTTTTTCATTTCAAAATATTATGATAAAACATGTTTTTAAGGTTTGATTTCTGAACTATAATTCTTTAAAACTGGCAAAATATGTTGTTATACCATTTAAAAATGTGCTAGATAAATCTAAGTTTTATATGCAAACCCTACTATATCCTCTAAAATTATACAAAATATAAAATGCCTTCAGTGCTCTTAAGGTTAAACCATTTTTAAGGCTTATAAAAAATTAAACACATTACAATTGAGCACATTTAATAAGAATTCAGCATATAAATTATTTAATGAATTGCTCATTTAGATGGGAATATATTTTCTAACCAATCCAAAGGCTTAAAAGAAAGTATATTTTGAATTATTTGGGCTTTTAAACTACTTCTACATTGTATCTGTGACTGTTTCTAAAACACTAATTCACTGTATGCAGTCGCCCTGAGAGTCTAAACATTTTCTTTCTCTCTTCCTTCCTCCGTCCCTCCCTCCCTCTCTCTCTCTCTGTCTCCCTTCCTCCCCTTCTTTCTCCCTTCCTCCCCTTCCTTCCTTCCTTCCTTCCTTCCTTCCTTCCTTCCTTTCTTCTTTCTTTCTTTCTTTCTTTCTTTCTTTCTTTCTTTCTTTCTTTC